>NC_140345.1:16498468-16813980 GCF_963514085.1 Chelon labrosus
TTAATTCTGGCCTTACAATGTTAACAGGAATCACATGTGGCATACTGTATTCAAACAGTAGAATATATTATAAGCAAAAGTGCTGGGAACACATGATATTAGAGACTAAACACACAGACAATTTAAGAGAAACTAAGTAAGGCTACAATGCATATCAGATGAACAACAGATCAGGTCAGGTCAGCAGACCATAGCATCATTAGACCTACTTTGAGCATGTACTTTTGCACACGTATCAATAGAAAGGTGCCCAGGAACAATTCAAAGCGCATACAATGTAATGCAAGGTGCAGGAATAATAAGGTAGGGTGAATATTAAAGTTAGCATTGGGGAAGCACAAAACCTTAAAATTAAATGCGCTAAAAAAGAAAAGTAAAGAAGAAATAATAAATGACAGAGAAGAGCGTGCAGAACACCTGATGAGACAGAGGAGAAGGTGACAGACGGGATGTTTAGGCGACATGATAGGCACCAGTTGGCGAGGGAAGGAAGGAAGGAGTTGGGAATGTTGTAGCAAAGCTGGAGGTAAATTAAAATGCAAAAGGAGAAGTGAATGCAATACGGAAAACAAGGAGAGGAAAACGGAGGAATACAAAGGACATGGAGAGCGGGAAGAGATGCAGATAGAAAGTCCATGAAGGGGCAGGATGTTAGAAGTGTGAGAAAGGGTGGGGAGAGAAAGCAGAGAGAGTGGAACAGAGCCAAAGAAGAACAGTTATTGATAGGCTCAAGCAGTTGCTATGGGGATTTCGTAGATACTTTTTTAACCCCTTTAATTTTTGCATAACAGCTATGAAAAACATTTGGAGCACGCACTTTCAACTGAGAGTCATAAATACTATGTGTCAAATATATAATGATTATCAAGTTCTATGTTTGCTCTGACCAAGGTCGTGTTCACAGTTAAAATACTTCTCAACGGTACCATTACTATACCATTACACTTATTCTTGTGGTCATGTACTTTTGTTCACATTTGCATATTCACATTTAAGACTTTATTGTCTTGATCAAGATAGTGATCCTATGAGTGAATATTCATGCGGCGTATAAAGCCGTTTCTCAATTCACGGGCCACATCCTTCAGAGGATATTGTCAGTGTAGGCTTGGTCTTATTTGCGGACAGAGAATATCCACCCATGTGTTGTTACATGACTGTCTGGTGTACTGCCAATTTTGCATCACCGCCTTCATACTTGCGCCTGTCATTCTAGCATGACAATCGCCGCTAATGTGGATGGAGCAAGAAAGTTTTATCTTTATGTTTATATATATATATATATATATATATATATATATATATATATATATATATGTGTGTGTGTGTTTGTGCATAGTATGGACTGGAAGTCCCAAGGTCAGAGATAAGAAAGGGAGTGGAGAATGATAGAGCCAAGATCCCGTGGGATGTCCAGATACAGACTGACAAGCTGGTGATGGCTAACCAACCGGACAAACAGCAGAAAAGGGCCATAGTGATAGATGTAGCAATCCTGAGTGATAGCAAGATCAGAAAAAAATTAATTAAAGGATTAACTTTAAAACTATCAAAATATTTATTTTCTTTTAATTTTTAACTAATTCTCTCATATGTAAGTATTAGACCTGTTGCTTTTTTATTAACAATCAGAACTCGCAAAGTAACTAAAGCTTTAAAAAAGTCTCGAGATATAAAATCTATGATATCACCTCTCACATGTAGTGGAGTAAAGTGGAAAGTAGCAGAAACATCATAAGCATGGATAGTAAATTTGAGTAAAACAGAGTTTACAAGTATAGATGTGTGCCTGTCATTTCCAACTCACATGACACGAGGTCATGCAATATTAATCCTGTGAGATTAAGGTTTGGGCCCATCAAAAGAAACAATCATGTGATGGGCACTTTGGCGTTTGACAAGGGTGTGTATAAACAGCATACAAATTTACAAAACCAACTGTTGTTATTTGAGCAGGATTTTCATGATTCAAACATGTGCCAATCCTGCTCGGCACAGAAGCATAAAAGAGCTGCTCCTCTATGCACACTTTAAGTTCGACGGCATCTACTTCCTAAGAAGAACTGCTAGGCTTTCAGGTAAGTAGGGTTATTTTTTAATTTATCGCTTTTCTATGCTTCTCATTCGTGAAAGATGAACATAATCAAACTGATTTGCGTAAATGTGAATAATATATTACACTGATACTCAAGTGATACTTTTTTATGATTTGTTAGTGGTTACGTACTTTTGTTTATGTTTGCATATTCCCATTTGGGACATTGATGTCTAGATTAATATGGTGATTCACAAGCTTACGTTTATGTACTATTGTGTCTCAGGTGTTTTATTTGATATTAAATACAAACTTTTGGAAATGTATTATTCTGTCCCTGTGCAGTAAATCTTGAGTCTTGGTTGGGTCATGACGTATCCACCCATTAAGACTTCACGACCAGCATAAAGACGCCTCATATCTCAGCCGCACCTTAAGTAACCTTTGTAATGGGACAGACTTTTTGTGCCACCGTGACCGTTAAACATTTTCATTTCTTTCTGAGACTATTAACAGCCAGATTAACATGATGATGGCAAACTGATGACACAGATGTTTAATTTTCAATTGTGACATTACCAACTACCGTAATTTCCGGACTATAAGCCGCTACTTTTGTCACTTGCTTTGGACCCTGCGGCTCATACAACGGATATATGGATTCTTACAGCTAACGGTCACCAGGGGCGCACTATCATGGAAGCGCAAGAGCGAGACAGACAGTTCGCGCCAGGTAACGAGAGCAAAACAAACCAAGTGAGCCCAAATGCAGTACGAGAGCTGCTTTTAAGTTAAAGGCGATCGATCTGGCTGACTTTTCTGGTATAGTAGGCTGGTTATTTTGATACAGTAAACGGCCGTGTTACTGCACCTTTACTGCTGTGTTACAGGCAAGCACTTTTACAAACAAATTAAATTTAGCCATTTAACGTTATTGCCTCGTCAAGCGTTGTAAGCTTTGTTTTTTGTTATACTGCACTACTACGGTACTATGACTGCAGGAAGTGCGCTAGGAGCACACCGTTGTATTATTTGTGCACTGCACGAATGCTGTTTGTAATGTCAAAGATGTGAAAGTTTGATCGATTGATCGATTGATTGATTGAAAGATTTATTGTGTTTCTCAAATGTAAATAAATGGGACGCTTTGCGTTTCCAAACAGTCATTTCTGTCCCGACAATCCCCTCCGTGGTAGAAGAAACCCTTACGGTAATTAAACATTAAAAAACCAGCGGCTTATAGTCGGGTGCGGCTTATATATGGAAAAATCTGTATTTAGCTGGTGCGTCTTATATTCAGGTGCGCCTTATAGTCCGGAAATTACAGTACGTTAATTCCAGGATTACAAAAAAATTAAAACTAGATCACTGTTATACAGTAATGTGGTACACTCTTTCTTTACAGGATGATGACTCCAGTTGTGCTGTTTGTCTTGCTGTCAGTTCTAGGAGAGATAAGCGTCTGTTCTGGTGAGATTAATTGGTGCTTTTGTCAAAAAAATTTATCACTCTCGAGGTACTAATATTGCTAGTCCTAAGTGTAACTATCTGAGAGGCGTGTGTGAAATCAGGACATGCTCTGACTTTGTCCCTTTTACCATATATAAATATCTCACTTTATATAATTACAACATTTTGCTGTTGTCCAGGTACGAATATTGCTAGAGGTGGACAAGTGGCTCAGTCTTCACAGTATGGAAGAGCCATCCCGCAAAGGGCCATTGATGGAAATCGTGCAAGCCACTGGAGAAAGGGCTCCTGTAGCTGCACAAGAAAAGACAAAAGTCCATGGTGGAGACTTGACCTCCTGAACACATATAAAATCAACACCGTCACCATCACCAACAGGCGAGATTGTTGTCCCAAAAGGATCAATGGAGCTGAGATTCGCATTGGAAATTCCCTTGATAACAACGGCAATGCCAATCCCAGGTACAAATGCTGTCTGCCCTAGACAGGTTTGATGATTTAAAATTTGTTGTGTCTGTTCCAGAAAAAATGGGAAAGGATTTGACATCTGCAACTCCGACACACTTTGACTCACCATCAGAATTATTAGGTCTAAAGATCAGATCAACTGTGCGCACACAGTTTTATGATATAACAACTTTTTGCAATCATTTTTTTTTTTTCCTCAAACTTTTCTTTTACAGATGTGCTGTGATCTCATCTATGGGAGCTGGTGCCTCCCAAACCTTTGCGTGTAATGGCATGGAAGGCCGTTATGTTAACATCGTGATTCCTGGAAGAAGAGAATACCTGACGCTGTGTGAGGTGGAAGTTGATGGCGAACTTTCAGGTAACGTTGGTAAGTACAGGGGTATATCAGTGGTGAGGGTAAAAATCAAGCCATGCACTGACTTTGTCCCTTTTACAAAATATATATCATCATCACATTTTGCTTCTGTCCAGGTACGAATATTGCTAGAGGTGGACAAGTGGCTCAGTCTTCACAGTATGGAAGAGCCATCCCACAAAGGGCCATTGATGGAAATCGTGCAAGCCACTGGGGAAAGGGCTCCTGTAGCTGCACAAGAAAAGACAAAAGTCCATGGTGGAGACTTGACCTCCTGAAGACATATAAAATCAACACCGTCATCATTACAAACAGGCGAGATTGTTGTCCCAAAAGGATCAATGGAGCTGAGATCCGCATCGGAAATTCCCTTGATAACAATGGCAATGCCAATCCCAGGTACAAAAGCCTTCTGCCCTAACAAGGTTATTTGATTATTTAAAACTTGTTGTGTCTGTTCCAGAAAAATGGGAAAGCATTTGACATCTGCAACTCCGACACACTTTAAATCCCCATCAGAATTATTAGGTCTAAAGATCAGATCAACTGTGCGCACACAGTTTTATGATATAACAATTTTTTGCAATAATTTTTTTTTTTTTCCCTCAAACTTTTCTTTTACAGATGTGCTGTGATCTCATCTATCGGAGCTGGCGCCTTCCGAACCTTTGAGTGTAATGGCATGGAAGGACGTTATGTTAACATTGTGATTCCTGGAAGAAGAGAATACTTGACGCTGTGTGAGGTGGAAGTGTTTGGCGTAGAATCTGTTCCTTCCAATGAATACGACTGCAAATAACCTTCCTCACACTTCACACTTGTCCTGTTACTGGTAAAGACAATGGCATATGTTGGAATAAGTTTAAAGCTGCACAGTCAACATACATGCATGGTTTTAGATTCACACAGTCTGATCCAAAGTGAAACTGTAATTATACACTCGGATTCAAAGGAAATAACTTTCTTAATTCTGCAGTTCTGATTGATGAAAATGATACTGGACCTTTTCATCAAGAATTCCATAATAAATATAAAATACTGTTTTCTGGTAACACTTCTACTTTTTCTGTCATCTGCTGAAATGATAAAATCAAAATAAATGGGTGATCTCTGCTTCTAGCATATAAGTACTGGTTGCATTAATCAATTCAACCCTGAATTTCAGTTTATTTTAACTACATTTTTCTTTATCGGTTTGAAAGCATTTATGCAGTTATTATTTATTTAATGTTTTGAATTACAACAGGGATAAATGTTTATGCCATCTTATTTGTACTGCCAGCTCTACTAAAACAGGTGATGTTATATTTCACCAACGGACCAGACCACCAAATGAACACCACATGTGTGGTCTTGCTCAAGATAACTGTAAGTTAACCATGCTAATATATATAATTAAATAAATATGTATATAACTAGAAATAAACATTGGTGTACACTGAACAGACATGTGGTTCTGCCATAACCATTAAAATCTGCAATCTACACAATGTTCACCAAGGACATTAAGTCATTACAAGTCCATTTAGTAATTACAGCCATCCTTAGTTACCAGTTAGACTACCTATTGTGACCTCTGCTGCCACTGCTCGTTTTCTTGACGCTGCTTCTCTTCTCCTAAGCCATCTCTGTCCTACATCGTCTTTCAAGTTGTCCAAGTGGGACCACGTATTCTTTCCAGTGGCCATAATGGAGGACGGAAGACTACACAAAATTACCTTTATAAACATTTATTTAACAGCAGCTTTTCTCTCCATTTTCTATGAAGCAGTTTTGTCATTTAGTTACCCAGATGGGTGCAATACATAATTTAGGCAGCCTGTCACTCTGGTGATGTGTCGAAAATGAGACTATTGAGAGTCTATAATTTTGCTCATCATAGACTGGTAGTGGTAAATGATAAACTGGTGGCAGAAAGAGGATATGGCAGGATCCGTTCCTGCAGCCAAAGAGATGAGTCATCCACTTACCGAGCTTGGCCATTAACTTGGTGACCCAATTAATTTCTACGCATGCCTTGGCAACCTTTTGTATGCTATATGTAATGGATTAACCTGCCTTCCTCCACAGGTGATTCACATGCCTATCTCAGCAACCAATTGGTAACCCATGTGTAACTGGCTGCTAGTCATTAGCATTCCAAGGACTGAAACTAGCATTCACGGCTTGTGTCTAGCATTCCAAGACTAGACACTTGAAATGCTAAGCAATAGCAACTAGATGCTGGGCTGGCATCCCTTATGGTAGCCATGCAGCTTGTGATAAAATATTAACCGCAATTGATTTACGTTATTGTATTTGCGGCTTATTTATAGATATAGATAGATGTTATTGATATAATGGTATGGCACTAAATGTGCTTGAAGCAGTGTTTGTGTTTGTAAAGAAATCTCCATACAAACTATACAAATCTGTAACAGAGAAGACAGTTGTTAGGATGTTTTCATAAAACGGAATTACAGTGTGGTGTGCCGCAGGGGTCCGTTACTGGACTACTATTATTCCTCATTTACATAAATGACTTACGCAATGTGTGCAAAATTGTCTCCCCTATTATGTTTGCTGATGACACAACCTTGCTTCTGTTGCGCCAACATTTTGGTCATTAACAATGCCAGATCTTTTTTATTTGGTTTCACAGAATGGCTTAGGGCTTAAGAATACAAAATGTTGTTACCTTATTTTGTTATTTTCATTGCCAAAAGAAAAGAAGAAAAAAGACAACTATAACAAAATGTAGCTGGAGAAAGCCCATGAATGATGTCAGCAGAAAACAGCCAGTTCTGTTGGAATAATTTGGCTTTTGCCTTTTATTATTCTTGGATCTATGTGATTAAAACGTCCCATAATTTTTCACATAATCCACTGAAATGGCCCTTCATCTTCTCCTCTGTCTCAAGAAACTGACTGTCTCACAAGTTTTAAAATGTTAAACATTTTCCTATATACACCAATCAGGCATAACATTATGACCACCTTCCTAATATTGTGTAGGCCTCCCTTGTGCCTCATCAGAGAACGGACATGGGCCTTCTGAGGGTGTCCTGTGGTGTTTGGCAACAGAATGTTGTTAGTGGGGGCCTTTGGGTCCTACGGATTGAGTGGAGGGGCCTCTGTGGGTCAGACTTGTTCCAGTGCAGCAGACAGATACTTGATCAGTTTGGGATCTAGAGAATTTGGAGGCCACGTCAACACCTTGTGCTGTTTTTCATGTTTTTTGCGTTGTTCCTAAACCATTTTTGTGTGTGTGCCTGTGTCAGACTGCATCCTGCTGGGGATGGCTGCTGCCGTCAGCATCCACACGAAACCTGGCCAAGAGTCATATTTAAAATATTTTAGATCAAATTTAGAAAGAGGTTTAATTTGCAGTTCACAACGGCAATATTCTTTGCGTTTACACACATATATATACACTTAGAAGTAATCAAAATCTTTCTCCCTGCACATTCATTGTGAGTTCTCTAACTACTTTGTTGGATTTTTACCTGTGCAAAAAAATAATAATATATATATATATATATATATATATATATATAAGCTCTAAAATGAGCAAACAATTTGTCAAAAAATTGCATCTTGCTGTGTGGCAAGATAAAGTAAAGGTGGTGCATAGGTAGTGGGATGTCTAGTATGGTACTCAATTCTTATTATATAGTATTTGGTTGATGTAAGCTTCCATCACTTGTCACTTCTTTGAGCCATGGAGTGAGGACTCAAGGCACCAGGGGAAATCTTCCCTCTAACTGCTACTGCTTCGTGCTCTACCTAGCATTTAATCACTCCACGGAAGACTGGACACCACCAAAGTACATCTTTGTCTGGTGCATGTCTGTTACGGGGCACGATCCTTCATTGTTTTCATAGATGTTTGAATGGACGTTTTTTCACTCTAAATAAATAAATCTGCATGCACGTGTATGTAGATCACATTCTTACACTTATTTATACATGTGGCAGCTGGTTGAATTGTCCTTGCCATACCCGAATCTGTAAAGTAGTTTACCTCACACTGTGTACATTGGAATTAGTATCGTTGCAGAATGTGTAAACCAAACTTTAGTCAGTAGAGAGGAGGGGAACATAATGTACGACATAAAAACAGAGTTTAATATACTCATGTTCATAAGCACATAGACAAGCTATCTTGCTTTCAAGCCGATACACACATCAACCAAACACTTTTTCACTTCACATAAAATACATGGAGGAAACACACAGTGAGACGCACACATGCACAAAGCCATCAGAGCAAGGTCAAGCCTGACAGCAGGCAGATGAAGGACCACTTAGGAGACCTGTCTCTTGTCTTTATCCTGTGCTTCCCCCGTTGAGAGCTCTAAACTCAAAGAGCCTATTGATAGGGTATAAACGATGAAGTCATAGCTGCTTGCAATGTCAGTGGGAAGAGAAATAAACGGAATAAGTGTTGAGGTAGGGTAGAAAAATTGCAGATAATTGTGGAAAATTGCAATTAATCACAAAATTAGCAGAGAATTAATAACATGTGGTGTCTCTGGGGGGTGCTGCCTCGTCAAACTGCCATAACTCAGCTTGAATAGCAGAGTAAATATGAAGACATGTAATCACATTCACTCACGGATAGAAGTGGATATGTAGGCTGAAAGATGCAATAGCACAGCGTGATACATTTCACGCCAAAACACAATGGTGTGCAGATATTCATGTTAAGTTCGATTTCGAAGGAAAAAAACAAAAAACTGAATAAATAACGCTTGACCACGAAATAATATAATAATAATATCCCACCAGACCCACTTGTACACAAATGTCCACACAAACAAGAGTTGGAAGTGAATGCTTTATATCATGAGAGCTTAGTGGAGGGATTGGAGATTCTGTGTGTGTTCGATATTGTTGATTCTGCTCCGCGGAGCAGACCCATCACCTCTGAAAACACTGGAGACCCACTGGTTCAGCGCAGATTATAAATATGCATGGGAATCGATACATATTTGGCGGTGGGGGAGAGAAAAATTGAGAAAAACACAGGAAGAGAGCAGAGGCCCCGGAATGTTCATCTTCATTTATTACGGTCATTTATTCTCTTTCTCTTTCTTCCCTCTGCTGCACACACTCACTTCACCATCTTTGCGCTCACACACACACACACACAGGCTCAGCATTGGACGCAGCAAAAGGGAGAGTGAGGGAATATGTCCAGATCAGCAAATTATCCATTCTTTTCTCTCCCACCTTCCCTGTGGGGCTGTGTGGTGTGTAATAGCAAGTGCACTGCTCCTACGATTAGCCAGACTGTATATTTGTCATTTCAGGTCCATAAGGGAGGCCAGGAAGCGGTGTCGAGGCACAGGTTTATTCATCTACTGATTCTTTTCGAGATGCTCGGGCAAAGCCTGCAATTCCATCCAGTTTATATTATTTATTACGTTTTTTTGTTGTTGTGTTTTTTTTTTTTTAAATTGTGGTTACAAAATTATTCTTAAACAGGGATAATTTACTTGCGATACCTCACCTTCAGCTGCAGAGCTAACAGGGTTATGAGGGAGGTCCAGCAGCAGCTGTGAGAGTTTTGGTGAGATTTATTCATATATAATTTTTTTTTTGTTTGTTTGTTTGTTTTTTCAGTTTTTCATTCCCTGCTGTTTGTTCTTTCATATCCACTTAGATACATATTTAATCTGTCTGATGCTTCCCGTATCATCATCCTCTGGCTCTGCATCTAATTTTCTGCCCCTGTTATGACTGTGAAACCTGGAGTTATTCATTTTTTTTCCCCCATAAATTTCAACAAAGTAAGTTACAAGTCTAAATACTAGCTGCATAAACACAAACTGCCATGAGAGATTCTTGAGAATGTAGCACTGCAAGATATTAGAAGATGGTGCATATCAAAACCAAGTAATCTGAGATATGGGCATCATTTGCTGGGGTCTGGTTTAAAAGCAAAGAGTATAGCTGCTTCATTTTTAGAATCTGTGTAGAGATTTCTTTATTTGTGCTACACTATTTTTCCTCACATATATGGGCAACGTGACACAAGTGTTGGCGCCAGCAGAAGAACCACATTTTGTGTCTTCAACTTGAAATATGGCAGCAGCAGCCTTGGCCCAAAAGGACACATCTAAGCTTCTTATTCTTGTTTTATGACAAATAATAATGGCCCTACTTGTCTTGCTTCAGCACCTTTCCGCCATTCATTCAGCGTGCAATTTGCTGTATGTCCGTCCATCAAATGCCCCGACGCAGGCTCAAAGTGCACCCAAATGACCTCCATGCAACATTAACATTTGACAACAGACCAGTATAAATGCACGTTTGTGATATTACAACTTATCTTTGTTTAGTAATTGGTGACACTGGGTGGTTGTAATATAGCCCTAGGGGTCATTTGATACTGTAATGATAGAAGGTTGTCACGGAGTCTGGAACATTGTCACTCTTGCCTATCAGTCATTTCTTAATAGTGTGAAAAACTGTTTCTTCTTCCGTGGTGGAGTCAGTGGGACTTCAATCTGTCTGTATTTGGTAGAATGGATTTTGAATCTAGGTTTTTCATAGCAGGGAAAAATTGTAATTCTTCTGAAATGTGGCTAAAATTAATAAATGTGACACATTTTTGAACTGAGAGCTGTTCCGGAGTACGATTTATTTGGCGCAACTAGTTAACAAGGAAAACTTCTCATCACGTCTCGGCGTTAATGCCGATGCTTTAATGTTTTCTTGTTATTATGGAAGATAAATGTGTCCCCTGCTTATATGCTCCTTTATTGCCAACACTGTAGACGCTGCTCTTTTTTTTAATGGACATTAATTTATAGTAAACCTAACACAATGGTCTCTTTGATAATACTATCTGCACTGTGGCATCAATGTACATGTATCTGATTAATTTAGTGTGCTTTCTGGGAGCACTTGGGTATATTCCACTGTCTAATGAAGTATTCGCTTTTTTCTCCACTCTCTCCCTTCCCGTTTTATGTCTTTCGTCTGTTCCTTCCCCTCGCTGGATTCTTCCCTTGCCTTTTCCCTGCCTTTCACATTTGTGTTTTTCTATTTTTTTTCCCCCCTCCAATGTCCTCTTATCTTCTCTTAAGTCCAATCTCCCAATAACCACCTCTTCATTTTCTCCATCTCTGGCATCTTAATAAGTTCTAATACATGCAAGCCATTGTATTCCATATAGACCAAACAGGTGCATCATTAATCTCGTCCCTTTGCAATGCTAGCTGTGTGTAATGGTAACTGGATAACACATTGTTTCCTATGTGAGCCAGGGCATCTATATTATCTACCATCACTCCCTAATAAATTACACCTGGAGATGTGGCAGTTTGTCTCTGTGCGCCTAACCATTGTGTTGCTGGACTTCCCCGGTGGATGAATGAATATAATACAAGCGTGTTCTCTAATTACCCCTTCATCTCTCCTGCTAACACCCACACATACTCTCTCTCATTCCCTCCAGGTTTTCAGCTGGTCATACACGTATAAGAGATTTGATCAAAATGACCTAAATAATATCGATAATATGCAGTCTTATAAGATAATTGTTTTGTACTGGCAATGTGAGTGTTGACCAAGATGGGCATTTTACACAGTATTTGAGTATTAAAATGTCAAAATAAATTCTATTTGCAATTTGCTGTAATACAGCAAATCATATAATGTATATAACAGCATGTCAGTTGACTATGCATATTTACCAGTGACAATACCACTTCAGTTAGCAAAAAATAATGCAGAAAACAATATTAAACATCACATGCAGCAGACAGCATATAAAAAAATAATATTAAGTCTTCAAGTTGGATGCCTCCAATAAAGTAAAATTTCATTGGAGGCAATAAAATTCTACTTTATTCTAAATAGTGACGTGCCATTGACTAGTTTAAGATTGTTAACTTAGCTGTAGCTGGTAAAAACAAAAATCTCCAGTATTGGAATATGTAGGAGTTGTCACTTGAAAACATGCTGTATTTTGGTGCCCGTGTGGGGAGACATATACTCGCATCCCTGAGTTTTGTTTTTTGTTTTGTTAACTGTTTAGTCTTTTAGGTTAAATTCAACTTCATTCAGCTTCACTCGACATTTAGTGATCTCTCCAGTCAACAGCATATTGATGTGGAACATAAGATCATTAATACCAGCGTAGTGTTTTCAAGTTTCGGATCATCTGTGCAAGTGTGTCTTTGAGTGCTTTCACACCCAATTTCGTTCGGATTCAGGGAGCAATTCATACAATTTTGTTTCATTGTTCGGTTCATGTTCACAGGGCAATCGAGACAAAGCAATCAAGACGAAGTTCTGACGGGCCCTCAACACTATGTTCTTGCACACTTTTGTGATTGGTCATAGTTTTGCAGAGGAAAATTGGATTTGAGGAGTTCAGGAAATGTGTGGGTACTATTGCTATTATGTAGTCCGTATACCAGTCTTCTGCATATGAACAAACAACATATTCAAAATATCAAAATATCAAAATATCTATCTATCTATCTATCTATCTGTCTATCTATCCTGTTTAAGATGAGAAGGTGCACTGCTGCTGCTGCCAGACGCCTTTGAAGGAGCAGCACTGTGCTGCCAGATACCTAATTACAAGGAAGTTGTGTCAGTCCACAGTTAACGTGTGTTCACGGTGCAAACGAACTGCTCCAGGAAGCGACTGCAATCGGGCTGAAACCACCCTCTCTAACTGGGCTCAGCTCAGTTCATCTGCTTCAGAACAGAGTGTGACTACTGTGTTGACATCAGCACAAACAAACCCACCTGTGGGATAAACGATCCCGGCTTCAGAACAACTCCCTAGGCATGAAAGCACCCCACATCCTAGAAAGTCTCCATTTGTAAACATATGCAGGCAGCTATCCAGTTAACTTGTGGTTGTCCTTTTTATGAGCCAAACCTACAGTGCACCTTTTGAACGTATACCATTCCTACAGAATATAGTGTCTTTGTTATCTCCTAAATGTGTCAGAATCCGCTTCAGTACAGGATTTAAACAGACAGCCAAACCCTAAGCTATTCAGTCAACAGCACTTGGGAAGTTTAGTTCACAGGGGAATAAACACAATCAAAAAATCCTTATCTCAGTGCTCTGAATCAGTTTGGGACGTATTTACTTACATTCTATTTCAGGGTCTAATCATCATTAGATGCCTTCAGTTGCCAAATCCAGATACTCTATTGACTAATACATGACACATGTTATCAGTACCACAGCTCTGAGTCCTTGGTGTGGATTATATTGTTTCAGTAAATGAGATTCAACACCCATCAGAACCAACATGTAGTCTACTCTCAGTATCAGGTGTTTTGTGAGTGGTTTATTTCACCACAAAGCTACTCAGCTACTGAGACTGACTTTTAAATGAGAGGAGGCACATGATTTTAGATATCTTGTTCTTATTTTGGCACTCTTTCAGACAACTGCCTTGTAAATGCAAAAAGTTGAATCTAACTAGATTCAACAGGGGATCTGAAAGATTTGCATTTGATGGAAGTTTGGATTTCCACTGAATAAAATTCAAACTCTCCCTAGAGTTTCAGTCAGACATCTGACCTCTATCAACTTTTTTTGACTGTCGTTGCAGTTCAGTTGAAAGTGCGTACTGTTGACCTATATGTTAATGCAACCTAAAACTACAGTATGGTGTCTGATATTGTACTTTTACATGGCTGAAAGTAAAACAGTTTTGGGGTTGCTGAACCTTTGATAGATGCCCTCAAAGCCTTCACACTAAGCCTGGGCTAAACATGTCTTACCTCAGTCTCTCAGCTAAACACTACACTGGTGTGAAATTTTCATTGCTCTCACCTAACTCTCGGTGAGACGGCATGTCCATTACCCAAAATGAGAATTCTTTTAAAAGACACAGAGAAGGGCATTACATTCAAGCGTGCCGTACTGACTGTGATCTAAGCAGATTGTGTAATAGGCTCTTTAACCTTGCTCTCGTTACAGTGGTTCATTTGTCCCATGGCGCCTCACAAAAATATTCTCATCAGCCGTGTCATCCAACTACATCACTCCCCAGAAATAAATAAAAATTGAAACACCATCTGGAAAACATTGGTTCTTAAAGTCACCCCAGTGTCCGTTTTGCGTTCTTTCTGTATCAGTGCTTCTTTATCTTTTTGTTCTTTCTCTGTCAGTGCGGCAGTGGTAAAGAACATTGTGTCTTTGCAAGCAAATGGCATCCTGTGGTTTTATTTATGTTGAGTTTAGCAAAATATAGGGTCCATATGATAGTACCGGGATGGGGGGGGGTACACCTTATTAATCTCTGTCAAATGCACAGTTAGGTGTCTGGGATAAACACACATGGCACACATGCTTAGGTTACATGTAAGCCTGAATGATCTCTCTCTCTCTCTCTTAAACACATGCACGCAAACACCGTCTCTGTCTTTGAAATGACTTTCCATTGACATAATGCATTCCCCAGTCCCTCACCCCAACCATCTCAGTTAAGTGCATAAACCCGAACTCTTACTCTGACCCCAACCTAAGTGTAAGTTTTACCCTAAAACCAAATCTAAATTGGCTTTTACCCTCAAAGAGTTGGACGGCTAGAAAAATGGCCCAGCCATGTTTGTATTCCGCAAGAGTTTGGCCCCAGCAACTAAATAAAACAATAAAAACAAGAACATAAAACACAAACACACACACGTGTTTGTATGGCTGTCTTTGTGAGGACACTGATTGACATAATATATTCCCTATCCCTTTACCCTAACCGTCTCAACTAAGTGCCTAACCCTAACCCTAATCCTAAACTTAACCAAATTGTAAGGAAGTGACGACCAGCCGAAATGTCCCCACTTGGTGTAAAACTCAAGGTGGTCCTCAGAAAGATAGCTGGACAAGAGCACACACAATTCTGCATAAGAACTTTGCAAATGCTGCGATAGACTGGCGACCTGTCAAGGGTGTACCAACAACTAAATATTTGTTCTTGTCTATTTACTTGCTTGTTTTGACTGAGAATTACATTAACGATTAGCCATTTATCAAAACTGATCTGCTAGAAAACACCAAGTCTAAACATATGAGAAAGGTAGGTTCCATGTCTTGTCTATGTGTACTTATTTTACCACAAACCTATGTTGTCTCTCTATCCCTGCAGCCTCTCCATAATACACACACACACACACACACACACACACACACACACACAAACACACACACATACCACAATGATACAATTTGTTGTACTGAGTCCAAGTCCAGGGATTGCCTGAGGATGGGCACCAGTTGGCGCCCACATTTGGCAGGTTCCACACTGTTAGTCAGATATGGGCTCAAGTGTATGGGGAGAATAGTCTTTTAAATGATACCTACCCCTCTGTCTGTGTGTTGACATGTTTGTGCTGTGCATGCAAATGTGACATACACACATACTGTACACTCATATGCTTGTGCATATGTGTATGTAAAGGATTGCGGACGTGCGCGCGTACACGAGCGTGCGTTTGTACTCGAATTTCCGTATTTGACGAGTTTTTCCTGAACATAAGCAAGCTGTCCCGTCCAACTGGTCCATTACGCCTGCAAGTGAAAATGTGTGGGTGCACTCATGCGGGCTTAATTTCCTAATTCTCACTTTTTCCTCGTTCACAACATCTTTTTGTAATGGATCTGTTTGTCCTTTCAAAGAAAATGAAAATGTGCGTTAATGTTTACTGCTTTGCTGCTACCAGTATCATTAGTGAAATCTCTAATGTGTTGTTAAAACATTCTGGGGCCCTCATCACATCACCACATTATGACCTTGCTTCATTTGAATATTTGATTTTTTTTTAATTTATTTTTTTTTGCACAGCCTTCTACTTTCATGTTGGTGCAGACCACAGTATTTTGTGGGGTTTTTTTGCAAATCTCAGTGGTAACAAAAACAAACTTTTATCTTTTGTTTTTGTGTCTGCCCGTGGGATTTTATTCACTTTTTTAGTTTAATTCTTTACAAATCGCTGCTTAGCTTCATTAGAAACTTTGGTCAGGGGTTATGTCTGCTATCAGTTTGCGAAATCACTTATCCTATGCTGAAAAAAACATGGTTAGTGCATGCCAAATATCCTATCCAAGAAGTGAAATGTTCTAAAGATAAAGCACTATTTTCTGTTAAGCATAAACATTTACCCAGTTTCTTTGTTAAGCTCTTTATTTTGCAATACTGTAGGAGGAAGGCACTTAATTGTCCCATTTAGAAAGCTTGACCTTGCTAGAATCTAATTAATTAGTGTGGTATGAAGGTTAATTAGTAACGGAGGATGTCCATGCATCATAAAGCCCCTTGTCTTAACCCACGGTGGCAGTCAGGCAGCAAAACAGTCATCAGTCATCCCCTTTGTGAGAAAAATCTGAAGCGATACTCAAACATTTAGTTCATCTCTGTCCGGCTCTTGCTCATTGACCCCGTCTGGGATGAAAGGCAAAGATCCGCCAGGTGGGATTCTGTATTTGAATAATCAATGGGTTAATGGGATGTCCCGTTGTATGTGATGGATGAGGTTTGTGATGTGGAGGGTGAAAGTTGAGGCCGTCTTCAGTGCCTAAAGCTAGACAGTGTGTACAGTGTAGCAGATGTAGAAGATTTTCAAGATCACTGGGAATGTTGGGAAGAAAACAAGACTGGTTAATTGGAAGCAACGCTTTTACGATGTAATTCATGTCGCTGTCATGCTTGAAAGACATATGAATTTGGAAATATGCAAAAATTAACTATCCTGACTCTGTCCAAAGGTAACAAAAATCTGCACTTCTGACAGTCACTATTTAATATGTCCTATCCACACATAAACAAAAAAATCATAAAAACACAACCAAACATTTTGCTTTTATTTCCTGGTATCTGGTCTAAGCCAACAAATAGTATGCCATAAAAAACATCCTTACGGATTCATTCCTATGTTAGTTATAAATGCTTCATCTGGATAAAGGGGCTCAGCTAGAAAGGTATGTCAACTGCTGTTTCTTGTGATATATTTCAGTCATGTGTAAATAAGCGTCCACTGCAAGGACTATTACGACAAAAGGGAATATTTCCTGGCCTTCTTCCCAAGGATTTTCAATCACAAGTGAACTTAATGGGTGGTGGTAGTGGTAATAGAAGGCTGCGCTCATAGATGCTAACCACACATGTCTATTCATAAAACTGTAATTGTCAAGCAGTTTAGAGGCAACTGTGTCACGGGCAGGGCTCCAGCATGCTTTCCGCGGCGGAATCAATGTCAATCAAGCTTAAACACACGGATCAACCGATAAAATGCAAACAGGGACGGGGAAAAACAAAAGCCAAGTCGTTGATATGTTAATGAATCCTCAGTTTGAGTTCTGGACACTCATGCTGGAACAGAAATGCATTTTATATGAGCTATAAATGCATAGCTATTTGCAGTGGCATTCAGGAAAGTTCACACATACAATTCTGTTGAACAGCACACGTTTACCCCGGCTGAAGGGAGCTTTATGATTCTGGTTCTCAATTTAGAAGTTGAAATGTGTATAATTGTGCACGTTCCACACAAGTGAAGGTCAAAAAGTCTACATTAGCTTGCTTAATTTAAAAATAAAAATGATTTTGTTTTTACCATGTAGTAAAATTAATTCATTCTCCAGAGAAAAGAGTTATGAACTTGAAGTGAGCCTTTATCCTCCTCTGTCTTCTCCTTTTATACCTTCATTTGAATTAGATAGTCTTTCTGAAGTGACATCAGTTTCTTTCGTAACACGCACACACTCACACCGTTTCTCGGAAATAAATGTTTCTTTTCGTTTGAAAAATAGCGTGCCGGCAAAATTCAATTTTTAGTCCTACGCTTTGTCCAATATACAATAAATGCTCTCCTTTCAGTTTTTCAGCTCCAGTCAAACTCTCCCAGCTCTTTTCCTTTTCTTTTTTTTTTTTAACTCCAGGGTCTTGTTATGTTCACTTAGGACTTAAAGGCAGCCATTTGTATGCCCTTATGTCCCACGGGGAACCATGCTCAAAAGCTACTACCTCGAGCTTTTCATTTGATTTTGCAATCAAAACCTTGAGAAAAATGCTCAAGCGGTGGTGGCTCTCAGACTGCTGAGCTGTGCAGTTTTCCATCTATCTGTGGACCGGTAATTGACAGGAAGGGTAGGTGAGAGGAAAGCTGCAGGAAGGGAGCCTTTTATTACTGTCACAGGTGTAGGATTGCACACCGGCCGCTGAGTCTGCATGGTAAGTCTGTGATTGGGGCGATGCAGAGTGGGGAATTTGAGACTTTGAGGGCATCTGGATAGATTGCCTGTCTGTCATGGCATCTTTACTAAACCTCCATACGTACAGGATCTCAACTTTGAGCGTTTCAGATGGAACAAATGATTTAGAAGGATGTGACAAGGAGAGTTATTCAAGTAACACAGCTGGTGGTGCCTTTTGTGTAGTTTGTACATTTTTCTTCTCATCCCTTTGTGATATGGACCATTGCTAAATTGCTATCCTTACACAGTAAGTGCTTCTGCAACCGGCAGATTCCAGGAGTGATTTCAACCACAATAAATGTAATTTCACATTGTATTTCTTAATATGCATATTGATTTCTTAAGAGCACGGAATAGTTGCATGATTGCACATGCAGGTGCACACTTGTAGGTGTCAGCCAATATCAGTGTGCCATGTCGATACAGCCTGTGCAGGAGCAGCGTACGTGCACTTACACTATAGGAAGGAAGAAAGAGTATGCGTTGCATGTGTAGGTCCAAAGCAGACGTAAGCTGAGAAATTGCAGAGGACTTGCAAGACTTCCATGGTAATGAGAAAGGGGACACTAATTCTTTCATTTGATGTTCTGTAATTATGGTGTCCATGGCCCAGTCTGGCACACTAGCCAGATTTATGTCCTCCACTGCTATGAAAGTGTGTGTGTGTTCGTGTGTGAGAGAGGAAGAGAGAGAAAGAAAGAGGGGATAAAGCGAGATAGAGAGTGGAGAGCTAACAGGCAATGGGAGAGGCAGAGTGAGCGCACACAAGAAATTTAAAGAGAGTTATAAAACAGAGTCTCCTGTCTTAAATCACAGGCTTTGCCCCAGTGGAGGTAGGCTGTGATTACTATGATATAAGGTGTTGGCTGAATACATTTACATCTTCTCAATGACAAATTCACCTTGCTGGGGTTCAAGCCACCGCAATTTCAGCGTAAAGGGGACTTGAGCATTCAGTACATCTGTTTTCACCGTGTTCATTTTGTCATCCTTTGGGGTGATATTTATTTTCGCGCTCTTTCCTGCTCAAGTGACGACACATTTGCCTCCAAAGTGGAGACACATCCACCCGGCTTATATTCAATGACTTGCAGACTTTAACTATTTATATTAAACCATTTATCCCTGCCCTTTTATAATATCCCCAAGGATGCCACAAGACCGGACGCTTAGATGTTTCAATCATCACCGTTTTACTTCCTAACTTTGAAGGTCATCAGCAAATCATTCCGAAACCACATGAGATCCTTAACCAGTAATGTCATATTTCTAATGGTATTCAGCTGTATTGGTTTTCTATAAAAAAATAAAAAAATAAATAAATAAAGGAAAAGAACAAGGTAATACCAGTTTGACAATGGTATTGACTGAATCCATAGGTTTCCTACATTTTGACTGCGGCACATGTCAACTTCGAATGAAAACGTTCTTCTAACTTTGCGTGCATGCAAATTCACAATTACGAAACAACAGAAAAGTTAATAAACAAACTGAGTAATACACCTTTCGGGCTTTATGCAAAGTAATGTAGCTGCAGTCTGCAAATGTTGTTTGCAGTATGTAGTTGACCTTCTGTCGCAGTGAGCCTAATTCGGTGACCTGCAAAGCTGTGTCTTTACACAAAGTCTCCCAAACACTGAGGGCAGCAGCTTTTGGTCTCCACTGAGCTAACAAGCTCTTCTAGCTTCAGGTGTTTGGCCCTAAAGCTGACATTACCTCATGTTCTCCCAGGATGCGACAGTGGGGGCTGAGTTGATGGGATGAAAAGCAGCCCTCCAGCCCAGTGTCCATATATTATGTTTTTTTCCCCCCCGGTTTGATCAAGTTCTGCTCTGTACCCTCATTTGATTCTTTTCATTCATTTCATTTCATTAACAGTGGTTATGTAATTTGGTGTTATTTATAGGGCAATGAATTTTCAGGTGTACCTCTGTAAATTCCCATGGCACAAACGTACATAAAGTATGTCCAGTCCAAATCACTTTATCTGTCACAACATAAACACTGCTTAATTACCCATATCCATTTATGTGAAATAAGTCTGCTTCATGAGCGCTTGCATGATACCCTTCAACAATACGTCACTTCTCAGTTTCTATTCTGTGATAATTCAGTTTCCTTTATTGTGTTTCACAGCACCCAGTAAGCTCACCGTGGTTGATCTTAACATGATAAAAAAAATAAAAAATAACAATCATAAAAGCTGTCCTTTGGTGTCCTTAATGACTGGGGGACGTTACAGCCTGTTTGTTGATGTGTGTAAGCCATCTCCCCGATGACCTGCGAGACTTTTAACCCTTTTAAAGATGATTTATTGCAAATACTCATTCTTTTTAATTATCCCTGCAGCTAGGTGTCCAACAGTTTTGTAAAGCCATTACTGAAAATCAATACCCAGCTTTTAGGTGATGAATTAATTAATGAAGTGTGAAGTTTACCCTGAGTGAGGGTCCACGGAAGAAGGCAAGAAAGCGACGCAGTGACAGAGAGGCAGAAAGGAAAGGAGACGTGGTTGAGGTGACGCCTAATGATTTCATATTAGTTGGTTTGGAGCATTTAAGCACTATGTTAATTGCACTTAATTTCTGTTTTGATTTAAGTAATTTGAGGGAAGGGCCTGGAAACAAACATTTCTCCGCTGGAGATGGGTGAGCAATTGCTTCCTCGAGCCTCTGGCATGCAGTCTCCCAGAGTGACTCAATGGATCATTATCCTCAGACGAATTCAGCTGAAAGAATGCAGGATTTGAAGCTTCACAGATTCTTTCTTTTGTTTTCTTCACTTTGATCTTTGTTCTTTATGTATGTTTCTTCCAAACTTAACCTGAATGTAAGCATTTTTTATTTTTTTTAATCTGAAAATGAAATGCACCTATTTTAAGCTTTTTTTTTAACTGTTTAACCACTGTGACTTTAAATAACATCCAAATTAGGTAGCCACTACTAATAATTGCGACCTGCCTATAAATTGTAAACACAGGAAATGGCAATGAATAAAAAAAATTAACTATGAGGGTTATCCATTTTTGTATGGATTTACATCTTTGCGCAGGACTGAAAAAAAAGTACAAGAAAAGTACGAGAGCCAATGAAATTCACTGTACCTGTGGGACAGAGAACAGAAGCAAGTAAGATGTATGTTTGTGACCCGAAGCCTGCTCCACATACAAGCAGATATATATATTTTACAACGTATGCAAAACATTTTCAAAACGCCTCATTCCATCCCACATCTAAATTAAACAGCCCTGCGGCTGAAATGACTACTTTTCTCAGAGTGCACTACCTTGCAACTAATAGTCCCCATTATTCATGGCCCTACAGCAGAGGTCACTGCCATGGGGTTTACTTTTTTTTTTTTAACTCTCTAAATTGGAAGTCAAGAGAAAATGAATCGAGACACCCACACATGGAATGAGCTATAGGTTTGACTTTGACTTGTCCTCAAACCGCAAAGTGGAAAAATAGTTTTATTTGTGTCATGTGGACTGTTGGAGATTGGGCTGGAGGTCAGCATGGGTGTTGATGTGTCAGAAATTCTGGATGAAATATTATGATGTTGTGATTGTGAGATTTTTTTTCTCTTGTGTTTTTACTTTTCATCTAGATTAATACTAATAGGTGTAATTCCAGTAGAAACAACCATCCCTTGTGTGGCTTAGTGATTTCTTCGGCTAGTTATTCAATAAAAAGCAAAAATGCTGCTGTATATTGTGAATCAGAGTCAACATGTCCAGTGCAGTTTCCACAAGAATATTCTACAACATGTGCCCACCGGTATCTGATCAGATTTGATCAGTTTTATACAGGTATATTTGTATCATAATTGGCTACTTAACTCATTATTTTTTTTCTGATATTCAAAATTGTGTAACCATGAAACATTTAATTCATAATATGATACATCGGGAAAGTCCAGTGCCGTCAAACTGCACAGCTGATCCGCAGATAAGAAGTGCTTTTCCTTTTACCTCATCTTAAAATCTGATACGTCTGATGTCACTTGGAATAAGCTTTATGAAGATATTATTCACCTGAAGCAATATACTGACCGTCCACTCCACAGCCAAGTCTTCAATTTTCCACAACCGCCAAGGGGAAGTTGTTTCTGATAAGACATCTGATGAACGGGTGATTCAAAAAATAAAATTAAGCCGATGGGTTGGAGCCTGAAACAGTTTGTCACCAAGCAAGTTCAAGGTCTGGCTTTTGAAAATGGAGACATTTTGCCATAAGATTGAAAAATCCCCTTTAGCTGGTGTTCACTCCATTGTGCTTGACCTTTTCATGTTCAAGGCAGTGGAATTATGTTATCATGGAGAAGGACAGACTTATTCCACTGACTGGCACATGTGTACAAGAACGAGCGCATGATCACCAACGCTGCACATCAGCTGGACAGTTAAAATCAACAAAAGTGCAGACAAATTTGGTCAGCAGTATACTTACAACCTTCTTTCCACTGCACAATAACTAAAGGATCCTTGAACTGGCTGCCTGTCAAAACACAGAACTGATTTTAAGGTGGTTTTATTTGTTTACATAGCTATGCATGGATTGGCACCTGAGTACCTCTAATAGGCAGTTTAGACTTCTGCGTTAAAGGGGAACTACTGTTTTTTTTACAACCTGGACCTTATTTCTGGCATAAAATACGATCCTTTACTCATCCATATAACTTTTGTGTTATATGGATGATATTTAGATCAGTGTATATCCATATAGTGGGAGTGACTGGGGCACCGAAACGCAGCCTCTAAATAACGCATCATCTGCCACGAAACTCGTTCATTTCACCAATATTTTGTTATCGTATGCTAGTGCTATTCCCCGTTGAGTCCAAAGTTAGCTGTTATCATCATCCGGGTTCTGTAGATTGACCTACAGACCCCGGATGATGTCTTCTGACCTGGATGATGTCATCTCTGAGCGCCGCGTGCACCCTACTGCTAGTTTTTTGCAACATGGCTGAATATTTTTCCGATTCTGAGGTTGTGGACGAACCATAGCAGTAGCAAATTACAGGTAAACAAGCCAACTATTGCGGGTGCGCGTGGCGTAATGCGTTATTTAGAGGCTGCGTTTTGGTGCCCCAGTCACTTCCACTATATGGATATACGCAGATCTAAATATCTCCCAAAAGACTACAAATTACACAAAAGTTATATGGGTGAGTAAACGATTGTATTTTATGCCAGAAATAAGGTCCAGGCGAACTGAATGTTTTGGATTAATAAGGAATCGGTAAGGTTAACTGAGGAGGTTTGGAGATACAGACATTTGTATGGCTTGTGTTCGGTGAAATTCGGCCGAAACTTTGGTGAGAGTGAAGCGGAGAGTGGAAAGTGTAGTAGGCTATTCATTGCACAGATTTAAGATGTGCTTTATAAATAAACTTCATTTGATTTTAAATAATTATGCAAATTCTTAAATCAGGTTTAGAAAGTTTTAATGACAGACGCTTGTCTCAACCGTAACTTGAGACTTTTTAACAATCTTCATCTTGTATTCCTACATAACAGACGGCCACACCTCTAATATACTGTATGTAAAAATATCATCCGTTTATTTAAAAAAAATATTAGGCACTTTCAGATCTAAAATGCATTGCCCATACCACCTTATCTAGCATCAATTAGAATCCCATTCACTCAGTATTATCCACATTCGCATGTTTCATTATTTTTCTAATTACCGGTGAATGGTGGAGTCTGATAGGATTTTATGTCTTTACCTAGCTCCATTGTCTGTCAGGCAAGATAGATCCCCCTCGGAGTGAGCAATATATCAGCTGAGCAAGTCATATATTGTCCCGAGCATGAGGTAATGTAGCACTGATCCATCCGGGTACACTCAAATATCAGCATGCTGATTTATGTGGCATTCGGAAATTGCAGGAATCGCCGCTTGTAGGCCTCTGGGACAATCAGTAAAGCTCAGGTTATACACAATTAGGATGACTTCACATCATAGCAGAGATATTAGTTGTGGGTGTAGGGTCGTGTATGCCTCTGCTAAAGATGTAATTAATATTATTTCCTGAGGATTATTTAGATGCACATCTCAACTTCAGATCAAACTTTCATTCCATGTTGTTAATATGATCAGTTAAAGTTTTTATAGTCAGACCCTATTGTCTGATTGTACAAACTGGAGCTGGATTTTTACACTTGATAAAACCCTTTAATAAGTTCAGCTGGACAACAGAAACCCCATTACAAAGAAGAAGATTCCTTCTTTCTTTTTAAGTGTTATAGGCCAGAGTGGGAAAGGGTCTGTTTAGCTTCAACCATGTGCACATTTCACGCATATATGCTTCTTTTCACAGCATGCTGATTTGACAATAACCCGCCACTATGGAGCACAGCAGCATTTAAAGAGTAGAATGAATAAGTTAAGGATGGTAATGCGCTCTTGAATAAAATCTGTCGCAAATCAAATCAGAAAGATTAATGCAGAGTGAAGTGTCCCATGAAATGTCAGCGACGGAAAAACCTACATTAAAATGGAATGTCTTTCATTGGGAAAGATCTTTAATATTTTTTTTTTTTTTTTTTTTTTTAAAGATTTTGTGGAGAGATACTGTAATTTCAAGGAACTGTAAGTCAGAAGAGACAAGGGGGCTATTAAAGTTCATGAAGCAGAGGCTCGCTGAGAGTATGGATTAACTGTTCAATTTCAAAACGGTAAAATCTTTAGAATTCTTTGGTAAAACATGCCTAACACAGCTTGATGGTATTTTTGAAAACCTTACTTGAAGTCTCACGTACCAAATCACTCCCATTCTGACCTCCTGGCTTTCAGGTACTTTAAAATATTACAACTTAGAAAGTAACCATGTTAAGGGATGCAACATGCTTTAGTTTGGATCCTAACTACATATATTGATTTGGATTTTGACACTGGAGAAAGACGTATCAAACCTGTTCATCTCAAAGTGATACAGTATGTGAAAGGTAAGGATGCTAGGCATGATCTAGTATGTTTGCCTTCCATTCAAATCCAACCAAACCCCATAGTTCAAACTCTTGCTACTAATAATGACATTTCTTCATAGCAAAGGTAAAGGTAAACAGAGAGGTAAAGAATTAAAGGGCGGACGGACGGACAGATGGACAGACGCATAGAAAAAAACATAGAAGGGTGAGAGAGGAGGGAGATGAAGCCAGATCAGACTGATCTAGCGAGATGATTCCTGGGGTTATTCCCTCGTTTAATATCAGCACTGATTCTAATATATATTTATGAAGCTCTCCTCCGCACACTGACATCCTAGTTACCGCAGCAGCAGGTGTTCGGTCGATGTAGTATACAGCCAGGGTCTCAGGCAAACACACACACAATGGAACACTGGGATGAAGACTAGCATATTACTTCAGGATACACACACACACGCACACACACACACACACACACCCAAACACACACAAGCATTTCCTGGAGGTTGACCAGCTTCACTTTTGTTGCTTCCAAGGTCAAAAAGAACTCATTACAATCTACAGGTGCTTGTGGAATCTCAATGCTAGAATATGTGTTTGTTGTTGTGTGTAGCACACGAGTGTTTTGTGTGTTCGTGTGCGCCGGAATGGAAATGAGCCCTCCGAGTATGGCTAAAGGGTTCTCAACCTCTTTCACAAGATAGATGGGATCTTAACAAGCATGAGGGCAAAAGGGAAGTGTGAGTGTCAGTGTGTGCGTGTGTTTGTCCTCTGGCTATAACATTTTTCAGATTTCTATTGCATCAAATCACAAAGACAATTCCCTTGATTTTCTGACTTGTGGCATGGCCGGTGGTGAGTCGAGAAAGCTCTTCCATCAAATATTTAGCGGTATACTGTGTGTGCTGGCTCAAATCTTAGCACATGTTATTTATGTTCTTGGCAAAAGCGTCGAACTTACAAATTACAGGGATGGTGTGAATTATTGCTGATGTTATTTTATGATTTTATTACCAACTAAGTGCTTAGAAGACAAAAATAAATAAACTGAATTGGTGCCCCACTTGTGAGCCTCGTCCACGCAGCACATGGTGTTTTAAGTGTATTTCTGTGCCACAGATTAAAAGGAAAACCTATTAAAAACCCATTCTGATGAACAGTTTATTCCTCTCAGTTGGTCAGACTTGATCGTCATAAACCGTTTATTGCCTCTTCTCTCAATGTTCCAACCAGAGCAACAATGGCGTTTAGCCAGCATGCCAGGCGTCGGACTGATTTTTTTTGCTCATGAACACATCCACAACAGATACACAAGTAAGATAACTGAACGTGTTTCCCCACTGGGTAGTTAAAAAGGAATTCACAAATTGCTGTTTGAATGAAAACATTTGACTAATTGCAGTTTTTGACAGTCACATCAGTATATCACAGTAAGCGCCACAAGGTTATATTTAAAGGTAAATATATAATAAATTTGGTAAAAATGCATTTTTCTGCATCCTCCATTTGGCCACTGAAATAGCAAATTGAAGATGAAAGCGTGTGAAACTATTAATGTCCACAAGGCACCAATATGAAGGAATAGCTGCAGTTCAGCCACTGTAAGTAAGCCTGACATTGTCCAATTAATGCAATTATTTGACTTTATGCAGCTAGGATGACTCACAAGAGTGAATAATTATATAGTACGTGATGTGACCAAGAGTGAAAAAATAAATAAAAAGGAAAATGTATGGAGGCAGAAACAGCCAACAGAACTATGAAAAACTGACCTCATCCAGGAACCTTGCTACACAATCAGAAAAAAATAATTCGCCTTTGGTGTCAGCATTAAGCCGGACAACGCGTTATTTTAAGGGGAGTATTGGAAAGTTGCCGGGGATGCAGTTTTTTCATAGGCGTCAGTGTAGATTGCAGTGTTACGCATTTATCCTGGATACACTGGCACATCTGCGGTGGCGAAATGGAACTGCACAGCAGGATAGTAATCCCACATTCAATTTTGTCTACTAAAGTGAATTTGCAAGAGGGATACAGCCAAAACAAGTCTGTGCACCCTGATGTTCACTGAAGTGACACAATACAATGTGGATGGATGAAATGACGGCGGGGTGAGGCCGGGGTGTGCAGAGAGGCAGTTTGAGAGGGGTGCAGTGGGAGAAGAGAGCCGATATCCTGGATGTATTCACCCTTCATTTAACTGGCAAACTCTCACCACCTTACACGAAAGTATGAACATACTATATCATTTGACTTGCATGAAGTGATTTCTACATGTGCAGAAAACGGGGACTGTATTTTCGGTATTCTGTCTGCTCCACAAATGTCTTGCTACAGTGCTTGTTGAAATTGTGTTATATTTCCCTTGTGCATTAGCTCCATTTCACATTTTTGAGAATTCCACTTGCTGGGTATGTGAGAAACAATCCTCGCTGGTGGTGAAGTGTGGTGTGATGGCATAGCATCGGTGGTTCATTGCACAGTGAAATAGCCGGGCCAAATGACAGCCTGGATTTCAGCTGGGTGGGAGCATGCAGCTGCTGACACATCCTCACAATGTACCGCGGAGGTGTGGGCTTTCAATTTCAGTGACCAGCAACTTGATATGGGATTTACACACACACACACACACACATACACTTTACAACAAATATATATCTTAAAACATAAGTGATTTTATAAGTCAAGATGGATGGCAAAATAATAGTCAAAATATAATTATTTATACTTGACACGGGTCAAAGGTGAGGATGAGCCAGATATACTTTCTTGTTCTAACTGCACTGGAAAATTGTGTCGCTATTTAGAATATATAAAAACATCCAGCCACGGATGATACTGCACACCACCATGCATCACATATATAACAAGTTTTTATGTCTACTTTCTGGTCCATACAGATTGATCTCTGTTTTACTTCTTGCTTTACAGGCTGGTACTAACTCTGCGGAACGTTTGAATTATTATGAATACATGCAAATTTTGCAAAGGAAGCTGTACATACTGTTTATATTTTGTGCATTTGTACATAACCCAACTGCACATACTTCTCCAACTGCTTAGATACTATAGGACACATTAACACTCGCTTCTAGTAATGTCACCTTCATGCATACCTGCATGGTCTGTAAATAATACCATCTTTGCACTTCTGGTTAGATGATAATTGTACTTCATTCTGTTTTTGCGTGATATCCATATTACATGGATTTGGATGAAGGATGGAAAAGCAACGTACAGACAAGAAGCACAGAGCACAAAACAGCTTAACTTATTGCAACATCATCAACGCCCACACTTCCTGTTCTCATTCTCCAGACAATTACGTACCTGCTTCATTTACACGCAGGCATATTCGGTTATTGCACAGACTCGCAAATAAGTCAAACCATTTAATGTGCAGGTGTACATTTATGTACTCACATACGTGCACTGTTCCCTCAAGTGTTGTCGAGAAAATGTAAGGACTGCAGTGCTTGTGTGAAAGCAGCTTTACACTCATGTCAATGTAGTAGATAGTAGGGCTGCCAAAGTTAATATGTTAGTGACATGCAAATTTCAGCCGACGCAGAGAGGCAAAGGCCAACCACGCCGGACAGGCCACAATGCAGACACAGCATATCCTCTATTGCAACAATACTAATATAAAGAAAGAAAATCTGTTCACTTCCATGCATACAAGAGCATAAGAAACTTGGAAATATCGCTTTAAGGAAATGGAAACCATATGATTAATCGCAAGTATTTGAATCCCTAATTGTAACTAATGATGTCTCTTGGATGAATAAAGCATCTATACAGAAACTAATGAGGGGACAGTTTTCTATAGAGTTCACTAAGGAACACTAACTATTCAGTTGGTACTATACAGCACCAGTGCTTAGATATACACATGTGATATGCCCAAATAATTTAAATCGCCATTGTGCAATTTCCATACACTCCCCATCTTTGTCTACCACTGTCTTTCTCTTTCTTTCCTGTCTTTCTGAGAAACACTCATCAGGAACTACGGTACATATTCCTATTTTCAATTATTCTGGCTGAGGGCAATATGTTTTAATGATGAGCTGATTCTCTGAGTGCAGACTCCAGCTTTGCCAGCCTGAGCAGTAATGCCTTTTGCACATGTCAGGGTCGGGGCCTAGTTGTAATCTGAGGCTCATTACAGCTGGTGAGGCCAAGAGCAGAAACGGAACACAACTTCTCCCTGCAGCGCTGAATTACTTTTCCACCACCGGGTTCCCCTTTCCCTCGTTCAATGTTTCTCTCCTTGTCTCAGCTGCTTCGCTGTTTGTCTTTGATCTCTCTCTTTCCTGTCTTATTCCCTCCCTCCCCTCTCTCAATCTCAATATCTTGTTCTCCCCCATCTGCTTCTCCATTTATTTCTTGGTGTCTTTTTCATGCTCTCTCTCTTTCCTCTCTCCATTCGTTCTGTCTAGGCACTCATCGGGGAGTGCACTGGGTTTGGAGGCTAGTTTTATTGAGTTTACTCAGGGTCCTGGAAAGGCCTATTTACCAATAAGGTCATGATGTGGTGCACCAAGTCTATGAGCAAATCCTCAAATCCCTCTCATACTAGTATGTGTGTGTTTATGTGGGTTTATTTGTCTGTATTTTATCACATTTGGCCAGTACTCTATATTAGATTTCTGGATCCTTCATAGAAGAGGGCTTAACTTGAATATAGAGAGCTAAGCGTGGTATTGACAGAACTGTGAATAACCTTGTTAAACGAGTGCTGCTCTGCATCTTAAATATTGTCCAACCCTTTTCATATATAAATTAAAGACATAAAACATTCAACAGATAGCTTCTTTCTCCACATTACTTGCAGTTCACGTGCAGTCAAGAAGTACAGAGATTCTGAATTACACAATACCATGAATAAATACCTTCCCAGAGGCTAAGATAATCACGTCAAGAATCAGCAAAAATATCATGGTGAAAAGAAAGAAGTTTGCAGAGCATTGATGTTTGCCAAAAAATTGTGGCAATTGTTGCAGTATCTGTTGAGCTCTGTTAGTGTGGTGTAGACGGAGTAACAAAGAGAGTGATAGTGCTAGCTTAGAGGTTTGGACATCTGGTGAGGAAGCCTTTTTGGCGTCTCTCCTTTGAGGTTTACTGGGCATTAGCTAGGAGGAGACCCCAGGGTAGATCCAGAATTCGCTTGAGGAAGTAGAGACCTCATCGGGTATGGGAATGCCTCAAGATCAGTCGTGAGGAACTAGAAACTGCTGCAAGGTAGAGGGATGTTCGAAATCCCATGCTTACCTTGTTGCCGCAACCAGAATTCAGATAAGCGGACAAACATCTCTATTGAATAAATGATTGTTTTTCAAAAACTGTGAAGCGCTTTCTAGGATACATCGCCCTGAGTTGTCGGATGTGAAATACACTCTTGTGTTAATTAACACTACCAGCAAGTTTTAAACCCTATATAAACACTGACCCAAATATAACTGCCAAACAACATTGTTTTGTACCTCTAATAGCTGATTTTTGTAAATGACAAAGAAGGAAAATCAATATTTTTTTAAACTAATTAATGAACCATTGAGACCAATTAACATAAAAAAATAGCAATCTTATTTTGTGTGATCGACCTCACACTTGGTCCCTCGCCAAGCTGTCTCTCTTGCACTCCCTTAACCAATCACAGTCCTAGTAAAGCGATGTATCTCCAAGTGAACCAACCGCAGAACAGATAAACAAATGAACAAGGCGGGTTGTTACATTTCAGAATGCATAGATGCACTTCCACCAAACTATGAAAACCCTTTACTCTTTATATAGGTCTGGTTACAAAGCTATATATTTAGGGCTTGTTTTAATATCAGCTACCGTTCTTTTTGCGGCCCATGCCACGACTACGTTAAGACTGTTAGCTGGAGGCAAAAACCACAGCGGTTACTGCTATCAAAATGTCATCTTGCTGTGTTGTAGGGTGAGAGAGGAGGAGGAGTACGGTTAATAACGCCAAACTGAAATTTTATCGCATACCAGCTGCCACTCTGAGTTAAAAAGATCATAGAAACCCGTGGTTAAACACGATAAATGAGAGTGCCTGTTTCGTGCCTTCATAAAATAGCATTTGCTAGCTCTCACTAGAAAGTTAGCTAACTTCATTTTTTGGTAAACATAACTTTGGCTCGCACAACACCCGACTCATCTGTTAAATCTTTGTAAGTTAAGTCTTGTTCATGACCATTCAGGACACAAATAAAGATTTATGTGCCCTAACTTTCTCTTTAGTGCAGATGTTTGGTTTCTCTATCACATGTCTGACCAGTAAGTAATCCTGTCAGATCCTCCATCCATCGTGTTATTGCGTACGAGTTGGCCAATCTGGTCCCGTCTATTAATGTTAACTTTTTCAAGTAACACTCTCGGTCCTGGGGAGTGAGTGACCGCATATATTCAGATAAAGAAGTCTGTTTTCTTCCTCCATTGTTAAAAAACAAGCCGACAGAAGCTGCTAATCCATGTTAGGTAACGCATTCCTGTGGATTGTTTTGCCTCCAGCTAAGCCCCACCCACATATACACCTGTGTACATTTTTCTTACTGTCCCTTTTTAAAGAACTACACAAAGAAACATAAAGGCATATACAAACAAATATGTTTTTTTAGCAAGTGTGTGTGAAGCAGTATCACTAAAACAAGGAGAACAAACTCATAAAATGACTTATTCTGAACAGCTTTCTTCTGAGAGGTCTGGCCTTGTTGCTCTTTCATTTTCCGTAACAAATATTCCAAGAAAACTTTCTTCCATGTCTGACAGATAGAAATGTGGGATTATGTTAAAGAGAGGAAACTTTTCTTGACTCCTTGGGGTATGTACGGATAATTTATCCTTTACGGGGATTTGTGTCTATCAAACAAGAGTGAAATGTTATGTAAGAAAAGTATATCTGGGAGTTTGTTCAGCTGGAACTGATCCCTTCTCTTTCGCAGTCACTTTTTGACATTCTTTGATATAATAGAAAAGCCGAGGAATTGAGTGGTGTGGACAGCTTTTGAATGTCTGAATGCGTGAACCGCTGTGTCAGAATAAGGACAGTTGACTTTCTTCAATATTTATGGACTAAAGATATGATGGACTACTTGAAAATGAAAAGCTGCATCAAGGTTATGGTCAGCTTGAGAGCTATACGTCAGAGTTGTGTAAATGAACACTCAGATATCCCAAGGGAACAGAGGAGGTTCTTGGGGGCACACTGGGGAGTGATGGGGATAAAGAAATTATAAACAAGCCAGGGCGAGCCTAAAGAGCAAAGGATGATCAAACAAGAGAACGACTGCAATTGCCTCGCAGAGATATTTTAAAACGGCAAAAAATGTAGAAAGAAACCCCTAACACAAAGTTAATGACACAAATAAAGACAAAAATACAAAACAACGACACAATTTGTGGGAAATTTCTTAGGTAAATGTATTGGTGTCGAGGTATAGAAGTACAGGTATATTTTATTGGGTCTGTATCAATTTAGATAGACCCAATAAATACAAGCGGTCTATTGTATTTGTACACTTCCACATCTCTATTCAAGAGGGCTGTATCTTGGACCTACACTTCCTGCAGATTTATTATATTTCTTTTTATTTTTTTGCCTTCCTCACACACCCTTAACCTTTAACCCTTTCTCTCCAGTTCCTTATCTTTAATGCTGAGTTGGGGGTTTGTCCAAAATTTGTCCTAATCTGACACTCAAATTGACATCCTTACAGTCATGCTGGCACATTGGATTCATGGAAGCAGCGCAGGGCTATATGTCAACTCAACAATAATGGTTTTATTATACAATGCTGCCCAAGTCCAACAGACAAGACGAGGTATATACCACGAAGAGTACAGAGCATATGGGAATCCTGCCTGTATGATGTATTTTGTGGTTTTGTGGTGATGGCATGTTTTCAGTTTCACCGTGCCTCTATTATGCAACCCTACTGCTAGATAGACAGACAAGAACTGCAGTCAACATGATACCAGATTCTCCAAGGCATAGTATTGAATATTAAGGAAAGGAAACAACAGCAAAGAAGAGCAGGCTATGTGTGTGAATATATACACATAAATGCACTACAATGTGTTTTACTTTTTAATAGGGTTAACAAACAAATATCTCTGTGCATATTTTAACAGGGACTATGTGTGAACTTACACTAAAGAGCTTAGATGTGATGATTCGTTACTTAAGTCAGAAGCTTGAATTCGGCCGTAATCCAAAGGGGTGGCTAAAGGATTGTTTTACTCTATTGGCATTAAAAAAAGTAGCGTTGTAGTTTATAATCTACAAGACAGTATGTTTTACTCTTTGCCCATTTCACTCATTCTGGTTGCATCATTTTTTCCAACTTTCTGATGTTTGCATTGTTCTTATCTGCTTAATGAAGTATCACATAACACCATACCCGTACCCCCTACACAAAGAAATGGGTTGAGCCTTGGGATCTTGGAAGTAAAGCTAAAGGGGAATTGCCCAAAACTTACATTCTTTATACTTGTCAGAAGAGGTCTGGAGGCCATTGGTTGCGTAAGTAAGTTAAATTGCACACACCAGATTTGCACATCCAGGAACATCCGGTTTATTTGTGCATTACATTACATTTGCATAGACTTTACTGCAAAATAGAAGTATGAAACAAAACCAGCAACCAAAGACACTTTGTCAAGACAATGCTCGATATGATCCTTCTTCAGCCATATCCCTTCAGCCTCCCAGCATAAGGCCAGTGCAATAAACCTCCTCAATGGCTGAAGGTGTTTGATTTGGGCATCGATTTTTCTACCTTCCCTAGTCTTCAGGTAAACAAATTTCTCGTTAAGTCTCTTACTTTACAGTCCTGTTATAAGTGTGAGTGCCCTGCAAAAGCAACATTATCATCTATACCTTAGGGTGTAACTACCTTGACACATCGCTAACATAAGGAGCTGCTAATGTTCCCTCATCGCTGGATAGCTCTACCATCTCGTCCATAAAATGTGCAATATACTGTATAGCATGAGATACAGATCTAAATTGCAAAAATTGAAAAAGTTGATAAATGAAGCGTAAAAGAAGAAGAATAAAAGTTATGACAGATCAAAGCAGCTACATTAAAGCACAGAAAACTCGATGGCAGAAAATCTCTGCATCACCAGTTCACAAAAAGTGTTTTACTGATGTTATAGCTCACAGCTCACAGTTCACCATGTAACAATGACTTGTGCACACAGTTGAACATTTTTTGGGGTAATGCTGGGTAATGCTACGCCATTGGAAAACCGAGTAAAAGACCTGCATTAAATAATAATTGGTATGAATAAAGATTTGCTGAGACCACGATTAAATAATTCACGCAAAATCCTGCTGTCTAACACTTAATTGCTTTCAAGGCGATCAAGTGGCGATTAAATAAAACGTTTGCACAATTTATTGCCTTTCGCTTAATCATCCGGTCCCATTGTTTTGCTTCATATTGCCGACTGTACTGTATCATTTATCCTTGCTGCACTGAATCATTTGAGTCATAACAACATGGACAATGAATCAGGGTCTAAAGGATAGGTGCGGTACAAGACATTCTATGGCTACAGAAGAAACTAATGTGATTATATGTGTGTTACACAAGGGAAGAAAAAGGCATTTGTCTATATATTATGTGCACTCGGTGTATACAAAAGCTTCCCATGCACCTGAGTATGTTTTTGCGTATGTGTGTGAGAGAAGTGCAACGCAATACCATTGTTCACTATAATTTCTTGAGTCACAGCGCACTGCAGCCTCAAGGATACCTTCAGTTGTTTCTTAAGTAGCTTTAATTCTTTTTATAGAGATGTTCTTCAACCTAACAACATGAAGCAGTTTATCATTTAAGATAAGGTTAAAGGCTTTGTGAATCCTTGCAGTCCGACGGTAATTCTATTTTTATTTTTTTTTCAAATAAATGATTTATAACTCTACTCTCAATTAAATTTGCATTTCTTTTCCCTACCTTTCCCCGTGTATGTTCTCCCCTTCGCTCTTCCCTTCTTTCAATCTCTCCAGATCTGACTCCCTGTTGTTTGAAGAATGGAACAAATGAAATTACTTGTTCTTCCATGCTGTTAATGTCATTACATTTTGAAGGACAATCACCTTGCGATTATGGACGTACCTCCACAAATAACAGACATTGCCCTAATTGTATTTTTTTTTTCTTTATGTTTATAGCTACATTGGTAGCTCTGACTTTAAATGTGAATTAAAAATAAATAAATAAATAAGGAACTTTGCTTCAGGCTTTTCCATCCCGTTTCTCGATTCATTAAATTGTTGGATGAAAACATGGAGTCAATTTGTTTCAATTATTTTTTTACATCCGGTGAAAATGCCCATGTAATAATCCGGTCATCTCCAAAAACAGTTCCAAGGAGGTTTATATATGGCGGATGTATGGTAGATGTAGGCATGGCGGATGCGGGTCCCTCCACATTTTGCGCCGGAGGGCACAGCGTGAAATGTTTGACCGGTGAACCCTAACACATCTGTCTCAAGCATCAGTTATGGTTCAGTTTAATTCAAGGCAGCCGTTTGCACCGGTCACATAACCACTGGCTGGCTTTACATGCATAACTGTGACCTGAAGTGTCATTTTATGCTTCAAGTGTATTTTCTTTCAATTTATGCCTGTAAGTACGATTACAGTCCAATATACAGCATATCTTCCCATGTCTACTTCTAGCAATAGGAAAATAAAATGGGTAGATGAGAGGATTGTCATCCAACTCTTTTTTTTTCTTTTTTTTTGTAAAGAGCGTGTTTTTGAACTTGCTGCTTGGATTTAGCGACCACAACATCATTGTTGTAGTTCACTCTCACCACTGCTATTAAAGTAATTTTTCAGATGAAGGCAGGCAGCTGTTTTTAGGTGGGTGAAAAAAGCATCTGATTTACCCACTGTATTTTACTTGTCCAGGACCAAATAGAGAGGTGGACAGAGAAAGCGAGTGACTTGTAAGCGGCTAAACAGATATTTTTACTCAGGAGTAGATTATGATCAATACAGCTCTTAGGGGAGAGCAATTAGCGAACAGTGAGCAGGTGCACACCAATTCCACTTATGTTTTAATTCCACCTTTTTATGTGTCATTTATTTTGTTAATCAGTATTCTGTTTCTGTTTATGTGTGTATTTCATTATGTCAGGTTTTTTTTATATATTTTTTGCATTACAAATTTCATCTAGTATGAGGAGCCCATGGCCATCAGGCTCTTGCACTATGGGCGTTGCCCTCCTAGCTTGTAATAATAATCCTTTCGGTAAAGTTTGTTTAAAGGGGCCCAGCTTTATATTTTTATTCTGGGAGATACAGCTGATGGGTGGCACAGTGGTTCTGGGTTCAAATCCATGGGCCGACTGGGCGTTTGTGTGGAGTTTGCATGTTCTCCCTGTGTCTGCGTGGGTTCTCTCCGGGTACTCCGGCCATCATCCAAAGACCACCATCCAAAGACATGCTTGTTAGGTTAAATGGTGATTCTAAATTGGGCGTAGATGTGAATATGGTTGTCCCTCTGCGTTAGCCCTGCGATAGATTGGCGACCTGTCCAGGGTGTACCCCGCCTCTCTCCCAATGACAGCGGGGATAGGCTCCAGTCCCCCGCGACCCTCCAGAGGACAAGTGGTTACAGAAAATGATTGAATGACATACAGCTGATGGTTTCCAGCCCAAAAGCTGTTCAAAAACCACCAAAACGCACACACCACAACAGCCAGTCACTACAGCTACTCACGCTACTTCCTACTGCTATTATGAAGCCATTTGATGACATCATGTAGTCCACTGTTAGTCCACAATGAAAAGCTAATGAAAATATAGTACGCATCTTCCTCTTTGCACAAGTCAAGCAATTTCCTTTTCCTTTTATGTTTGAAATCACCATTACAAAGTCATTATAAATACTTTTTCTAAGCAAATGGTCCCAAAATGGATCATTTGCATTTACTCTACCTTTATGTAGCTGTCCTCCCCTGCCTGGAACAAAATGTTTGAGCCCCCCCGCCACCATTACCTGCTTATTGTGTGGCATAACAGCGGTTATTTGTAGGCAGGAGTGCAGAAAATGTACATTTACCAAGAAGAGCACAGCTTAGCTTTGTGGGCTTGCTGTGTCTGGAGCAGCTGACCGTATTAAGAGCTATGAGCAGCTGTCACAATGTTGGAGATCTCATGTCCAGAGCAGTCTGAGGCCTGAACCTTTACTCACTGGGACTACTTTTAGATACGTTAATGTCATTATTTGAAACTTTGGACTCTTGACAGTAAAATCAGGCACTGTAACATTATGTGCAGTTTATACATGACAGAAAACAAGCAAACTGGCACTTTAGACACTCAATATTATATGTAATGTCAAAGTTGCAGAGGCTATTCTCTCACTGTTTCTACAACTCTTCTGGGGATGACAGAAGCCGGCGCAACAGTGTAGGCAATTACTGTCTGACGATATGCACAAGTCACTGAAATTTAGTCAATCAGCATCCGATGTGAAAAGGGCGATTATTTTATCTCTCCAAGCAGAATCAATCTGCAGCAGTGTAGTGGCGCTTGCCATTACTGATAATGACGCAGGACCGAATGTTAAAGCCTTCAGCCTCCTTATTCAATAAGCTCTATCTACCTAAGTCCGGCTGAGAGGAAAAACTACAAGTGAAAGGTCATGACCCAGATTATCCTGAAGTTCTTAAGATATACCTGGCTAGCGCAAAAGGTAAAACATACACACAAGACTACTAATTGATACTGCACAAAGGTTTATCTGGATACAACAATGCAAATCACTTGCTTGTGTGAAACAGCAGCGGCACGTAACACTTGGATTTTTGTAAGAACAGGGGATATTAATTAACTGATGAGATTAGATCACAAAAAACAGACAGTGATGCCACCACCCAGCTGCTGTAAGATCAGCTTCAAATGTAAATGATAATGTCAGCTGTTAAAAGGACATAAGAACTTTGCTTTGCTCAGAGGCCAGAAAAGTCTGACAGGCCAAACTGGATCAGTAGTGAAAATGTAGTGTTTTTTTATAGAAATAAAGCGTATAATAATAAAATTTTAACAAGACCATTTTAGAACAATACTCCACAAATGCAAGTCTATAACAATAAGGTATTTCTGACCTGTCCACGTGTTACTTTCGTCACGACTGACGGGGTCTTAACCAATCAGGCACAAGTAACTGTAGTTCAAAGACTAAACATGACAAATTTTAACATACTGCACACATGTTAGTTGTTGATTCCAACAAAAATAGTTAGTTTATAATCATATATTTTATAAAGCATTTTATTGAAAAGTGAAACTTTGACCCAGCTCTCCCCATTACATATAAATTATATAAACGTCTTGAAAAATAATAGTTAAAAATTGAACTCATAGAGAGAGTCAATACAGTGGTGTTCCCAGGTTAATGCTATATCTCTCATGGTTTATATACCTGTATGTATGTACCATATCTTTTTTATTGTCTGGACTCTGTTGGGATTATCTGAAAATCGTTTAAATGAAATATGCCCTCTAATCCCACAAATTCTACAGTAACCAACAGAAAAGCAGCGGTGGAAAACAAGGCTGTCTGTATTTCGCTCACACGTCTGCGATAAGAAAGGCCACTTTATGCTCTATTTCAGGTGGACCACTCCCTCTGTGGCAGAGAATGGACCAGAACAAAACAGTTGTCTGGTGCTTTGAGCTCCCACCCTGTTCCTCCACGAGCCCATATTCCACACAGCAGGCTGTGAAATCATTTTGGTCTCCCTCGGAAGAGAGCCCCCCATGCAGAAATCCATAAATTCATGAGCATCCACCATCCACACATGAAAAGAAAGGATGTGGCGAAAAGAGAGTGTGATGGAGAGGAGAGGGGAGAGACGGAGTGAGGGGCCTGAAGGAATGAAGAGGAAAAGACGGGGAGGTAAACAGAGAGACGGACATGTGGCAAAAGAGTGAAATAATAGAAGCCGGACAGGCAGTAGGAAAGGAGAAGGAGGTGGAAGGAGAGGAGACAAATGAATGCTGAAGAGCAGGGTGAGTGCTTGGAGGGACCCAGCATGAGTCTGGTCTGAACCCCCAACCGATTTAGCGCCGGAAGATACAGACATAGGAATATCAAAATGCTTCGGCTCCTCACACACACACGCACACCCGCGCACACACCCATACACACTCTACTGTAATGAACACTTACACATAAACACTTTATTACATTCTCACTCTGCTTTTGATGATCATACATGTTCTGAACTACATACTCACACACACACGCACACGGATAGATAGATAGACACACACACACACACACATGCACGGACAAATCTGTTCTCGTCCTGCATTCTGCTCAGACCAGCTCCTCACGCTCCCTCCTTCTCCCTGGGAGCTCCCAACCTGCCTGGCCTTGTTGCAGCTCTCCCGTGTCTCTGCACTTCCGCTGACTTCTTATCTTCCCCTCACTTCTCAACCCCAGGACGTAGCATTGCTAAACCGGCATATGTGTCTTAAGTGTAGTAGGAAAGAAACGTGACATGTGCGCAATGATTCCTCTGAAATATGTTACGAATTTGCCTAAAGCCATATCTTTTGATGATGAAATCAACTATACACTATTACTCTCTAAAGTCAAAAAGCTGAATGGGATGGATCTTTAATGTGCTAGCGTTTCATTATGACATGATATATTTTGCGATGCTGAAACTCGGCCGCTATGTCAGTATATTTTACCGTTATTATGTTTTATTCTATGGTGGGAGCGTGACTCACTTCATTGCCACTACACTATAAAGGCATTTATGATGTTCATGAGGTAATAGTGTTCTACTTTTCGGGAAGCCGGTGACCAGAAGTACGGAGATTAGTAACACGAGTAGGACTTCTGGTTCATTTCTTGTCTTCAGTGACCCAGAAAAATCCTGGACTTGCACGTCTTATAGACTTCAAGATCACAAATGACAAACAAGTACCATCCAGTTTGAAGAAGACTTCAGATGAATGGCTTGTAAGAATTTGAACTTTTCGAAAATTACTTATGAGAATGTTGCATTGCTGGTTTCTACTTGTAATATAGATTTTGTATGTGTTGTTGGTTTAGGCAGAGAAAAGACATTCATCGTCAAAAACTGTGCAACTGTAACCTTCTGCTAATCCGCAGTTTGATAATAGCACTATGCAGCTTTAATGGCAATGTCAGCTTTTAAGCTGAATTATCCCAACAACTACTTCACTGTACGAAGACATTCATGCTCCCCAGAGGTTAAGTCATTTTGTCTTATGCTGACCAGCAGGCCGACAGTCGAACAGATGTACAGATGTGTCTGGTGCAGAGAGAATAAGTCCTACCGACTATCACAGTCTAGCCACTTTCCCTGTAGTGACACCGGAAGGCCAACATGGCACAGGTGTGACTCCCAGAAGAACTCTGATGATGTTGACTATCATCTAACTGCTGGTTTGCGTTTCTGACTTAAGCGTCACAACAACTGTTGCATGAATTGCTATATCCTGAACCATCCCTGCTCGGGATACACTGTATATGCTGTAATCACTTTAACGGCCTCTTGAGTTGTTTTTGACTTATCTCCACCATCAGGTACAAAAATTTACTGTGACCAGTGCTTTAGCTGATGATCAAATACCATCAAAGCTGCAGTAAGGGCATGCAAACCTCAACTGTGTATTTATCACAAGTGTTTCCAGGCATATGTATCTTACTAATTTATCACCAATCTTTGCAGACTGAAACGCAAAACTGAAATGTCGATGACATTATACACATCATACCTGCTTTCTAACTTTATTTTAAAACACAGCCTCACACAGCATGGCTCTGGACCCTCAGTCTTATGTGGTTATAAATATGATAAACTCTTAAGATATTAGTGCAGCACTGGCAGTCGCAAGGCAACTCCCACATCAACGCACAGTAAACAGTGGATGTCACACTGTTACCACCTCAGGTTTCACTGTTGTTTTCATGCTGATCTCTCTGTACGCAGCTTTCTATCTATACATCTAATTAAGAACGGGGCTCTGCAACTCAGTAGGTGTTCTGTAGGTACGACTGTGACGCACGCACACACCTTCGGTTTACAGTAAAGCCATAGTAAACATACTCATGCACAAGCGGTGTGCACTCGAAGACGCTCACACACACGAAGCCCTTTGGTTTACCGTAAAGGCACAATGCACAGCCTTGTGCACATGCACGGGCCCACAAACACACACAAAGGTGCTCACACGTGGACCGAGTCACTTATTGACAAAAGGTTAACAGGTCCACACAGATGCACCAGGAAGCGTAATCACCACAATTATTCCGCCACAGGTGCCTGTTGGCCTCACCGGGCAATCACATGACATCCCCTCACAGTCTTTGACATTTGATTGGTTAATATGGTTCAATCAGTGGTATGAATGTGACAGATCGATAATTATAGTGAAGGCGGAGGAAAAAAGGAAAAAGTGTATGCTTGTGTGGCCATGACGGATGTGGTGAGAGCATTATAGTTGAAGAGGAGGAGAGGACCACAATTCTAAGTCTTTGAATAGAACGAGAACAAAGGTGAAGGCACTGACACATGGGGGTAGTGAGGGCACTTACAGTAGGCTGTGTGTTGATGGGGTAGATGAAGGTCCATGATGTGAAATAAGGGAATAGTTTCGCGATATGACGGGAAAAAATAGGCTATTTCTTGTCCCAACTTGTGTGTTATGGGTGATTAATGAAGTGATGTGTGTTGACATTTCATGTCTGGATATCTAACAGAAATCGGTTCGTGAGCCTTAATGGTGGAATAAATGAAGCACAGTGTTCAGCAATTTGACATGATGATGGAAATAAATGATTTCATGAAAAACTGGTGAGGATGTGTGTTTTGGTGATTTTATTTATGTATTTACTTAAAGTGTGAAACATGAAAAAAATAATAAAATTAGACCTTTCTTCTGCATCCAGCATAAAAGTGCTGAAATGATTCTTTTACGTGCGCCTGCTTCCAAAGGTCGTGACTGCCCCCATCAGGCAGCCAAACAAACGGCATCCCTGAAAAGTTGTGAAGTCAGCCGCCCATTGTCTGGCCTCGATGCTGCCATGATGTCATGGCGAATGAGCAGGGTCAGCGGGGATTATTTAATTATTTCTCCGCTCTGATGCCACATTTATTCTTCCGCCGTGGCTGTTGACGTTGGCCACGGCGGGGGAAAGGAAATTACAGGGGAGATAAGACAGCAAACAGAAGAGTTTAGTTTCCACCGTGAGCCTGCCGCATGTATGCACGGGATGTGAATTGTTACATAATCTAGTGAGTGGATTTGTGTGTGAGTGCAGAAGCTGCGGAGTTTTGTCGCACGATACTTTAACACAGCACATTTCAAGTCAGTGTTGTATATCAAAGTGAAAAAAAACAGGCAAGTGCATTACAATTTCATTTCACAGAGGCAGGATGACTGATTACAGATGAAGTAAAATGCCAAATAATGTGTGTGTGTGTGTTTTTTTTATGAACATTTATTCAAGTTTGCGTAAGAAGCAATCATTTCTATTGAGTGGGAAAACACCACTATTGTTAAAGTCACTGATTACAATAACAGCTTGAATAGATTTTACAATTTCAACCTAGGAATACTTCCACTTAAGTTCCTTTTTTTCTTTTCATCGCCTTGAGTCTCTTCCATGCTTTAAACAATTAAAGCTTTTAAAAGCTTGACGCTGTTCTAAAATAACACAGAGCCTTTAAATTTCTGACCATGTATTCTCTGAATGAAAGACTTCTTGTGGATAGGTTTCACTTCTCATAGCGGCTGTGAATGGTACTGTACACAACGGCAACAGGCAAGGACAGAAAATCAGGCAATCAGGTAAAAATGATTCATGTGCCACTGTTGTAAAAACACAAAATAAAAACTATTCAAATTCAAAGCCATTGCGGCAATTTCCCATACGCTCTAAAGCACACGTTTCTGAAGAAACAATATTAGGTCAGATACACCACTCAGAGAATGAGCATCTGGAATGACACCCGGCGAACAGTCTCACAACACTTTCATTTGCCAAATTAAACGTCCTTTCACTGAGGAGTTCCTGCAAATTGATGTCAAAGTTATCACAGATTTATAGTCTGTGTCCCAGCTAAAACCCACGGGTGTAAAGAAATAGTGGGGAAAAAATACTCGCTAATAGGAGAGGAATGCTAAATTATGTAAATCAGTCTCTGAGCCGTTAATGGACATAGTGTTTTTTTTTTTGTTGTTTTTTTTTTTTTTTATAAATTGGGGGATATCCTTCTTTCTCCTCTCCTCGTCTTAAAGAGGCCATTTGGCGGGGGCCTCAAATCTATAGGGGAGGCGTGTTTAAGTTAATTGCTCCTCTCTCTTGTGTTACTCTGGACTGTTTGCAGTGTATCTCTCTTTGGAGGCGGCCAAACTTCTTGGAATGATATTAGCATCTAATGGGGGACAATAAAGCACATTGGGGACACAGTATCTGATGTGACAGAGCAATTAGGACTATGTTTTATGAGTGTCTCGCCGTCTTGAAGTGTGGCCTACACTGTGGAGATTTGCTAATTTGGAGCAGCGCTCAAACGGCCCGGGCCGTAACTTGGGCTTAGGGTCTCTGGAGAGCATAAATTGCTGGCAGTGTTCTTTTGCTGCTTTACTTTGTTTTAACTAGATTCTTAAGATTATGACAAAGGGAAGAATTTCAAGGCAAATGAGTCTGATAATTATATTTCATGTTGTCTCTCCTCATCCAAAGATTACTGGTACCAGAAATGTGTTTAACTGCTTGTTGCTGCCCTGCTGTGCTTAAGCTGTTCTTTTTTTTTAATGTCATTTCACCCTGATTCTATTCACACTGTCAGCGCACGATAAATAAACTGGCAAAATGTTATTGTAAGCATGCTTATTTCAAATTGGCTGTCATGACCAGGAGTGTTCTAACAATGGGATCCATAATAACATTTTCCAATTTTTTAGCCCCATACTATCCAAGCTAGGAGTTCCTATCAAGCTTTAACAGTAATATAAGAAATTACATTTCCAAAACCTGTTATCTTAGAAGCCACCTGCCACTGTTGTAGAATTAATATCTTGGGCAAACTATTCATTTGTGGCTACACTGATTTTGATTCATATTATCACAGTGATTGGTTGTTACAAGTCCAGTCAGTTATAGGCCGGTATCACAAATCACAAGTGTGCCTCACGAGGGTTTACAACCTGTGCAGCGTACAGCACCCTATGTCCTTAGGCCTTCAATTCAGATGCGTTAGAACTGTGTCAAAGAGTCGAATGTTTGAATGAATCAAATGCCAAATGAGATTTCGCTCGGCAGAACTCCAGAAAAACTTTACCAAGGTCGAGCACGTCGACAAAACCTCAGTCTGAAAAGAGATTTTCAGATTTATAAAACTTGTTTTCATCCCATGCGCTACACACACACACACACACACACAAAGATTTGGCTCGAGCGTGTTTTTCTACCTATATTTTTCAAACTTCTTCATGTATAACATCTCCCCTTAAACTGCTTAGAGGCTGCAGTGTGGGTTTGCACCCACAACAACAATTTTTTCTTATGTGTGTGCGTGCGTGTGTCTTTGCATGTGTTGCCGCTTCCCCACTCGCATCTTCTGCTGAGGTGTCATTTGATACACAGCACATTCAGACTTAGCTCCATAATCTAGCCATGGAGGGACAAACCCAATTGGACTGCGGGAGGCTAAACACAAGACTCTGTAATCCTCTACCCAACAGACAATCAATCCCTCCACTGGCCCTTGGATGACTCCTCGGAGTGCTTTTGCTCACCTCTCATATTTGCTGGGGGCATGTGCATATTGCATAGGCTATGTGCAAGAGGGCTTATTGAGAGTTTCAGTGCTATTTCTGGTGCATATATTTTTTTAAAGTGAAGGCTACTGTTTTTTCTTAACTATAAATATGTGCTTCATTATTTGTATATATAATAATTATGTTCAATTAATTGTGTCTGTATTATTTTGTAGTTTTTGACGGAATATTCACAAAACTTTGACTATCAAGGACACAGATAGAGGGTAAAGACAGGGAAGTGCTTTGGTTTGTGGTATGCTGTCAGCTGGCACGTGATTGGCCCGTTACACCACAATGACATCAGTCCCTCCCAGACAGAGAACTCTCGCAAAAGTAGGTTTTGATCTCCAGAGAACATCCAGACGAAATGAAGGTCACTTTTCCCCACCAAGTAAATTCCACCCTGCCATTTCTGGTCTTACTTTGCTTTTGGACGTTGTTTTATTCACAATCTACGGTCTGTGCTGCGCAGGTCCCGAGGCATTTTGAATAAACAACAAACAGTCCGTTTAATAACTTTGCACCGTGTTCATATTGATGTGTAAAGGTGTTTGGAGCGCTGGTAATCGCCCGTGTACACAACTCAAATGGTCCCTCTGTTATTCTCATAATCCTTCCCTCTTTGAAACCTCTGTACGAGCTGCTGATAGGACGTCTGGTGGGTCTGCATGTTTGCGGACTGATGGGACTGTAGAGGGAAAAGAGTTCTGCTGCTGCTGCAACTCAAAGTCCAAGCACTTGAAGGACAGGGAAAACTCAGACCAAAGAGGTATCAAGCGGTTAAAATGCAGTTACAAGTACAATTTAAAAATTTTAACCCATTACTAAAAAATAAAATAAAATAACCTCCCTATACAATACCCAGTAAATATCATTAATTAATCGGCTAACTGGTAGAATCCGTCCAGCAATAGTCAGGCAACCACTCTTGGCTATAACATAGGTCACGTTTTGTTCCTTGCCTGCATGTGTCTTCGTTTTGGTCACCAATAAATAACCTTTTAATAAAAAATGTTTTAAAAGAATCGCTGAGTAGGGAAAGACAGTCTTGAGAGATAACAAACTGCTAAAAGTCCGAAAGCAAACTCATCAGCTTGTCAGCTTTTCCTTTTCCTTATTTGTAAAAGTTCAGTTACAGCTGCTTAATTTGTGAATCAGAAATATATCAGAACGCGCGTAAGAAAGCAGAGGGGTGTTGTGGTGGGCATCAGTCCCAGTGCTGACAACAGTATGCTAAGAACTCAGTCGGCCACTTACTAAGCTATGGGCCCAAATACCTCCATTTCAATCAGACATGCTTCAACTGTGGAGCATGCAGTGGACAATTCCTGTCTTATCAGGCCAAACATAGGCAAATGGTTCTGTTCATAGTAAAGAATCACAAAGACCTTTTCAAAAATATTAACAGACAAATGCATGCTTAGAACTAGATGGTTACCTTATCTAGTTGCTCAAAACCCCACAGCTATACCACAAATCTCTCTCTTGCATGTGCTTTGACCACCCACAACTTTATGAAAGGGACTGTACTGATAGTTTCATCCCCCTTGTCTTTTCTGGTGCTTACAAGCCCACCACCTGACAAGCCGCGCAGACCAGTCCATTTTAAGCCGGGGCTAGTAGGTTTGCTTAATCTTGAACTGAACTGGTGTCAAACAGTTGTGCATCCCATGCCTGACCTATCTCTATACATCACACATTCTTCTTCCCAGCTCAAAGCACTCTCCTCTCCCTCCAAATTTGACATTTAACACATCTCCACGTGAACTTGGCCAGCTGCGATCCTCCTGTAGGTGCTCCTGCTAACAAGCATCTACACCGCAACTGAGTGCCAATGTCGCCATCCTGACTCATTTATAAGCCTCACGCTTTCTTTTGGATAGCAAATCTATTCAGCAAATTTTACTTTTAGGCCTACGATACCTCAAAGTAGGCCTAAGCTAATAAAGGGCTGTTTAAAACATCTATTTTCTATTTTGTTTTGTATGTTTTTTGTGCCTCACAGCAAGAAGATTCAGGGTTCGAATCCATCAGCCTGCTGAGGCCTTTTTTGTGGAGTTTGCGTGTTCTTCATGTGTCTGCGTGGGTTTTCTCCGGGTCGCCTGGCTTCCTCCCACCATCCAAAGACATGCTTGTTAGGTTAATTGGTGATTCTAAATTGGGCGTAGGTGTGAGTGTGGTTATCTGTCTCTCTGCGTTAGCCCTGCGATAGGCAGGCGACCTGTCCAGGGTGTACACCGCCTCTCGCCCATTGACAGCTGGGATAGGCTCCAGCAGGCTTGCATAGGGTCAGTTGATTTAGCGTCAGGTTGAACTCACACTGAAATAAAATGTCCCCAAAAGTGAATCCAACACAGGGATTCTACTAGAATAAACTGAAATCCCCAAATCATCTTAAAGAAAGCTGGGGCAATGTAGCTTCAGTCATCTCTTTCAAGAGAAACAGTAGCAATGCCAGTGTCTTCATAAACTCAGCAAACCAGAAACAAGGACAACTTAAGATTACCCATTATGTGTTTTTATATTCGAAACAGTCTGGTGTTAGTTTCTTCCTGAGTTGCATCCTGTTTTCTTTTCGTGGATTAGTGATCGCGTCACTTGCAGAGAGAGCTCTCTGAACGATATCTGCTTCCCTATTGATCCCTTCCACCCTGGGCAAAGTAAATGCCTCGGCTGTGAAATTTGTAACGCGTGTTGTCACGCATCCCTCACAATCATCGGGAGATGGGGATGTGTGCTGGCTGTACCTCCGAGCGTAACACATTTGCATGAGCCCTCGTGTGAGTTTAATAAAAAGGCAAACTGTAAGATGAACCACTCTGGAAAAGTGCATTGTGAAATTTGGAGCATGCCTTCGCACAAAACGTTGTGTTCTGTTATGCGTTAGAACTGTTATGTCGTCAGATTTTTGTTTTGAGACAGCCTTTTGGGGATGCTCTTCTTTGTGCGCCTAGGCTTGCTATATTACAAGGTTCAGTAATATGCAGATTATTATATACTATTACGAACAATAAAGTGTCATGGCAGGCTCATAGAAATTAGCCTCTCAGTGATGCATCTGTGAAGTCTTCGCTGGTCCTTAAACCAATACCGAATGACTCAACCTCATTAGGTGCGTGGATGTGTGTGAGATTTTCATGATGAGGCTTTATAGCAATGAGAAAATAATTGGCATTTCAGTTATGATCAGCCTGGGGGCTTACTGTGGGGAGACGGCTTCTAGTCTGATTTACACTTCAAGAAAAGTGCAAAGACAGAAGAAGAAGAGAAAAAAAAAAAAACACACACACCACGTCTGAAACTTTGATCAGGCTCATTGACACGGCTCTGGGAGGGCAATTCCCACAGAGAAGAGTTTTTTTTTTCAGTATATAGGTTTACTCAAAAGAAAGTCAAAGCTAAATCAAAACAATGTAATGTATTGCATATTTGCCACTGGCAAACTATCAAGAATTTGCATATAAGTAAAAACTAAACACGATGCTTTAATTATTGTCAGCACATTGGAAAAAACATCTCAATATTTGCAAACCCAATATGTACATTGTGAACCAGGACACAACACATTCTGCTCTAATTCAACCAGTGAAACATCATCATCATTCAAATGTTTCAGTTTTTAGGCGGCAATGCGTTCTTTAAGACATCTATAAACAGCACGTGCGAATGTTCAGTCAGCCAAGAGGAATAACCCGTTTCATTAATCGCTGCAGACTGTAGTCAGACTCAAATAGATGGTTTGGTTATTCACAGTGCATCAGGTTTTAATGATTTCTTTTCCTTTGGATCAAATTAGCCCAAGCACTAATTGATTGTAAGGGAAATGAGTTGACCACCGTTGTCATAAGCTGCCATTGCCGCGTGGCCCCAATCTCACTGTCTTTATGCTGATGGCTAATTGTTGGTCTGATTGCTTGGCCTTCCAGTGCTGTGGTTTCCATGCTAATAAGCTAATTATTGAACAACAATGTAGTCTCAGATAATTCAATCACTGCAGACGCTAATGAACACGGGGTCTAATAACAAGCGCTTGATATTTCTATTCTACTTGTTTCTGTACTTGACAGTTAGGGTCTGCGTTCATTGCTCAGCTTGCTGCACAAGTCATTTTTATTGCAAATGTGAGGTTCGAAAAACACGCCCTGTAGTGCATTCATTAATTTCAGCAGTTCGTAATCACGTTGGGAAAAAGAGCTTGATTTCTGTCCATGTATTGTATTTTGTGCATGTATTATTTAGGTTGTAAAATTTTGTGCAGCAGACAGAGGACAGACAGATGCAAAACATACTTGCAGGAGACACTGTTCCCCAGCAAATCTGGGAGCATAGTGGCGCACAAACTTGGGTTGCAGTTGGCTTTCGTTGTGATATGATGCACACAAATTGTGCATACACACAACGTATATCCAAAAAATGCTGAAATCTAGAACAACTGTCTAAAATTGCAGTGCATCGCAGTGTAAAAAGCAGTTTGAACATTTCCTGTGTTTTTAAGAAAGAGCGTGTTCAGAATTACTTTAGTGCAGCATGAAAAAAAACCATCCCCGCCATTCATTTGTATGGTAATTGGTGCGTTTAGAATTGCTACAGATTAAAACATTTTTTGATACTGCATGGTCCTCTGTAGGCATCTTAGGAGGCTGCAAGAGGGAGAGATGGCAGATAATAAATTACAAACATTATACAGTATTTACCCTTAATGCCTCAGATGATTTAATGCGAATACGTTTTAGACTTAATCTTCACAGAGGCTACACTCTAGAACCTCCCACATCTACGCCGTAATAGGGTCGAAGGGGTCAGACTAGAGTTTAGAAAGGATAAGGATTTCCAGCCCTATCAAAAAAGGAACACATTCTCTGATCCTACAGAGCAGAGTACTGAAAAGTGCGAGGGGGCGAAAAAAAAAAAAAGAGGATATGGGACGTGGGGACTAGTTGTAAAAGCTCTTGCTAATATTAAATAAATTTTGTTTCAATTTCCTGGCACAGAGGGATTTGGTGTCACAGACGCTCATTTCATTGGCCTTTTGACATAAAAAAATCAAATGCTGAGGAATTCATTTCGCTATTATTTGATGGCCAGACAGGATTCACAAGGCTGGTGGCTGAGGGCTTTACTCCTTATTTAACGTCTGCGAGCCGATACAAGAAGATCAGAGCGGAGAGGAAAAGGGAGAAAGTTTGAAACGAGAAAGCGAGAAGGAACTTCTGCAAAGAAAAAAGCCAGACCAAAGAACAAGTCCAATAGCGTGGCCGTGAATATGAGGAAAGCAAAGGGGAAAAGCGAGCGAGAGAGATTTCTTCTGCCTTAGATGTTGCCCCACCTCGCTGCTGGAAGCCAAATGAACATTCAGTTTTTTTTTTTTAACCATAAAATGCCCGATTTTGAAGCTTTGCTCTGACACAGGGAGAATTAAGTTGGTCTGACTGGGCTTAGGCTGAGTTATCACACCCCTCCCAGCCGGACACTACACACACAGGCTGAGCCCAGCAGAAAGGACAGACGAAGCAGACTTGAAAGCAGGTGTAGGTTTCCTAATACTGAGTTGAAAAAGACTAGCTGTCTGTACTTTAGGCTTTATTGGTCTCTGTCATACAAAGCACAGAGAGCCACAGCCACAGTGTATCAGAGGTGGGTGTCGGGAGGGAGGTGGTAGCAATAGATACTGTAAGATCGTCTGATAGTTCTCAGTTGGAATCTATGATGCTGTCGAAACTAAAAGGCACTTTTTAACTTCATACATTCCAAAAGAGTGTTTTTTAAGCTTTATGCTGTCATTATGACTGGACTATAAATTGTCGCCATTGGGTTATTTTCAGTGATGTTACTGATGTTCCTTCTCAACTACACTTAATTCATAGGGGTTTGACAACTTCAGATTGTTTAAAGTCGACTTATATGTGGTGAAAGTCGAGTCGACGTCGGCTAGTCGATGATGTCACACATACAAAAAAAAACATAAAGTAATGCTTTGCGACAATTTAATCTATATTCTTGATCTGAATACGTATTGTAGCGACTCACACAAAAGAAGCTTCGGAGGCTTTCCTGCAAGATAATTGAAGCTTGAACACGGGCTACTGTCGAGCTACTGTAGGCCACGTCAACACCATTTACACCTTCAGTCTGACACTTCTAATAAAAAAACATTGGCACCGTTAATAGCATTTAATAGTATATCACAGTGTAAAAAAAACCAAAAAAAAATGTATATCTACGAAGCCTTTTCCGTGTATAGCAGCTAAAGGTCTAATAACTAGACAATGAAATTTATCAGCAAATTGTTGATTTGCAGCCTCCTCTCTCTTACTGCAGGTGAAGTTTTTAACTGACTGTCGCTGAGAGGATTTGGATCATTGATGAGTGTGCATTGCAGTAGTACTTTTGTTGTATTTCAGGACTGACTTACATATTATGCATGTATCGGTAGAATGGGCTTCATCTTAAGCGAAGTATTTCCACACACTTGATGAACCGCTGCAGAGCCCAGGTGCAGACCCACTGGGCTCTGCACCTGTCTTCTCCGAGGCGTCAGTTTGTTATTGTCACGTGATTGGCAGCTAGTCGACTTCCTGCTTAAAGCATCGTGGCACAGCAGTAAAGTCGACCAGTCGCCTAGTCTGTACAACCCCTATTAATTCAGAGCTTTTCATCTACATTTTATTTTTTCATATACATTTTAAATGTGGAATTGGGTTATTGTTTATTAGCTCTGTTTTAATCTCTACTTATGAAATTTTTAACTCATGCATTTCCCATCTATTAATTGCTCATTTAGTGGCTCTTTTGGATCTCAAAGGTCCCAGGTCCCAGGTTATAACCAGAGGCCAAAAAAGTGTTTTTGTATAAGCACCACAAAACCAACAAACCCACATGTATGCCAGTACAAACAGACGGTCAAGTGGTGGACAGTGGTGGAGGTCAGTGTGTTGGTAAGGCATTGGTATCTCGTTTCTCAGAACCATTCGGGGTTATTTTACCTCAAGCCACTTATTAGAGCTCAATAAACAAAACACTGTGTGACACGCATACACACACACACGCACACACACACTGTGTCCCACGAGACAGAAGCCATAAACATAATCCATTTAAACCTCTCCTTCTTCCCCTTTATCTCCACAGTGTCGGGGCTCCATCCAAGATGAAATTTTCCAAACCTGCAACACCCACATTTCTGTGTTGTACGCTTCACAAATCAGTCCTTCTATCATTCACACAGGCCCAACACGTTATTCCCTGGAAATGAAGACATAGTAGAATCAATTAGGTGTGATGGACCTGACGCTGCTGTGGTCTTTCATGTGCGCCGCAGCTTAGATTCTCTTATTGCTAGGAGAGCAAAAAGGAAAGTTTTATTATCACCGGAGTGTTCAGTAATGTAATATTTGAGGAGGCCCAATACTCCTATGAAGGCCTGTTTTATTGCGGGCAATGCCTCTAACCATCAACTTTACACACATCAACAATAGCTCTGTGAAATGTATGGGAATAGAGTGCACTTTAAATTCCTATTTGGACCAATTTACCTTTTCCCTTCCTCTTCTTCTGATACTCTCACGATTGTGTTTTTTGTGCGTGCGGAAAAAGCACCTTTGACGAAAGAGAAGTCAATTTGTGTCCTGTGGGAGTGTCGCTGTGGAACACCGCTGTATACTTTTCCCCTATGCCTGCTGACTCCCAGTAATGGAAAGAGCTATTGACCATGAAAATATACAAGACCATACTTGCATCTAATATTGTCACCGCATTTTTGGTTGAAAGCTGCGGAGATTAAAGTGGTAAGTGAAGTGACATGGACAATCACAAATGTCCCCAAAGGCCTGAAAGTTCCTAATGCACCCATGTGCACATCACGCCTTCTGCAGATGTATACATGCTCGGCCGCTTATGCGCACATATTTGTTGTGCCGATGTGCCTGCGGGTTCTGGGAAAAACTACCAGCGGATATATAGGATGATAGAACTGAATAATCCAACAAATATGCTGCATCACACCCTTTTTTTGGGACCAAAATGACCTTAAGTAGCTGCAACTCCCTTCTGTAAACCTCAAATTGGAAAAAACACGCAATGCACAAAAAAAAAATGTTTGTCATTTAGCTGGAGGTTTACAGAAACATAGACACTGACGTTTCAGTCCAGACATAAACTGGTCAAAAACACGTTAAAAAAGAAAGTGTGATTTCATACCAGTCACTAGTGATAAATGATCATTGTGTAGAATATTAATTTAGCTTGAAAAAAAAATGATGCTGTAAGTTGGTGTACTTAATGATTTGATGGTGTTACTATATTACCATATTTTCATATTAGAGGCAAAACCATCTTTGCTCCGTTCTTGCCCGGTCTCACGCAAATTCTCTGATGATCTACAGGCCAGCCTCAAAGCCATAGTCACATAATTCATAAACAAACCAGAAATTATGATTCCAAGTGTACGTCTCCATAATATCATCTCACTGGGGAAATTATGAATTTTTATTACGACAGTGGTCATATATTTGATTAGGTTATAAAACATTACTTCTTTGTGCTTCTAGGTCTAGAAGTGATTAACTTCCATTGGGGTGGTGGGGGGGCATTAATCATACTATTAAAAAAACAGTAATAAATATTGCAGAACAACAACAAAGAGACAGCAGCTGATGACTTATAATGTGGTGTGTGAGCTGTTATGAAACATCTTTTTTAATTGTCTTCTAAAACTAAATCTCAGTCTAATTATACTGTATTAGTCAGAACACGCGCCTCAGAGACGGACGGGATGAAGGTCTGAAAGGCTATTTTTTTGTCGGAAAAGATAAGAGAAAGAAAAAAAACAAACATTTTATACAGCAGGAAAAGTAAAAAGATCAAACAGAACAAGCAATAATAGTAAAAGCTGCACTTTTGAGGCAGACAAACGATATCAACAAGTCGTCGCTGTGGCAAACCTCAACAAACAATTCATATAAATGCCACTGTATGCATTCCCCGCATTTTCTGAGTGAGTAACAAAGATTCCCGCCAAATCGCCGTGCAGAAATCTGTTCAATCTTCCATTACTGTTTATTCAAAGAGTCCAGATAATATCTCAATATGCACGAGTGGCCTATACTTAAAGATAGTCATTCGGGTGAATTGTGACAAGGCCCAGGGAGCAAGGGATGTGCAAGAAAAGGGAAGGTGGTCTGAGAAAGACGGTGTGGCAGAGAGAAAGAGGGGGCGGTGGGCAAGTGGAGGGGCGGAGGAAGATGAAAGGAGGAAGGAGAAAAGACAGAAAAAAAAAAACAGCGTACGAGGAGGAGAGATCAACAGATACATAGCGGACAGGGAGAAAATGGGATAGAAAGAAAGAGGGAGAGCAGAACAAGTAACAGATAATCCCGACTAAAGAGCCTGTAGCCAAATCCATCACGATGAAACTTCCTTTGCACCACGAGGCCTCCGCTTATTTAAGGTCTACAGGCTTTGATGGCTATCATTCTAAACATCTCAAAATGCGTGCAAAGACAGGAATGGGAAGTTTTGATGTGGGTGATGAGGTATTGACTCTAGAAGTTATTTATTTCTAGAGTCGGGCAGAATTCGTTCAGAGTGAGATAATAATAAAAGTCGGCAAAGGTCAGGATTGATTAGATTCATTGTTAATCTTCTGTTTTTTTTTTTCTCTGTGTTGCATCTCCACGGTGAAGCTAAACTTCTGGTGCAGAAAAGTGGCTAAACGCACCGTCAGTGAAACCATTTTCCCATCACTGAACAGATGTACAACGCTCTGTTGTTCCCACCTATAGGGGAGCTGAAGGCCAGGGTTTTATAAACTCAATCCATTTAAGTCTGAATAGATTCGAATGAAATTTCAAAGAACACCAAAAACACACATTCACAGAGTTGAATAGCTCAGAATGGGTTTTAATGGTCTTGGTATTTGGTGCAATAAACATCGTAAGAAACAAAACACAATATACAAAGAATTAAATAGCAAAGGAACTTCACAGATTGCACATGGACGTGCATGAAAGAGACACCGAGTGTACAAATGTTCAAAGCGTCCATTAAGCAACAGAATATATAGGCAAAAACAGAAAACAAACTGCACCTGTTTTGCACCTGATCTTGACCTCTAATTCTTACGGAGAAGGACACGGGTGAGTGGAAACAGAAAAGTCCCTACAGCACGACATATTACGTATACGAGGGCGTCTGCAGTTCTGCGTCTGCAGGTGTGAATGCGTGTTAGCAGAGCGGATGAGGGGGAGAGAGAGAGAAGGAGAGATGTGATACGAGCTGGGGAAATTGTGTTATTCACGGGGGTTATTTTGAGGTATCGCATCATCCACACATTTACAGCGTTACGTGTTTTTGCAATCAGCTCCACGCGTACACATGCATGCGCTCACAAACACGCGTCACTGTACGTTGCCGCTCGGACCAAATGCCATTATTCTAATTCAAGGTTCAAGCAGTTCTGGACCACGAGAAGCAGGTGTTGGATAGTCATACCCTCCATGCCAGTGACAAACAGTCTGCCTCTCACACATATACATACACACATGTGCACACATGGACACACACCCCTCCTCTCATCCCATCTCCTCACCTTACCCCCAAAACACCCTAGAACAAAATTTATTCATTCATTTATTCATTCATCCAATCATTTTGGCCCCTTCAGTATTTGAGAGGGGGTGAATAGGCCCATTGTGCTGCAACCTGTGTACCTCAACCCCTCAAGCACTCTGGCCAATTTTTGCTCCCATGCTGTCCCCTTAAGAGGAGAGAGCTGAAATGAAAAGCCTTGTCCTTCTTTCTCCCTCCTGCTCTCCTTCCCCCCCTGCCATCATCCTCCCATCCTCCTCTCCTCTCCAAAAACAACCCATAATGGGGGACTGGAGGCTGTCTATCTATTTTTCTGCCAAAAGAGGAGAGAGAGAGAACGAGAGAGTAAGTAGGTGAGAAAGAGAGAGAGAGAGAGAGACTAACAGTGAGCTCATCATCCTTGATTAGGCCTGTCACCACCAGGTAGGAGGCAGCAATTAGCCTTGGCCAGGCCTGTTCCACCGAGACTCACGCGTGCACACATGCCCACACGTGCTCCCTCGCACACACATGCATAATTACGCCGACACAACAGACACCCGTTCAGACACACACCCATACACTTGGGAGACCGACTGAATGAGTGCGGCATCTGTTAGAGAGTGATTTGGCTGGTGAAGTGAAAGAAAGGATGGATGAATGTATGGTGAGGAGGAGAGCAGCAGTGGCACACTGGCATGGAGGGATGAGAACGAGGAAGAGAAGTCAAAGTGAAGGACGGGAGAGGGAAAAAGAGGGAGGGAGGATAAGTTTTTTTTTTTTTTTTAAAAAGGTAGGGGAACGGAGGGAGGAGAGGTGCGAGATAACAACGAGTGGAGGAGAGGAAGGGGCGAACAAAGTATGGAAATTCAAAAAAACAGTCAGAGGAACTGGGCGAGTTAGAGAGCGAAGAAGGAGTGATGGAAGCAACAAGGATGGCAGTGGATGGATCAGGGAAAGAAAGGGGGGATTAAAAAGAAGAGCACGGCTGCATAGATTGATAGTATAGTTTGTTTTGGGACAAAAGGAAGGGCCAAGCTAGGCATGGAGGGAAATGAGGGATGAGGTGGAGGAAGAGGGGGAGCAGGGAAATACAGTGTAAGTGGGAAAAAGGAAAAAAAGAAAAAAAAAAGAAACCAGAGATGGAGGAATGGAGGGGAGGACAGATGGAGCGAGGAAAGGGGAAGGAAAGCAGGCACGGAGCAAATGAGAGGAGGGGAGAGAGAGGGGAGAAGGAAGAGCGGGGTGCTGAGATGGACGGGGGAGAGGAGATTGGCTGTTTGGTTTTGATAGCATGTGCCAAATCGATTGTGGCTGACTAATCCAGTTAGTTATGGCAGAGGCATGCAGAAGAGGCGCTTATGGGGGTGTTAGGTTATAGTGTTGGGTGTGTGTGTGTGTGTGTGCGTGTGTGGTTCTGTCTGCGATTGTGTGGCTGGTTTCCTGCCCTGTGCGCCTGCATGTGTTTGCATGTGTGTTTGTGTGAAGCATGTCCAAAGCTGACATGAGGCAAAGCTACAGCCATGCTGCGAGACTTTGTTCTCTTAGAAAGAAAAAAAACAACAAAAAAAAACAGCACAGCACACAGTAGTCAATATTCACTCATACAGTACACGCATGGAAAAACCTGCATAAAAAAACATAACACTAAATTAGACTGTATTTATTTGAAATGAAATGACGATGATTGTGACAGGAGGTTTACTTTAATATGTCGTCTAGAGTCTTTTGGCCAAATATTGCATTAATTGGACTTTTTAAATGGAAATTTTGAAAAACACACAGATGAGGACAGATGGAGCCTGCTGGCAAACACAAGCAACTTGCAAAGGATTTTCTTCAGCTGAAAGAAGAGCCGCTTATATTTCCAGTCGACTAGAAACTTCCAAGAAGTGTGGTGCGGAATAAAATTCTTCTCCTGTCGTATTCCTTCTAAAGACTTGCTCAAATATTATTGCTTGGCCCAGAGTCATCACAGCAGCACTGCCACTGGGTGCTTATACTCTGCCCTGTTAGACCGCTCTTTACAATGAGCCACTTATGTAGAGAGGGGACGCTGGCATGTTAAATCACTTCATCTATAATTGCCTGCATTTACTTCTCCTTAGAGGGCCAAACATAAGAAATTCTCCAAGGCCCAATAAATGCTGCTGCTGACCATATTTCTGATTAGGGGCTGGGGGGCGGAGGAAGGGGTTTGACGCTCATTTTTCACAAACAATTTTTCCATTTTTCTTCACAGGCAGACAGTTGGCATTAGATTAGGGCAGGCCTAACAGAGGCAGGGCTGCTAGCAAATTGTGCGGCTTGAAGGGCAAATGCCCCTCTGAATTTATCAACTTATGGCTCCAGTGAGCTGCGAGGGATGATGATGACCTTAAGATACCCTCCTAAGGATGCCTTTTACCGTCACTCCATGCTACACGCAGAGGCTCTTTACAGGGCCAAAGGCTACTAGTCTGAATGAGCATAGTGCATTTCTATTAAGTTTCATTTTTAATAAATCTGAGCAAATTGTCCGTGCACAGCTGTGTTTGTTTTGTGTGTTCTTTCGTAAGTGTGCCAGTGGACTGCACACAGCCATATGCATGAATTACATAAATATGTAATGCAGGAATGTTGAGCGCTTCAAAAATTACCTGATGCACCATGATACAACTCCAGCTTGTCAGCATGTGACTTAAATTGACAGTTAATGTAGATTTACAACTACAGTTTTGCTTCCTGTTATAGAATGGAGATAGAGGTATGGAGATTTTCTTAGAACAAGCAAGCTTTAATTTAATTTATTTATTTAGTTTAGACTGGCACGTTATTAATTATCATTTATTAATTAAGAAGATTTGCTGATTAACCTATCATTTTAAACAGTTGTTGAATAGTTGGGATTTTGATAACCATTCATGGCTAATCCAAATAAACAATAAATATCTACTAGCACCTTTCGAATATGTCCCAGTGCTCTTTGTGTGTCTGCCTGTGAGACCAAATGAAGCCGGAAAGGCACCAGGATGCATACGCGCAAGACAAACACATCCATGTTTAAGTGTGCGTACTCTTGTGTAAAGCACAGCGAGTTTTCCCCAAACCCCATCGCTCACCGTCTGTGACAACTCCATACAAAGAACCGCTGTTCCATCAGGGCCGTAACTCAACCGGACAGACGAACGCAGTGGAAACGCACACGCATTCCCGAGCCCGTCCAAAACATACCGCCCGGTCTTTACTATAAGGAGTCGCATGGTTGAATGAAATGTAGTTGAATGAAAACACTGTGCCTTTAAAAAAAACACTCAGTAAATTATACGTATGTTTCGCAGCCCCGACAGTGGACGGACGCAATCGTGGGTACGCACACACTCAAACACACAGCCATGCGTTGTTTCTGTGCAATTCTGTGCAGCGTTAACACAGGTTTAGTTAAATACAGCTGATCGCTAACATACTCCAGATTAACATACGTCAGATTATGTATCCTGTTTGTATACATTCAATCTGACACTAAAGGTCTTTCTTTTATTTTAGTAAAAAAAAAAAAAGGACACATATGCTGTGCCACTTGTTTGCTTACTAGCTTTTAGACGCACCTAAAAAAAAAAAAAAGAAAATGCTGTTGCAGTCCATACATTAACACTAAGAACACCAAGACCGCTAATGGCATGATGATACTAATACATGCATTACCATGGACATATTACATGCATATGATCTAACGCTCTTACAGGGTCATTTATTCATAGTGTAATCATCATGCAATCTAGGTAATAAAAATGCCTTTTAGTAGTTTAGAGTGAAAGGTCACTCTTACTAATGCATACCAAAAGAAAAATGAGGTGTTTAAATTTATGCTAATGCCATAAACAACAGCAGCAACAGCAGCAGCAGCAGCCAGCCACCGAGCACGAGGCACTGACCACGACCTACTTGATCATATAATGTTTACTGTCACATTTTAAACGTTTAACAAAGGTGACTAACATGTTGTTTCCATGGATAATGTTGCCTCGGACTAAAGGCATGGAGGTCATTAGGCTGACAATGTGAATTGTGTATATTCTTCACGGCCTGCACGATAATATCCAGGAGATCATCTCATTGCAGACAAACGGCGACTAAGATAATCAAGAAACAGTCCACATGGTTTAACTCAATCTAACGTTCGGCACTTAACTCTGATAGAATTGCACAGAGGCTAAGGAGAAATGCAGCCATTACAGAGGAAATGCACTGAGCATTTATGTTTTTCTTTCTGCAATTCGCTCCACTTTGACTTAAACCATGAAGGATTATATAAATCCGGCCAGGCCTCGACCAGCGTTTTGTGCAGATTCTAGCGACTACCCTATCAGTTACTTCTCTTTCACAACAACAATGAAATACCCGCTACTTGGCGTCAAATAAAACAGAAAGAAGTTGTATAGTAATAATAATAATTGTGCCAACAAAACTGGTCAGAAACAGCCTTGGGTTCTGAGTAATTGACTTCAGCTATTTTTGTGCAGTTTAAAAAGAAGACAATCCCCTAGCACAGCACTATTATTTACAGATTATGTTGGCCATAACAATATCCCTAAGAATCAACTTCACAATTCATGTATGCAAACAACTGATAGATCCCACCCTGAAGTTTCTGTGCTCAGTTTGATCCATCACGTCCTTTGTTGCCTATGGCAGGTTGTATTATTTTAGCATTTGATGAATGGAAGGCTGTCACACATTTGAAAGTGCACAGTGTAGTCATGCATGCTGGGACACTGGCTGTATATAGACCATAGAGACTAATGGAATTTGCCTCCAACACTTTCTGAACCAAATCAATGGAATCCTTATTTTCAGTACATTTGCATGATGCCTTTAAAATTCAAATAGCTTTACTTAGGGATGAACCATCGATCAAAAAGTTTAGACATATTACTGTCTGGAGACGTTTTGATGGCTATATCATGATACACTTTATGTGTGATTGCTTATCTGTGGGCTGGTGTGTATGCACATATGAAAGCACAAATACGGAAAGCCTTAGGAATATTATATCGTCTTATGTTAAATAGGTTTATCTTTCATGATATGCATTCTGCAATGGAAGATTTCATTGCCACCGTATTTGATTTGCTGTAACTGGTTGTGTTTCCAGTTCCTGAGGCATTCTTTTTCGTACAGGCTACGCACTTTTACAGCCGTCACTATTGGGTTTATCCCTTTGCCCGTGTGCAGTCCTTAAGATTTTCTTTTTCATCCTGGGCCCAGCATGGGCCTCTCTTACTGAATCTGCAGTATATAATAACCACCCAACCTGAGTTTTGCTCCCAAAGTTTTTTTTCAGTGATCTAGTAATTAACATCTGAGGAAAAGAAGAAGAAAGAAAGTCCGGCCAGGCTGCTGGACTGACTGCATCCTCCCGCTGGACAACCACCCCCACTGTGAAGCTCGCCTCTGTGCCGTTCACACCAGGAAAGAGCTCCAGTGATGAGCACACGCTTTGAGCGCTCCATGTCGAGGGAGCTGTCAGTAGCAGCTGGGTAGATTCCTTTCTTGAGGGAGAGTTGCACCTCTTCCACTTCAAGCTTTCTGACATGGTGGACCATGGCGTAGGGCATGAGCCTGCATCACGTTTTCTTTTTGTGTCCCTCTACAAGCACAAAAGCTTGGTGATGAGAGTTCTGCATTTCTTTGCAGACAAGAGTCCCAACAGCTCTCTTCCCTTTGCAACTATATGCTAAGCCATGTGTCCATATTTCCAGGACCTACAAGAACTCATCAGAAAGTCAGCAGACCTAAGAGTCATTGCAACACCAGTAGAACAGCCTTCTCTGGTTCATGACCTCTTGCACCTCCTAGACAGCTCTGCTTGGGCCTCGTCTCACAAAGGTCCAGGCCTTCGCCAAGGTTTTCGAATCTGGAAAATTGAGGGATTTCCATCCGTCATTATGATTACTGTGGCCTCCTCTCGGGAGAATGCTGCTGTCTTCTCAGTGGTGCTTGTGGACACTTGCTAATGCTGAGTGGAAACTGTGTTCTGTATTCTTTCAAATGCTGTGGGAGGGATTCAGGAAGGTGGCAGTGGATCTGTCCGTCTGGTGAGAGAATAAATGTAAAAGTGTTTTCCCTGTTGCACTGATTCATCTGCTTTATTAGAGCATTCAGGAAGAGAACTTAGTGGTCTTGCTGGTGGTGCCTGCATGCACAAATGCATTGTGGTTCCCAATTTTGGTGCAGCTATTTGTTGCAGGCCTTTTGTGGGGTATTGACTAGATCTGACTATGATAGCTTGCATTGGGTGTAGCCTACATGAAACAAACTTTTTGTTACGTATTGTAACCCCACTTTATATGTGTATAGGATGTGGGCCCTGCAGCATAGATGGTTGTTTGGAAGCATAACCATTATTATAAACCTAGACCTAAGAGGGGACCATACTGGGCACCGTATGAGAGATAAAACCTTCAGAACTAAAGCCAAGAGTGACAGCTCTTAGAGTGCACAGCCTATATGTAACCAGCACTCTTCACGGATAAACCTCAGGACATCCTGGGTCCACCAAGGTGTTTCCTTCAGATTAGAATGATCTGAAATACCACGATAGAATGTGTCATCGATGTATACTGATCAAATGCATGAGCAGGTTCTTCTGCTCATCTGAGTAATAAGCACTGGCTCTCCTCTGAGCTCTGCTTGGATATCCACACTCTTCATCCCATCCTGGAAGATGAGCCAGGGCACTGTGCCCTGAACATATGCATACTTGTTTCTTTTCTGATCACTGCCCAGAGTTTCTGACTATGTAGTTATTTGAAGGCTGGAATACAGCTCATCTCAGTAATGACTGCAAAACTAGATTAGCCACCCTAATAATCCCATGACCTCTATTCATAAAGAATGTTAATATGTGCCCAGTGTAAGTGACAACAATTAACAGCAATACATAATTTCTTGATTAATATCATTGGTAGATTTGGTATATAGATGTTAAGGAAAGGGAACCAAACCACAAGCTGTCAGGTGTATTTTTTCACATCACAGATCCATGTGTATTGTGCAATAATGACATATGCCCCACAAAGCTTTGTTCTTAAATGTATTAAACCACATTACGGCTACCCAGATGTAATAAAGACAGCTATGATCTTTTAGAAACCAATGCAATTACTGTAATCAACAAAATCAAGATATCACTATGGACCTCTGGGAACAGAGTGAGCCAAACATATGAGTCCCAACTACACAACTGCCTTTACTTTTGCGTTTCAATCTGTTATGGCTGCATTAAATTACGGGCTCTCTTTCATAACCTCAGGTATTGCCGAGCTTGGCAAAGCCACCGCTGATTCAATTCACTACATATAAAAATCTGGGACAGGGTGGCTGTAATCAATGGATAATTTCCACGTTACACGTCCCGCGGATTTCTGTGGTGTCAAATGTAATCAAAAGTGTCAAAACCTGTAAAACTTCCTCTCACCTTGTGTGTACACGGGAGTGCACCGAGGCAGTGTTTGCGCGCGTGTGTGCGCACTTTATCTTGCCACTCAATATCCAGACTGTCGCTCGCTGCTCTTTGAACAACAAATGGAACCAACCACTGCGGTGTGAATCCAATTTTCAACACTCGGCAGGTGTCATTGTGAGCCTTATGCCGATCTCCCTACTTTGCACATTCCATTTACATCATTATAATTAAAACATTACTTTCGCTAATATTAACAATACTTCATATAAGAAAGCAGAATATTGTCACCTCGCTTAAATGCACTGTTCTGTAGGTGTCAAACTTGCTTTAAGCTGACTTAACGTATAAGTGCTCACTGTTTATTACACTCTATAATAAACTATTGCCACAAATACTTATATATAGATACAAAGCATTTGTTTAAATAGTCCAGACAGACTCCTGTAACAACACCGGGACATTACAGCATTGTCTTCTATGATTTATTATGTTCAAATCTGGGATAAAACGCTGTGGCATAGATTTATGGCAGTGTCACAGGCTTAAAACAGCTATACACATTAAATACACACAGTGCATTTATCAGACTAAAAAGTTCCCCAACATAATGACCAATCTTAATACCAGACATGGAGAAATGCTCGTTACAAAGTGTATCGCAGCCATTCTACGCTCTCAAGACACGAGTATAAGAGAAATGATTAAATTTCTGTCCTTTTTTTGTGTGCTTGCTAATGGCATTACATCTCTTTGTTATGCCTCGCTGGTGCAGACAGCAGTCCCTCAGTAATTAAGTACAAATGCTGGAGAGAGAAGGAGAGCGAGAGAGGGAGAGAAAGAGGCAGGCTCAGCTGGTTCCTTGAACATAAAAACAGGTCTAATTAACAGCGTTGACTTCACACATGAGAGTGACTCAAAGGGGAGTGAATTGCAGGCAATTACTCATACAGCAGACTATCATTTATAGACAATTCATTTGGAAACTTGAGCCAATTTATTCCTTTCGGTGCCGTAAACATAGTAGACAAAGAAAAGTTTAAATGTCTTACATTTTATGGGGTTGTTCCAAGTGTAACATTTTCATTTCATATATATATATTTTTACATCAGGCCAAGATCAGAGCAGATCTTTACTCTAAGAAACCATTCGTTTTTAAAGTATGTAAGAATTAAATAAAGAAAACAAAGAAGATATTGTATGAATTGACATTTATGCATCGATGGCAGCCCATATTCCACGTTCATATCACTCCCTCACAGCCAGGTGTATGTACATTTGTGAGGACAAAGGAACACATCTATTTCGCCTAAAATGTAGGCCAATTACCCCCCCACCCATCCCCTTATTTTGGCTTTGAATAAAGTTGTTCCAGTTTCACAATGGGGATGTTACCTGGTGTGGGGATAGTGCTTTGTCATCAGGTTTGTCTGACAAGAAGTGGAGTTAAAAAAAAAAAAAAAAAAAAACTCCACCATCCTTCTTCCTACCTTTTTTTTCCTTTTTACGGTGAGGCGTGATAAATGGCTAGTCAGCGTCCCCACCAGAGAATATTATAACTCAAGCCTTTGCTGCCTTTCCGTGTCTCCTGTCTCCAGCTCTGCCAGTATTTTCCATTTTTCTTTGCTTTTTTTTTTTTATTTATTTATTTTTATTTTTTACTTGTCGTCGCTGGCAGACACTCCTACCCCTACTGACACACACACTCGCACACACTGTACTCACAAACCTCCCGCCCTTTCAATCCCATCTTAACTCTATCTCTCTCTTCTGTCTGGAGCACTCTCCTTTCCCTCATACCTCCCCTTTCCTCACTCCCCATCATCACCCCTAGCACTCCTCCCCACAGAATAGAGCGAGAAGCCAACATTATTCTAGCAGAGGAGCAGGTGAGGGTTAAAAGGCGACCGCGGCCTAGTCTTCCAGGAATTAAAGGGAAAGAGCTCGGGGAAGCAGGGGATAAAGACAGGGCCTGTTTAAAATTCTGACACCTCTCCGCTATAAAGTAGGATTTCTGAGCCACTTGGGGCACAGGGAGGAGGAAAGAGACTTAAGCAGATGCAGAGGGTAAATGCAGGGCTTTGTTATTTCTGACAAGCCCACAGAATGGAAATGTCATTAACTGACTGTAAATATTCAAACTCCATCTCTTTCGCTCTCGTTCTCTGATCGAGGTTTTTAAAATGTTGTTTTGTCTTTAGGCGCATGCATAGATAATCCACGTTGCGTACAGAGAAGGAACTCTCCGAGACTTATATCAATAATTCAGGCGTATAGGTAGAAGAAAGATAGGCGTACGCAAGTCTCGCCCCACGTAGAATTATTCATTTCGACGCATTCTGTGTGAGCTTTTCTGAATTATAAAACTTTTAAGTGGTTACGATGTGGAAGACAGAAGGCGCAGGAGGCAGCTGTTACATTCCGCTTAAATGTTTCCATGAGAATTTCATTTATTTTCTGTACCACACATTAACTTTTTAAGTCTATACTGCAAAAGTTCAGCTTTTTTTCCCCACAAGTTTAGTCTTTTGACTATAAATATTGCATTGTATCTGTAAAGATTGTCTTCAATACCTACAGCACAAAAAAGCACTATAGTCTTGGCTGCAAGGATTTGTGTCCATTTGAGGTATTAACAATCATATATACAATAGAAATGTATTTTTGCTAGCCTGGCTTTGCACATCCATATAATGCACAGGACAATATGATTGTCAGACTAAAAGTACTCTAAGGGGATATAAAGACAGGAGGGAGTAAAGAAAGCAGGAAAGGCCGACAGTCTCGGCAAACTAAAGAAGTGAGACTACCAACTCCATGACTAGGAGAAGAGAAATATAGTCTGTACTGTACACACACACACACACAAGGCACAAAAGACAACCCAGGCAGATGACAACACTTTCAGCCAACATCTTCAAGGACAAATGGAATGGTGCTGGCAGCCACAAAGCACCTCGGGGCAGTCAGTAGAATCACTCTCTACCACCAACAACATATATTTATCATTTAGCCCTTGGCAATTCAACCCCCCCGAGACATTTGGAATGCCTCATCAAATGATGCCGATGTTCCCTTTCGCTGGTTTTGTGTTGTTTGCCCAAAAGCTGCAAGGCACATTCATCTTTGGAATAACCCAATCCCCTTCTTTCTTTCCCTCTCCCCTCGTGGGTATGTTGAGAGTCCTGCTGATGTGGGTTATTCATCCCCTCACGCTGAGCACAAGGAGCAAGTGTATTTGGGCTGATATTGTTGCAATATACTCTACACTGTTGCAAGGGATTGTTACTGAGAGCATACAACCAAAAAGAGTTTTTTTGTTTGTTTTTTTGGCATTTTAACTGTGTGACCCTAGGGCTGAATTGTTATTCAGGTGGTCAGTCCATTGCTCCACACTGAAATATTGCAACAATTCCATTCATGGTCATCAGAGATTCAGTCCTATGGACATTGACAATCACCTGAATTTCCCCATCAACATTTTTGACTTTTGACAACAACTATTGAATGTATCGCAATAAAATATACTACAGATAGATGTTAAACTCTAAGGATTTTGGTGTTCCTCTGACTTGACAACAATAATAGGAAAAAGGAAAACAAGGGAGCATCTAACAGGCTCATGTGAACATCAGGTTGAGGAGCCCATAACACATGCAGTTATAGAATCTGGAAAAGGCCTAGTAACGCTTGGCTACACCAACAATGTGCAAAGAGGATGAGTTAAGGTAGGTAGGTGATGCCACAGGAGACCACTAGCTGGTTAATAGTACCCATCTGTTATTAAAAGATGCCCATCCCCTTAATTATTACATAATTACATGATTGCCTCAATTATTATGTGATTTTAAGCCTAAGTAGAATTTAAACTGGTGATGTATATAAAACATTACTCACCATACAGTTGTCATGAATTGAAAAATTACTAAATTAACTAAAGAAACCCAAATAGTCTTTTATAGCACATTGTAAATATACTTATTTCTGCTGTTAAATAGGGCAATCCAACATGGAGGTCTATGGGGATCAGCTTGCTTTTGGAGACAGCCTCAAGTGGACATTTAAGGAACTGCAGTTTTTGGCACTTAGTGCTGGTCGTATTTTTTAGCCTTGGGGGTTGCCACTTGGTTAAATAAACTACTGACAATAATATCAGCTTAAGATGTTCTTTACTAATATGCTAGACTCAGCTGGTGAACTAAACTTGATAACAGCCTATCACCAGGCATTGCGAGCATTTCATAATGCTAATGTTAGCATTAAGGCCAAAGCACCACTCACAGGGCAGCGAGCATGGCTATACAATTTTAGTCTTGTTAGGACTTCATTATCCCTCATTACTGTGTCATGCAGATAATGGGGAGCAAATAACAACATGGCAAAATGTCAACTGATATAGCAAAAAGTGTAAAAGCACATATATATATATATATATATATATATACAGATCAGTCACAACATTATGACCATTGACAGGAGAAGTATATAACATTGACCATCTTGTGACAATCCAATGTTCTGCTGGGAAATCTTTGGACCTGACATTCATGTTGATGTTATGTAGACAGTTACCCCTCACCCCATAGCAATGACACTCCTTGATGGCAGCAGCCATCCCCAGCAGGATGCAGCCTGACACAGGCACACACACGAAAACAGTTTAGGAACAACTAAAAAAATATATGAAAAACAGCACAAGGTGTTGACCTGGCCTCCAAATTCACTCGATCCCAAACTGATCAAATATCTATGGGATGCACTGGAACAAGCCTGATCGACAGAGGCCCCTCCCCCCAACCCATAGGACGCAAAGGCCCCCCACTAACAACATTTTGTTGTCAGACACCACAGGACACCTTCAGAAGGCCCATGTCCATTCTCTGATGAGTCACAACACTGTTTTGGAGCCACAAGGGAGACCTACACAATATTAGGAAGGTGGTCATAATGTTATGCCTGATCTGTGTAGTTTTTCTTGTGTACATGTTTAATGACAGCCCAAATTAATAATTATGCCAACATTCTATCTTATCTTGCCAAATAAGTAGCAACGCTACAAACAAAAGTTAACATAACTCTTCATCTATAGTAGCAGACACACAGTTGTAATGGAATGAGCTTCCTCATTATTCATTCATTTAAAGTCATAGATCTGTCTACATCTTGCAGTTCTGTGCCGGCAGCTCGTTATGAAGAATGGAAAGGTACTGAACATCAATAGCATGCATGACTTCTTTTATGAGCCTTGCACACAGTTAAATTGGTGACATTTGGCCTTTAATGGGCTGGCTGAAAACTCATATCCTTTCTAACTACTGAATGAGGACTTCTAATGAACACCCAGCCAGCTAAGAGAGTTACCGGCCAGTACTCAGTGAACTGAGAAACCAGGAAAGGCAATTATCAAGGTTTCCAAACAGCACTGATCAAGGATTGGTGCCCAGAGCAATGTTTTTAACCTTGGTTTTAGAGCCCTGGTTTTACTGCAGCAGCAGCCATGAGGCAGGTTTTTATTATTAAACAAACACCATTATAGTCTTTTCAGGGACATACTTTTATCAATGTGGTACTCCAAAGCAGCTCTAAATTGAAAGTGGCAAAGAAACAGACATAATAATAATAATAGTAATTTCCAATTTAGGCTTGTCAGAAGTTTTGAGATCGTAATCATTGCCTAAGCAAGTAAAACCTCTAGATCAGCTCGTTCACGAAAATCTAAAAGGTCACAAGGCAACAACTTACTGACCCAGCTAGCTGAAAACCTGCTGAGAGGGAACATATATCACATGTTTTATACTTCAGCATCACTTTTCATGCCTTCATTTTTAGCGCAGAACCGTGCTATTGATCTACGAGCGAGGTGATTGGACGTTGCGATTAATGACCTCGGATGAAAGAAGTATTCCTCTGAGGTCCATTCCCTGAAATGCCACTAGATTACCTTCCACCTTCCACCAGAGCTTTATCATGAGTGTGAGTGATACAGAGGCAGGAGCGCTGAACAAATGACGGCCCTTGAGTCACAAGAGAGCTGTGTAAGTGTAAAGGTAAGGTAATTTTTGTAAAGAACCGAGTCTCCATCTCTCTCTTTCTGTCATTTATTCATTCTCTCATTCTCCCTCTTCCTCTTCTCCCTGTCCCGCATCCTCACTCCCTCTCTTTACTCACCCCTCCCTTTGCTTTAGCTCAAGTCCTCAATTATTTTCAGACTGCCAGGCAAGGCACTGCAGGGGCACAGGGGACCATTTGGACTTAGTACATTAAAGAATTCATGATTTGAAACCACCACAGCCCACCCTGACGACTCTATGATATGACTTTTCAGTGCCTGAAGCTCCTTCCTTCTTTCCCCCTTTTCCACCAGACTGGCTTTCATTCCCCCTGACGACTGACATTGATCTATCCTTGAGTCTTTTAGCTCCAGGACTCCCATACCTTAAACTTCTGACTCCTGACCATTAAAAGAACAGAGCAGCCAATATTTATGAATGTGTCCGTAATGATTTCCTTGTCCGCTCCTCGTGTCACCATCTGTAAATTGGCCTGTTGGTATCAAGCACATATAGCGACAGACATGACAGCAGACTGCTGAAAAAGAGATGAAATGGCTCAGTGTAACACATGAAATCAATCTGTAAAGAAAGTAGGGGAGCTGTTGAGGAGGACAACGGACAACACCGAGTAGTGCTGGACAAATGGAGAGAGGGAAAGTAGATTTTTGTTCATGTAGCTTTGCAGTTTAGAAATGTAAAATCTAACATTTTGAAGTTTTTTTTAAAATAAATATTATTATATTGCATGAATGTCTTTAATTGCTGTATGTTGTATTATGTACAAACTAAAATTGCAAAAGCTTTCAAAGAGAAAAATGGAGAAAAACAGAAAACTCAAGCACAGCATGAAGTTTTAGTGACATTGGCCAAATTTAAATAGTTAAAAGTTTCCATACAAATGATGTGAGCTTATCCAAGTTAGTGAAATGATGGCTTATTACTAGGACCATAAGTAAAGACAATAAAATTAGGGTTAGCAATAACAATAACAGTGTTGCATGATATACTGACGAGAAGCCATCAGGCTACCTGCTTTCACAGCAGAGAGTGACGACACTAGTTTTCTGCACCACCGCTACATAGTTCCCTCCGAGTGGGATGATCGGCGCACTGCAGACATCTACTCTTACTACTCTGCTTGCACTGACTTCATTCATAAATTTCCACCTGCCAAGGAACAGGTGAAAAAAGCAGAAATTACTTAAATAGGAACAAAAATGTCTGGCCACTTCTATTAAAACAGAAAATTAGCATTGCACCCTGCTGTGTTTTTTATTATTTTTTTTGAAAAAAATCTCTCTCAGCCTGAAATGCAACATCACCATTTGGAATAAAGAGTCCGGAATCAGGTTTGTTTTGACATTTCCAAATGTTGCTGCATGGTTAGAGTGCCAACACGCTATAAATGCCAGAGCTGTAAAATGCATAGGCTTTTATACAGTTAGTCATTCAAGCGCTACCTTTTCATTCAAGCCCTACTGTTCATCTAATTTTGAATGTTTTGTGTGTGTGTGTGTGTGTATGTGTGAGGCATCCTGCTCTTCTGTGACTCCTGCACAAAGCATGCTTTGTGCAATGTGATAGAAACATAGTGCCATCTTCTGTCCAGAGTGGGTACTGCCGTTTTCCTGCCTACACACTGGCTCGCCGTCTGGTTGCAGACGCATAATGTGATGTCGCTCAGTCACTGGAGAGTCACTCTGCTCTTTGCTCGTCTCCTGTTTAACCTGCCGTTTCTATTTACTTGTCAGGAACACTGAGGAAGAGACAGAGGAGGAGAAGGACTCTTCTCTGCAACGCTCGCCTTAATCAACATACTGAACGTCCTAACACATGTTTCCAGAATGCAGGGGCATTCTTCCACTGCCTGGCTACAACATCCAACACCAAACAAGGCCTCCACGCTGTGGGCGGCATGCTACTCTCAGTGTGAGCTCCCTAATGGCCATAATGGAGGACAAGACCATTTATTATTACTGTGGGGGGGGAGTGAGGTATGTATACGGCTACAATTAAGGAGAAAAACATCCCGGTGCTTGTAAAGGGCAGTAATGTGACTCTGGGAGTGATGGATGCAGGAGGAATGAGTCTTGCACGCCAGTGGGAGTATCTTATTATCTGAGGCAGGTGGGGGATCCGTCATTGAGGAAAATTAGAAAAGAGAGAGAGGGGGAAAGGAAAGACACGGTCGAAAGAAAGAGATGGGAACGATAGGTATCTTGAAATTGGAGAGAAGGAAGAGGAGAGGGGCCAAGATAGGAAATGTTAAGACAAGAGAGGTACGTTGTCTCTGCTGGACAGGGAGTCGGACACTTTCTTGAAACATCTGTTATAAGAGAAAATAGAAAATTTACTCATAGGATGAATTTGTTGCACACAGTGTGGCCTTTATGCAGTTCTTTCCATTTTGTATTGCTCCACTGTGAATTACATCATTGATGAAGTTGCTTTTGATCCTTTCCAACCTGGAACGTCGACTCCCCCTTGTAGCCACGTTTATGCAGGAATGTAATAATGATTTTCTTTTTTTAAATGCAGTTGCACAAATGTATGTCAGTGTGTATTTGTGTCACGGTGTGCAGCTGTCCAACTGAATTATTAAATTACCGGTAATTATTGATTCTCTGGATGCGCCCATAGGTGTTGGTGTGCTCTTTATAGTGTAATCATGCTCGTGCATTTTTTACTTTGCTTCCATTCAGTGAAATTATGGTATCATTGCGGGTCCACAGTCATTAATGCGTGCCTGGAAATACATTTTTGCGCGCCTGTACTGAACATGCCTATAAACCCTTTCAGATTAGCAGCTATCTGTGTGAATTACTGTAAACAGCAGCATCCGTAGTCCCTATTTTACCCCAGGGACTCGGTTAGACAGACAGGATGGGTGGTCAGTGGCAAGCAAATCTCAATTACACTGACAGGTGACGGTGAACTGAATAAATTATCATTACGCCTGCAGAGTAGAGCCAAATGTATTACAGACTGTGTCTATGCATGTTTGCGCCTGTACACGTGCGTCCCCCTTTTGGGATGAACAGCCATATGCATGAATTCATTCTGTGGAGCAGCAGCAAATGCCAATGAGGTGCCTAATAGCACCATTAGGCTCTGACAAATGAAAACGCTAACTTGCTCCAAAATGGAGATTCATACGTTTCAGTGCATTCGGTTTCTTAACCATCACTTCTGGGTGAGTCTTATGATTATCTATGGCTGTGACATTTTGAACTGCAATTGATTCAAATGGAGCATTCATGTCCACGGATCACTGTTATTCAGACAGTACAAAAGATGAAATTGTGGAATGTGACTGTGGACTGATTCCATTATCACCGGTGATTGGTAATATCCAGCTGGAATACTGAGCAAAATCAGGCAATCAGGGAAGGTTAACTCTACACTGACTTTCAAATACCAATATTTTATTAAGCCGCGATCGACGTGATCTGATTGAGCCAAACTCAAAATGACTGACTCACAACTGCAGAGGAAGTTTTTTTTTACCTGCACTGCACACGAATACCCATGTGCAATGCATAATTACTATCGAATCCAAGTCTAACTTGGGAAATAAATGAATAAATTGTGGATAGCTGCATGATGAGGATGCTGTTTGCCCTTGCACAATGTGTCTTTATGTTTATTTCTGTTGCAAATTGTCTTAAATATATATATAAAGTACATGTGCATCATTAAGGTGTCACTTTTATACAGAATCAACCCATTTTCCAGTACCTCATGTCATGGGGTAAAATGCAGTATATAATCTCTATAAAAAAAAAAAGTAATCTGCATTTTACACATGCATCAGAAACTAGGGGAGTAAGGAATATCCCATTTAAACCATGCTGATATGCAGTGTAGACACCATGCTACATTTTAACATTTTTCCCCTCTTATCCTTATCAGGATAATCCAAACCCACCCCCCCAAAAAAGGACTAAAATGTCATGGTCCTCTATCTCATGTACATACCCGTGACATTTCTCAAGAATGGGGTGTAAACTTTGTATATGCCAACATCGTTCTGGTGTTCATGCATGCGGTTTTTAGTTGTGTGTTTGGGAGTGCTGTGTGTGTCTGTGTCTGTCTGTGCAGGTGGACTTTTTTTTTTTTTTTTTTAAATTGACTTTCCGGTAGATGTCCTTGATTTGCAATGTCAGTGGATGTGCACTGATAGACAGGCCAGTTTAATGCAAAAACAGATAATCCCCAGCCAGCCTCGTGGTGGATGCAATACGATAAGAAATGTATTGTCGTTCGAATGTGCCTCCATTGATACCATCATCTGTCAAAAGTAGGGAGGAAAAGTGCATGAGGAAAAAAAAAAAATGAGAGAGAAACAGAACGGTGCGGGGAAAAAGGGAAAGGCAGACACTAAGGCAATTAGTCACAAAGTGAGACCGAATGAGCACGGGCAAGAATAAAAACCTATTCACTTACGCCGAAAGAAAGAATGACAAAGACAGCAGGAGCAAGTGATAGAAAGAGGCAGATGGGCGACATTAAGTCAAAGTTAAGTAACCATCGTCTGCTTCTTTATCTCACCCAGATATGCTAATCCAGTGAGCCTCTGCTGATATGAGTTTAACAGCCTGGCTGGTGTGTGTGCGCGTGTGTGTGTGTGTGTGTGTGAATGAGAATGAGAGCGAGAAAAGACCCAGTTGTCCTTTTTCATCATGCTTCCAGTTACACCAGCTCTGCTTAGCCAGTGCCACATGACACAGTTATAATCTCATTTGGGATGGAAAAGTGAGTACAAATTACCTCCAAGGCACTCGGAAAAATGCAACTGCGTGCATGTTAAAGCAAAGGACAAACATGAGAACAGTGGGTATACGGAGGAGACGCGCGCGTGTGTGTGTGCGCGAAGGAAGTTGAAGAGGGTAGAAGTGTGTTTGCTTTATCATGGAAAATATCAAAGAGTGGGCGTGTGTGACTATGTGTCAGAGGGATGAGGACATCAGCTGCAAAGCCACAATTGGTAAATATACATATTAGGACTTATACAAAGCTAAGTCAGTTCTCCATGAATTTATATATTTACACACACCGATCAAACATAACATTAGGACCACCTTCCTAATATTGTGTAGGTCTCCCTTGTGCCTCCAAAACAGTTGTGACTCATCAGAGAATGGACATGGGCCTTCTGAGGGTGTCCTGAGGTGTCTGGCAACAGAATGTTGTTAGTGGGGGCCTTTGGGTCCTATGGGTTGAGGGGAGGGGCCTCTGTGGATCAGGCTTGTTCCAGTGCATCCCACAGATACTTGATCAGTTTGGGATCTAGGGAATTTGGAGGCCAGGTCAACACCTTGTGCTGTTGGGACCCCACTAACTACAATCTGTTGCCGGTCACCACAGGAAAGGAGTTTGGGAGTCCAGCAGGCTGCTAAACCTCAGCTAAACCTGGCCTTATCTGAGTTCTGAATACAATCAGCTTTACCTCGTACACCCTTTTAGCATCTGCTGAAATCAAGGTTGAGTTTCTTTGGACAACCACAACAAGTAACTATTACTGACAAGTCAACATTGTCGACATGATTTCCGTTCAGATCTAACTGTGTGGATCTCCCTGGGAACCCATACTTTGGTTACTGTACTATAGCCCAAACTCAGCGTTATAAAAAATGTACAAGGAACACATTAAAGTCATTGAAGTCTTCACTATAGTGCTCTTTATACCCCATAAATCTGTTTGGTATTGTGGCTTTGTACCAATATAGTTTTAGTTAATAGCCGTTGGCTCACCAAGACTAGAAGAACACCATGAATACTGTCAGGAATCTTGCAGTCTGTTAGATTATGGTGTCCCTTAGATGACTGTTTGACAGATGGTGCCAGAGCAAAACACACATTATTTGTCATCTTGGTCACATGATTATATTTTGTAAAGTACACGACAGTCTGCCCTCTAGGGGGGTATTTTCTCCTAGTGGCAAGCGGGAGGAAGATTTCATCATTACAGCTCATCAGCCACTGGTCCTGGACGCCCCGTCTCATTTGAGGGGATGGAAATGTCTCGCCTCCTCCCCTTCCACAGTCGGCACAGTAATCTGCAACTCCGCTGGGGTTTAACCCGGTCCCAAGGGGAAGATCCTGGCATCTACCTTTGGTGGTGGTGCTATCATCTTCCGTCCCATGGGATTCGACAGTTATCGGGAGGACCACTACAGAGTTACGCGCAATTAGATGCAATAATTACAAAATTTATCGAATTAATCTGTAATTATCTGGCATGTTTGGTTTTAAAACATGTTTGTATGGTGTTAGTAATGTAAAAATGTGTGTACAACAAAGCCAAGTAGTGTCCAGCAGCGACTGGGGAAGGCCCTATCCAAGGTTGGATAACATGTGCTGACCCATTTAAATATATTTCTAACTTTTTTCCACATTTTCTTAATCCAAGTAGACACAACGTCCCAAATGTGACTCCTGCATTGTCAAGTGTGTCTCATAGCTTTTACAGATCTCTCATATAGTTGCTATGACTGTTACACAAATCATGCTCCACATCATGGCAATCTTTCCTGAAATGGTTTCATACATGTAAGAGCTTTAAAACCTGATTACAGCGGTTTTGTATCACATGGCCGTGAGTTTATCTTCCACTCTTGTGACCAATCAATTGGACATGCATCTTGCTATCTCTGAGACTTGACCTAGTAACACATTTAGGCGATATTCCAACTAGTACTTTTTAAGTAAGGACATGTGTAGACAGGGGAAAGCCGTGTTCACATTTGTGTAGTGTGACTGATCATCTGCTATGCTGGCACGTCTGATTCAAACAAATCATGTGTCATTCTCAGTGCCTTACAGTGTTAATGGGACTTGGACATGCCCCGGCGAGGTGTACCCAATCTGCTCTCCTGTAACAACTGGACGAATATACTGTATATAACAATGTATGAACCAATGCACATGCCCACATGCTGTTTAATCCATGGCAAACCTGCAAGCATTGACATGTACCGAGAGCCACGCTTTTGCTCACCGACTCACATCTGAACAAACTGGCAAAGACCTCTTTCCTGCAAAAATGACTATTTCAGGCCCTGATAGCTAAAGTGAATAAAGCTCCTTTAACTTAATCTTTTCCTTCTCTGCAGATCTCTCTCTTTTTCCCTCCCCACTTTATGCCCATTCCCTTTCTTGGTCCCGTCTTTTCTCCCTCTCTCCCTGTTTTCTTCCTAACCCCCCGCCTCCTATCCATCTAACTCTCCTCCTCAGCCCTCTCTCTAATATCTCCCCTGCAGCCATTTTCGGGACTCTACAGGGAGGGAAGCAATCTTAGATTTATTTTACCTCGAATTTCCAATTTGAGAGACCCCTGCTGCTGGAGGCGAATCTTCAGAGGGCCTGATGTGAGTCGTCCTGTTAAATTAAAGTCTGTAAAAAATGGCAAAATATTTCAATGGCTCCCCGTGTTTCCTAAATAGAGCAACAAGAACTAGAACACCACCCATGTCCAGCACACATAGCGGAGTGCATCATTTTCCATCATGGGATACAATTCAGGGCTCATTACGCTTGAGCTCCCAAATGACATAATAAATAACATGACTCAAAAGGGCTCCAACGCAAGACGAGACGGAAATTGGCTCAGAAACTCATAAGAAACCTAACTTGCTGGTGATGGAACAGCCCTCATGTGACAAAGTAAATCCTTTCAGTAGGAATCACTGGAAAGACTTGGAAAACATTTAAAGGCTGGTTTTGCTCATACGATAGTACATAATTGATTAAATTACTTCCTATTGCATTATTAGTTGCATTAATGTTCCTGGGACTGTATTTCAGCAGTCACTGCACCAAACAAGCATTCAACAGTTACAGTAAAATTAGATCTTTTGAGATACCGTTAATCTAACCCCCTGCAAAATAAAACCCCAACTATTCCCCCCAAATATCCTTTGATACTCCATTACCACTGAAAAGAATACAGTCTGCCTTGTAGTCTCCATATGTCCGTTCTCAAATCCACTCACAAAGGAGCCACACACACACACACCCACGATTTCTTCTTTTTTTTCTGCTCTTGATCTCCCACAAACACAAACTGTCTCCCTCTCTGAAAAACACACTCCCTCGTTTGCTCTCCCGTACACACTGTACTCTCGCATTCACACAGCACACAGCCCTCTATTCCCAGTATAAAGCCTGGAGACAGGTGTTGGATTAGCTTTCTGGAAGAAAAGAGCTCAGCCCCTTTGATAGGAGTTGAGCTGGCCTGGAGAGCAGGGAGGCAGGTGCACCACGAGAAGAGAGGCGTGTGTATATGTGTGTGTGAGTCTCTGTGTGTGTGTGTGTGTTTGTGTGTCAGAGGATGCAGCCCAGTCATCCCATCTATTGAGAGGAAAAGAGGGGGCTTTTGGCAGAGCTGGCTTCTGTAATTGGAGAGCTTGGCGCGGCCAGAAGTGAAGCGTGGTTGGCTGTTGCCACGTGGTGACAGTTGCTTGCCAGCCGTCATATATATACGCAGACACACAAATACACACTGGGGCAGACGTTTAAACTTACAATGCCCTCCATTAGCTACCAATTTTTCAATTTCCTATTTCCAGCTACAAAAATAGCCACTTTTTTTCATAACCTACATTATGATCCTCATCTTAAAAACATATTTTTTTCTTGTATTTATAATCTTAACACAGGGATATTTTTTTAATGGAGGACCTGCACAATCGGGCAAATACTTACATTACAGACTCGCATACTATACAAACACGCACAAGCTGCCAGCCTGTAACCAGGGTAACAGAGAGAGTAAAGGAGGCCTCTTCCAGATGCTTTTGTTCTTAAGGACATCCCTTGGAGATTGTCTGCCATATCACCATGGGACTGTCTCTCTCTCACTCCAACACACAAACACACAGAGCGACAGACAGGGTGAGTGAGAGGGAGACCTGCACCTCTAATCCTCCAATTTAAGTCTTTTTCATTTAAATGACCAATTACAGAAACACGGGGGGGACGGAGTGGGAGGGTGGGAAGGGGAGCAAACTGAAGGGCAGATGGAAGAGTACAAAAAGAGCAATGGATGGGAGAGTTAGTGCTGTGCGTGCCGTGTTGAAACCCAGCTGGACCCAACTTCAGAATACTTCAGCTGAGGCTGGCGCAAGGTTACATGTAGCTGGACCATGTCAGGTTCAAGTTAACTTGGACTCTTCTACAAAAAATAAATAATGAAATGCATTTATGAGTAGGAACTAGGTGCGAGTAAAGGCTCTTTTAGGGTACTGCGGGACCTAGAAGCCGTAACTTACTCACACAGCCTGAGCTCTGTAAAAACGCCACCCTGACGCTAGCCGGTGCTGTGTCTTTTTTGCCAGTCGGGTTAATTTTTGTTTCTACTTCCTGCTTCACTTTCAACAATGGCTGAAACTTCCACCGAAATTTCGCCTCAAGATGAGTCATACAAATGTTTGTATCTCCGAACCTCAGTTACGTGCACGTCAGTTACGGCGCCAGGGTCTGGGCAGGGTCTGCGCTGTCGCCGTAGCTACTGCTTCAACTTAACGTAGAAGTCTAAACCGCCTATTAGACCCTAGATTTTCTGGCATTCAGTAGTCATGATGAAATCTGAAGAAGCTTGACTTTGCTAGGCCACAGATCAGTAAAACAGGCGCATACCACGGTGAGAAAGTGTGCAAACCCCTTACCCAGGTTTTCTTTATTCTGATCATGGCAAAAATATTTCAGCTCATCAGTTACATCAATAATTTGTTGGACGTACGCATTAAACTGGACTGTCACACAGTCTGCAGCAACATTATTCTCTTTAAAAGGGGACTGTGGGTGTCTCTGTGGTGTCCCGACATGGACACTGAGGATCATTTACTGTTCCTCTAAAGCTTTCGCTGCGCTCCTTGTTTTTGCATCAAACATCGTAGTCAGTTGAGCGCAGAGTCTCCATTTATAGGTGGTTTGTCTTATTTAACTGTGTTCAGAATCGCAACTCTTTGAGATTGCTCTGCCGCCCTTTACTGCTTTATTTAAATCTAGATTGTAAGTATTCTGAGATCTTTTTTTCTTCCCTGGGCAAGGTTCACAAAGGCAGCCGCTTCCTGTGAATAGCAAAATGTAGTTATTTCATAGGCCAAGGCAACTCTAACCCACACCACCAGCCTTACATTGACTAATTCGCCAACTCCTCCAATTAGATTTCGCTGATGTTATTTGCCTTGCGGTTCACCAACCTGTTCTCATTCGGGTCACACACTTTTCCCAATCTACACTGTGGATGTTTGAATAATGCATTCACTGTGGACAAAAACGATATAATAATTTGAACGTTAGTTGAAATAGATTTTTTCATTTTCTTCCCTTGGAAAAAATAGAGGAAAAAAAATACAACTTACACGAAGATCTGAACATATTTATGGACATTTTATGGACAAAAATAGATATACGTATGGATCTTCTGTTGTTAGATACCGATATTGTGACATCCTCCAGTTCTTACCCCATCAAAACAGAATTTTCTTTAGTCTCAACCTACAGACATCCAATTTTTTACTTAAAGTCAACCACTTCTTCAAAGCCGCTGGAAATAAGCACAAGCCTCTGGGAAGCATTCCTAACCTAAATTCAATAGTAGTTTGTCTAACATTTACTCTTTTTTTGGCAGCCTTCACCTAAATGGCTTGAAAAACACAATAGGGAGAGGTGTGTGTGTGTGAGAGAGAGAGAGAGAGGGAGAGAGAGTCTGTGGGGTGTGATCCAGAATGATTAATTGCTGTTAAGTGTGATTCTTTGATGTTGTGCCTGGAGAGCAAAGCAGAGACTATTACAGTTCAGAGCCATACATCACCCCTGATAGACCGGTGAATGATGACCACTCAGTGCAAATGCTTGAAATGGTGCAATTAAAACACGGGGGCAGCTGAGGACCTCTGTGGGGACACCAGGCTACAGCCCCAGAAACCTGTGTATAACTGTGTGTGTGTGTGTCAGGGCCTACGGGGTAAAGTGTTGCCGCAAAGCTTAAACAAATCACTAGCAATTAATTATGTAGGATGTTTGATTAATACCCAACTTGTTTTTTTTTTGGTATGGTTTCTACCAGGCATCCTGAATAGAGATAACTTTTACAACTAAACAGCTGCAAGTTTAAATTGTGATCCCAGTCCAATATTTATATGAGGGGTTTATTTTTGAAATCCCTACCTGTGTTTTTGCCACTGTAACATTAAAGCTTCTGACTTGGTTAGTGCATGATTACAGAAAACTGGGGGTAAAGAAACATGTTCATACGGACTTGGTGAAGTAAAACAGATTACGTTTCAGTGATAATGCAGTGGATATACTATATACAGTATATTTAACAGATATTATTATAAGGAAAAGAACATGTGTTAAGGCCAATATATGGTTCTCTGTTGGTGTCCAATTAAGTATCCCCCAGTGAAGAGTGAAGGTTCATGGGAATTCAACCAATGTGGAATCTACAGTGAGACATTTGGGTACAGTAACAGTGTGTGGCCTCTGGGTGAACGTGCTATGTGTAGGTCAAACGTCAAGGTTGAAAAGGGTTGGCTTGTACAAGAAACACATCAAATTTGCACAAAAAAACAACAAAAAGACAGACAAAAACAAAACCAAAGAATAAAGAAGCACAGACAATGGAAACAAATTTGAACGTGGCTTCACTCCGCTACAAAAAAAGTTCTTTGTCCAGTCTTTTCCACAGCAGGGCTAAACCTAAAGGATTAACAACCAAATGGCAGCAGACAGGTACAAATTAGCAGTTAGACATGCCACATGCATCCTCTCATTTGCCTAAAGTACTTAAAAAATATGACAGACATTAGCAACAGCTTTAGGTATCATCCGAGGAAGCTGAACAGTTGTGCCATGTTAAGGTTTTTTGGTGTGATGTCTCTATTGTTCTAACACAGGACACTTGGCAAAGCTACACAAAGCCAATTATTTTACCAAAGACGACGTCTTTATGTTCCGAACGAAACAACAGAGGTTTTACTACGCCATTTCCTCGCCACCATTCTTTGAGAATGTATAAATGTTGCCTCAGTTTAATGCCTGTACAGCTATAACTTTGACAGCTTTGTCCCACAGAGAAAGATCACTTCCATCACAGCAACACTTTTTTGCCCCCTCCAGCCAGTGGTTTATGAAATACTGCATGGTCCAAGTGGAAAGTCCGAGCTTCCAGCTCTGGTGTGGCAGAATGACAGAGGAATCAATAAGATGACAAATGGACGACAATGCCAAGGCTAAGGTTCCTGAGATGGATAGATCTGCCGTTCCTTCCTCTCATCCATCATAAAATATAAGAGAAGATGGGGAGGGCCAATGCAAGACAGAGAAAATTTGTCAAACCTTTTTGTCTCATTTGAGGAATCGTACACCGAAACCATTAATTGTTTGGGTGAGTGTAAGTAATCTGTTGTAGGAATTCTGTTGTAACTACAACAAAGAGTATTATCGAACAATTAACTTTCATTACTTCGGCCCCTTTCATTTGCAGTACAATTCAAACGGAAACAAACATTAACATTTATTGCACATGCGCACTTTATGCTCCAAGTTGATTTTATGTCAAACACATGTTTGTCAAGTGTGCTAAAAATGTTTCATGAGTTATAATAGCTGCACCAGCATGATCTGGGCAACTGGAATATATGCAACTGAGGCCGTTTTATGTATTAACCTCACGGTCTTATTAAAGTGAGTGGCAAACACTTTACATGCTGTAACTGAATAAATCACATTACAAATATATGTGACAAACACAGGCCACACTAAAGGAAGCATGAAATACTCATGTGGCCTAACTAATTCATGTCTCCACATATATTGACTGTTATTGCAGATCCCACGGGGTCCAGTAGATGTCAGCCTTGCTAGCAGGAAGTCTTTACTGAGGCCGGCGTTGATGTTTACAGTGGTTTTGAGCATGTTCTTTCTTCCTTCTTTTTCCCCTCACTTGGTCTCATTTCTAGCAATTTAGAGTGTAATTTCAGTGTATACATCAGGGGCTAACAAATTACTTGAAAGACTACGGGGAGCATGGGAACAAAGTGTTAATATACCAACATTTGTAAAACTTCTCATATGTTTCTATTCATAAATTCTTGGTGAGTGGCTTCAGTTTGCCTAGTGAAAGGTTTTTAGGATGCCTCTTTTACATATTTGTTTTTCTTAGACAATGCAACACTGGCAGCTAGTGAGTGAAATATCCGACATATTTAATGTATTTATTCAACACTGTTCCGTTAGAGCCAGATATATAACATGTGGGTAATGCCTCTTTTTCTGCTTTATTTGCACAAGAAACTTGCAAAGTTCGGTTCTGTTTCCAGCAATGTTCACCACACTACACCACACATCTTCTGAAATTGTACAAACCTTTTATTACCCACAGAAACTTTTTTGAATATTTTTAATTGATACCCGCTAAAATTAAATAAACTGAAGGTGTAATTGTGCATATAGGATAGCCATACATAGATAGACATAGATTTTGAAACATGGCAAGGAGGATGACAATGCCTTTCAGGAATCAGGTCAGTAAAACAGCAGGTGCCGTCGTCACTGACACAAAGGTGTTGGGAATATTTTTATCTGAGGGTAATCAACCAAAGCATGCAAGGAGTCAAGTCAGAGATGTAGCTGAGCTTGAAGGGGAAATAAATCACTACAGTCAATCCAACGGATAGCCCATGGCAAAAAAAAAAAACGATTGATTAAAAGCTCGACTTAAACCGTTTGTGAAAACCAAGGTCACGGCCAATAAATAATCCTGAAGAACTCCTTAAGAAGAATATACACTTAGATCTTGAGCCAGTCAACTGTAATGATCATTTTAAAGTCCCCCTTCCCAGGCTGGTGTAATAAAGTTCTGTTTTTTTGAATTAATAGTGCATTTCGTCATCTGCTGTCATGCTTGAGCATAGAAGAGATGTCTAACGCCACAGTATAGCTGCAGCAAGTCTGCTAAAGTAGGTCACAAAATCCTCACATTTCTGTCTAAGTGACCCACAAAGAAGTAAATACAATGCAATTTTATTCACGTTACTAGCCACCGGGTTCTATCTATTTGTGTCATCGGCTACCTGCATCATGTCACATTACGTGGACACTGCATTTATAATAATAACTGCATGTGGGCTTAGCATCTCTGAACACCCGGTTAGCCAAACATGTTCACAAAACAGAGGCAGTGTGAAAGTGTGGCGTACAATTAGGATAAATGTTCTACTGCTTCTTTGCACTATGACTAATAATCCCCTCCCGCTCACCCCACCCTATCACGGTCTTTCTCTCTAATGAGCTGTGGTCTGTTATCAGTCATTACAGGAAGCCTGATTATCCAGCTAGCATTCTGCACACGCTCACAGAGAACTTCCTGAAGGTGACCTTTTCGCGTCGCCATAGAAACCGCCTCTCTCTGCTCGGAGATGCTCAGCTTGTACACAGACTGACTGCGAGACAGAGGCAGAGAGAGAGAGAGAAAGAGAGAACAGAGCGTGTTTTCCAAATAAAAGTCCATTAGTATGCTGCAATGTAATTGCACAGGCACAGATCATTTTGTGATGGCAGCGCAGATTATTTTGTTTGAACAGATATGAATTCATCACATCATCAAACACGGAGCTGTGACTTCTTATACTTTATTGCATCCAATTTATCTCAAAATTAGAACTGTAAAGGTTCATTATTCCCTCTGGTTTTCACAGTCACTCATTCCTTATTTAACATATGCCCTCGATCTGTGTGAAAGATTGCACTTCAAGCAAGTTTCTTACTACTTAGATTTAGCCAAGCCAGCAGCACAAGCTAGAAATTTATTTCAGAGCCATCTAAAACGATCATTTCAGAGAAGTGAGATTTGCAACCACTGGTTAAGCTGCTGTTATGTTTAAGTGAGAAGTAGGCTTGTTCTGATTGAACACCAGTATTTGGACTCTTTCTCATTCTAATACATAATCACATGGGTTTTGGTCTATGAAAACACAGATCGAGCAAAAAGCTGGAACACAACAAATCTGCGCCACTCATTAAACTGCACTGAATGGTCACTGATGGTGGCACTTAGAGTTAAGGCAATCATACATCGATGCAACCCACACCAGTAAATACGTCGATATGTGTGCGAGTCAGTGAGTCAATTATACTGGCTCCCACAGCCAGGCATGCTGAATATGGGCCTTTACCCCCCAAAAAAGGCCAGAAGTGTGGGAATTTTTGTAACAGACACCTGACAACGGACAACATCCGCCAAGTTTCCAACCTCAAAACAGCAAGAGGGCATTGCCAGTATTTGGACTATTAACAGTGAGTACCGTCAGATTCTTGGTTGGTGTCCAGTGGATGGGAGCCGATGTTGTGTCATCTGGTGTTTTTCCAGACAAAAGCTCAACAAAGACTCTCTGGAGCAGACGCTAATGACCAGTTTGGCAACGCAGCTTTTCGGTGCATCTGCAAGTTGTAGGCTGATTTTCTATACATATTTAGACCTATAAAATAAAGAGATGTTTGTTTTTTTTCAAGTGGGTGTAAGCACCCTTTAGCAGACAAATATTACAGCTGCATTTTTTTAAATTTCCAATTATAATCAGCACAAGACATTAAAGTTAATTCACACTCAACACTGCATTGGATACTTAATAGCAGACTATTATTGTTTTTACTTCAACACTACAGAAACCTTAGAGTTTGAAATCGTTTTTCCATTCACATATTTCATGTGAAATATCTTTTCCGGGAAAATGTTTGAATAATAGGTCGAGAGCACAAGGCAACTCGACCTCTCCTTCGGGACCTCTTCATCTTAAGATCATTGTCATGGCGACGGCTGTAACGGAAATCCTTATTTCCTCTAGCATTGCTAATGTTTTCTGCGCACTAATCTCTCCTATACTGCCCGCCACACACACACAGGCGCCACATCATACCTGCCCGACGGCTGTCAGTCAGAAGCTTCTCACTCCAGCTTTTTATTTGACTTTAGCACCTGCTGCTGCTGCTCCACATACCTCAGTATAAACAAAGGGGACTCATATCAATAAGTGTTCCGTCTCAAAATTGTAACTTAATTGTTAGGCCCAAGGGTTACTGTGTGCTGCAGATCTCTAGTCCGGTAATACTGCATATCCTTTAACAGTTACTAAAAATTCTAAATGTCGAGGTTGCTTACGTGGAATCATTAATTTTAGCTGCTGTTTAGTCAACACCTCAGAGAGGAAGTCATAATTAATCAGTCTTATTTATACAGATTCTAAAGCGAGAATGAAAAGCCAACTAAAAATAATGTCAGACTCATTCTTCCTCCACTTTTCAACATGACTCTATATCCTGATGCTTGATCAGGTTTTTAGGAAAACAATACTTAATATTAGGTTATTAAGTTACTGGGGAAAAACACAAAATATCATCTGATATTGTAACAGCAGGGCAAGAAAAGACATTACCTACTTTTCTTACTTTCTTGTGAAGTAGGTGGATGACTATGACAAAACCTTAAGAGTAAAAAAGGTTCTTGATAAATCAGATAAACGACCGAGTGAATGGGATGCTCATTCTCACAGTCTGCTGGAGCAGGGCTTTCGTATTTTGAGTCGTGATGCGCTTCTTTAGGTCATACCTTCCCCAAGAGCAGGTGGTGACTAACGCTTCCTTCAACAGTGTACGTCACTGAGCGAGCTAAAAATAGGCTGCCCTGGAATGTGACGGGAATTCTGGAAAATCGCGAGCGTGTTTCGCATTGTTTATTGGAGTGCTGCTGACGTCTCGCTGAGCCGGGGTACAGTTTATGGGGAAGTGACTGTGCCATTTTTTTGTTTTCATGCACCCCAACATGTAACTGCAGTTGATGCAGTTCTGTGTGTACATGTGTGCAAATGCATTAATACTGTGATAGTACTATACAAGACTACTGTATAAACTCCATGGGGTATGAAAAACAATGAGTGTTTGGCCCTCTATCTATCTATCTATCTATCTATCTATCTATCCCTTTCGTTCATTCATGAATGTCAATCCTTTCTGCTCATCCCTCCAACCATCTTGCCAGGTTATTTATATTCCCCACTGAATCATATATTGTCATGGATGGGACGCCTGCGCAGTAGACGGCGTGAAAATCTGAATCATCGATGGAAACTAACTGAGAGAGAGAGAGAGAGAGAGAGAGAGAGAGAGAGAGGTGACTGTAGAGTGATGGGACCCGGCTGAGGGAGCAGCAGCGAGTGATCACTCTCCGAGCTTGTAATGACAGGTAAATGCCACTTTTTTATTATTTGCCTCATATTATTTGTAATCATATACTGACAATGCCACGGCAGCAGAGTTGGGATTGTTGCTTTCGGGGATAACGGAAACTCACGTCGCCTGCGCAGATCGCTTCACCTTGCACAGCGAAGCCTACCGCTTTGCACATCTGGAAGTGGCTCCCATGTGGAGAACACCATCGAACAAATGTTAGTTTTAATCCAAGTGCCATCGTCCTCGGCCAAATTTCATTACTTGCACCGTGATTTATGCGCGTGTCGTCCGTTGGCATGGCAATCAAATTAAATAAAACTTAATGGTTGTACCTTCAGATGGCATTTTGTGTCAGGGATTACTTTTTTTTTAATCAAGTGCTTGACACGATTCGATTTGGTCAAACGGATTTGACGCGAAGTCCACCTTTTGTAAGTTTAATTGAAAAGCGTGCCGTGTGACTGTTTGCGTCTCATGGGGGGTTGGGAGGACGAATGGATGAGGTCTGTTTCCAGACTGGCGTCACACATTACGTCTGTGTGTTTTCCTGCTGGCTGGGGTGAGGGCTCGATGGAGGCTAATAATGGCGTTCAGCACCACGGACAGCTCCGGGCTCAGCGGCTGATATGAAACACTGCAGATGCATTTAGATATCAACGCATATTTCATGAGCTGGCGGCTTTAAGGGCGAGACAGGTTTGCGTTTGTTTGAAACGGGGAGCTCGTCTAGCGTGTTGTGGATAAGGGGAAGCGTCAAAGCTGAGAATGAAACTAATCTCACAATTGAGCTACAATTACGCGCTGATCATTCATTCAGTTTGGTTTTATTGATTTAGCCACTTCTGAAACACACAGTTCCAGTTTTTATTTAATTCAATTATACTGTCCAACCATATTTATAAGCCAGTTTTGACAGTTTATGTTGGCTGTGTATCTGTTTGTGTATACTTGACCAACCTACAGTCACTGATTCATTCTGGAGCTAGCTGTGTGTTATTTTGGATTAATATATGTGAAAAGCTCATTGTCCCGTAAAATATATGAGTACCCATTCCTGCTTAATGCAAAGGTTTGAAGTGAAACATGCAATCAACAATCTCGTATTTCCACTAAGTATACAGCTGGATAATAATTTGGAAACTGCCCTTGCGAAAATGCAGAGAAAAAGAAAAAGAGACTTAGAAGAATCTGGACAGAGATGTTCATGAGTGTCCTGCGCAGGTACAAATCAAGCAGTTTTATGGAAGGTTACAGAGAACAATGCGCTTCACGTTAATGGAGTTTTTCACCAATCACACTCTGTGGTCCCAATATTATATGTATTGTGTGTATTCACGTTTGGTCATTCATAACCTACCTCATCAATTTCCAATCTTTTACCACCCTTTCCAGATCACAAAGTCAGTGGATACGTGGAATAACATACTAGTGGGGCCTTGCCAAAAAACAAATTCAAATGAAACACCCTCTTTCAACAAACAAAACAGATTTGACCTTGGCCTTGACTGGCGTTTGATCAGTTCGATCAGATTGTAAAACTCAATCCACGATCGCGATGAGCAAATATAAGCACTTGCACAGTTTACAGACAGCCAGATACTTGATTGATCCCGTGGGAAATTCAGTCACTCTCTGGTAAATAAGAGTGACGCAATTAAAGGCACTGATGAAAACAAGGTACGGAGGCTAAAAGTGCTTGGCTTCTGCTTACACTACTCAAATCTGCCCCCATGGGACTCTTTCATGTTGCATTATTACCGCACACCTTGCAACGGTTAAGGCACACAGCCTTAGTGCAATTTAACTCTTACATTTACCCACACATAAGAGTTTAAATAATTTACTAACTAGTTGTCTTAAAATACAAAAGGTCCATACCCACTAATTTAACATTACATCACCTTCAACATGATTTACATATCTCCCCTGATGAACCAGAACGCCTGCTGGTTCTCTTTCAAGGGCGACTCTTTTGTCCATTTGCTTTGTGCGTTGTCACAGAACACGACACTGCTTTGGAACAATAACACAATGTAATGCAAAGTAATGCATTTCCGGGACGTTTAATCCTATTGGCATCTAAAAGAAACATTGCCAACAATGGGATCGATATTTTATTTCCACTTTTGTTCCCTAACAATCCAACTGTATGAGTTCGCTGCAGAAACAGCAGTGCAGATTTAGTGCTAGACTTAGACTTAGATAAACTTTATTCATCCACAAGGGGAATTGCTTGGTCACAGTAGCACAGTTGCACATAAAAAACAAAACACTATTAAGAACAATGTACAAGAAATGCCAGCTGACAAAAACTTGAAGCGCATTTTGCTCGTATCGAGGCAGTGAGCCGTGAACTGCCTTCGGATTCCGGACACTGAGAATTAATGTGTGTAGGGTAACACGTCCCACAGCAGGTGCATTCTTGTCTTTTATGGCAGTGGTTGTGAGGATGCAAGAGTTACTTTTATAGCAGCAAGACAAACCTCAGGGGAAAGGTCATTACAAAACACATTTAAGTCTGTGGGACCTGCCACATCAAATCTTAATAGTACACACACTGGTAGTCACATGTATTGTGAAAAGTATGCTTTTGTTTTTAGTAACAGTTGATTATTGCTTATTATCTCATGCTGTTTATGTTCAACTTTAAAGATTCTTACTTTACAGCACAAATCTTGCAAACGATAGGAGCTCTGCTTTGTTTGTAACACACAGCACAAACTGTGGTTTTGATGGTATGATTCTTCCATCAAGCACTGAAAAGAAGATAATTCGGTGCATGTCAGCACTCTCAGTACTCAGCTGAAACAATATTGAATCTAGAGAATGATACATCATGGCGTATTTCATAATGGCAGACAAGGGGTATGCATCATTAATCTCAATGTACAGAGGCACCCGTGCCCTCAGTACAGTGTTACATAATGTTCTAGCAGTATGTGCTAGGGTACATGCTGGTGTGTAACGCAAATGTGTGTGTGCCTGTTTATGCATGGGTAAAAGCCAGAGAGACTTTGTGCACAAACAGCGTGGGTGGTTTCTTAAAGGAAGCCTGCATTAAAGCATTTGTGTCTGCTCTCAGGTAGACAGATGTGAAGGATGACTTCATGCACAGACGTCTGTGGGTCAGACTATGGTGAGCATGCTCAAGCCAGCGGAAACTACCAGCAGTATGGAGTCCGCTCCTACCTACACCAGGTAAGACAGCAGAGAGACATACTAGAGCAGGCCGTTCTCCTGCGACTATCTATCATTCCCAGCTAACAAGTCGTAATCGCAGCATCGCTTGATCGCATAATCACTAGATCTTCATCTCCTGTGGAGTCATTTCCCATTTTTGAAAAGGTGTGAACAATTTCATTCTGATCCCTTATCCAGTTTTATGAGGAGTGCACAGCTTCCATCTGGGAACGTGATGAAGATTTTCAGATTCAGAGATCGCCTGGGAGGTGGAGCTCTTTACTCTGGAAGGTGAGGTTAAGTTTCTCAGTGTATTTTCAAACAAAACAGCGTATCACGTGCTGTGATTCGAGCAACATTACGCAACTGAAAAAAAAAAAATAAAAATCTGCGTTATCGAGCTGCTAATGCCAATCACTGCGGGATGCGCACAACCCATACTCACGAACACTTGACAGTATGGCACAAACGCGCGTCCCTTTCGCAGCCTGCTTTCTCCACGTAGTAACCAAACTTTGCTTTGTGTCAGTAGCGCGCATTTTTGTTGCCCTATTTCCATAAACGCACACATTTACATAAAGGTTACATTCGCTTACCATGCGTTGAAGTGCGTTGCGCATTCACCTCGCCGCCTCCCCTCACAAAGTTTGGTTGGCAAATCCGGGGCATAACATTTTCCTCTGTTAAATACCATGTTCTCGCGCGCTTTCACAGCCACGTGAACTTTCCCGTTGATATTAACGTTTGTTGTAAATAGCTTGATTTGGAGTGGAAATAGAAATTTAATTCTTTAGTCTTACAAGGTCTTTTAAATACGGAAGCACTTAACGCTTTATTTGGTAAGAAATTTTTTTTTATGACATAAATATTAAGTCTAGTGGGAGGGACTAGAGGCTGAAAGGGTGCTTCAACCTTGTTGAAGGTAAACCTGGCTTTGTTACACAACACTGTTGAATTTCCAGATAGAATAACATCCGATTAGGAATAATAATAAAACTTACTTTTGTAATATTTTCCAAATACACCTGAGTTTTTTCTAACTCCATCTTGATGGAGAACCATGTGACACTCTGAAATCAATGATCTACAACTACATGTAGAACAATGCGTGTGTTTCCTAAAGCATCCTTAGACCGGCCTCATTCTCTGTCTTCTTTCCCTCCAGGTCTGTCTCGCGTTCGGTACCCTGATCTTGCTTGCGGGCTTCATTGTTGTTTTGGTGGGCTATGCCACTCCAGCCAGGATTGAAGCATTTGGTGAAGACGATCTACTTTTTGTTGACAGGTACAGGAGTAATACAATATGTTAATGAGAAGGAGTTGATGTCACTTTTATTGCTCTGACACAACTAAACTGTATACTTGACGTCATCTGTGGTAATCCGTTAAAGGGGCGTACCCCAGAGATCAGTTCTGGAACCACTAACTACTTCATATTGCATTTAGCGTTCGCATAGACAGAAGCTCAGACTTTATTACAAAACTTAAAGGGCTTACTCACCATTGCTTGTTGTATGCTTGGGTCAGATGGTTTGCCATATCCACCCCTTAGTCCCATTGGTTTATTCCAGTTCAAAAGCTTTCCTTGATCCTGATCGGACAACTTATGCCTCCTACTTGTCCCGTAAGTCTGGCCTTTAAGTACACTTTTCCCTTTTTTAGGAATCAAAATTATCTAAGGTTCAAAGTAACTTTAAACTACTTAGAGGCATCCACAGCCGGGCTGTAGATGTTTGCTGTGATTCATATAGTCCCTTTTTGATCCCTTATGTTGATGATGAATATTCAAAGAGTATTTTTGTGTTCTTTTAATTAGTCTTTATCTTCATGTAGTGCAAATAAAGATGCGTATGCATGTTTGTAATGCTGCAGCCCTAGAGTTTGCGCTGACCAGGAAGCCCTTAAAATCATAAAGATTATAGATTATAAAGATTATAATATTGATGACAGTAATTTGCATGAATTGCCTGCTACAATTAATGTCATAATGAAGAGGATAGTGGGTAAACAAACAGTCCTGTTTTTGAACAGCCACGCCGTCAGTTTCAACCGTGCACTGGATGTTTGCAAGCTGACTGGTGCTGTGCTGTTCTGTGTGGGAGGCACCTCCGTGGCTGTGGGTCTCCTGCTGTCTGCCTTTGCCAAGAGCTACTCCAAAGAAGAATTGTATCTGCAGCAGAAGTTTAAGGAGAGGTTGGCAGATCTGCATGCAACAGTTGGTAAGATTCCATTCTCTACTCTACTACTATGACGCATGATGGGATGATGTTCAAAAATAAAATTGCCAAGATGTAAGAAGAGTAAGGGAAAGGATTTTTTTTAGTGTCAGGGATAGTTTTTGTGTCAGTGTCAATGCTGTACTTACATTGCAGTGTATGAATGTCCCTCTAGCACTAACTGCTTATGTCACAGGTACCCCAATAATGAGAGCCCCAACCCCCGGAGAGGGAAAGGTGCCTGTCACACTTTCCAAAGTCCAGAACATCCAGCCAGTCACCACAAAGTCAGAAACCTGATCAATGTCCAGATGAAGGCGTAAAATGAAGCGTGTGTCTGTGGACTCATTGGTGTGCAGACTGTGTGTGACTGCGCACAAGTGCTTTATGTTGATCCGTGTGCAGTTTCTGTTTTTGAAAGGTCAGCTTACATGACTGATTGTATTGATTCCCCATCTTCATTTGTCTGAGCTTGATTTTTGATATGGGTTAATATAGATGAACAAAGTTTTTGTTGTCGTACGTTGTATTAAGCTCACGATAATTTAACAAAGCACATTCAGTCTAAACTAGAAAACAAATTACAGAAACCATCCAGTGAACAACAGATTTTTGTTTTCCTGTCGAGAGAATTCACATTTTTATTAAGTGGATGGCGTTTCTGCTGAAGTGTGTAGAGCAGCTAATGCAGTGTCATTTGAAGTTAATGGTGATAGGCCCCTCTTCCCAGAAATAATCAAAAGTTGCACTGAGCACAACGATTATCTCTGCCCAGTGAACCTGACAGGATGAGTGTCTGTCCGTGCAGAATACTTACTAGTTAAGTGCTTACATGAACAGTCAGATCAAGGGTTCATGCAAAGAGTGAAGTGAATCACAACATTACTGGCAGCAGTAAAATCCCTGCTCTAGTATTTTTAGTTTAGGTTTGTTTAGGCTACATGTGACAATAACCTAATAGTCTTCACAGGTGCAAAAGGTTCACCATGCCAGAACAGATTAGATACAAAAAGTGCTCAGAACAAACCTTAAGGGCAGATTTCACACTGACATTTCCTTCTGTCTCGCCAGGCCTCTGACCTTGTTTCCTTCAGTAAATCTTCAGACAGGATCAATAGACAAGACCAGACAGGCTGATGAAAGGTGCATTGAACCACAGAACAGAACATTCAGAACAGCACAGTCTGTCAGATTACCTTTTCAGGGATTTGTCCTCCCTTCTATCTTTGCGAACCGTCCATTTTTCTTACCTAAACACTTACCTAGCCTCCCTTTCTGCTTTTGACAAACGCAAGCAAGCGGACACACATTTTCAGACCAAATGTTATTAGCTACCGTGAGGCGGGGCTGCTCGTGAAAGTCAAGACGGAATGAGGGCACGTCAAGAGAGACAAACAACGTGACGAGGAGGTTACATAACAGAGCGATGTGGAGAGCACATCCAGCCCTCCAGTGAGACATCAGCAACCTCGTATCTGATGATGACTGTAATGATTCAAAGTTGCTTCAGATAGAGCTATGCCTTCCTGCTCTCACACACAACGCTTGAAATTACATTGTTGCAGTCAGCTGGACATATAATGTGTAATACTACTGGACTGATAAGCTGCAGCATCATCAAAGCTTTCATGGCAGATTGTTAATTTGCTTCTTTACTGTATCTGAAACAGATGTTGCATTGAGAAGGAACTGATTTTATTTTACACACTCACTGTAACTTACAAGCACAATAAGCTGTTCATTGTCATGTTTTGCTGCTTTTTCAAAACGTACATGTATTTTTAATATGTTCTGAAATACGGTGACCATGTCACTTCTTCTTTTTACTTTATTCTTGTTTATGTTCTGGTTTCATCTCACAAAAAACACAACATGTAATGTAAAAATGACGTATTTGGTTAGTAGAACAAGTAGTGGTTTTAAGTGGCATACATCTCTAAACCTGGTCCTTCCATACTATGCCTCATCTTCAAATCCATACAGCAACACTTACTGATATTACTGTATTATATTATATTTGAAATGTTGAATTGCTATGCTGGCTACATAATATATGTTCATGTAAGTTGACCTTTTATTATTATTCTCACAACTTCCACTCTACTTTTACTTTAAATTATTCTCAAATGACATTTTAACACATTTAGACCTGAATAAAACACAACAACTAAGACAAACAACATACTGAAAACAAACAAAAAATGATATTTTCAATTCACCACTGAGCTGCAAAAATACAGAACAGGAAGAAAAGCCAATATGTTGAACAAGCTGATATGGACAAACTCTTCAGTGAGGTCAGAACTTTAGGTAGTGACCAGTAAATGTGCTGATTTGTAATTTCATTATGTTCCATGCTGCATTACAATAACAAATCCACAGTGAATACAATTTTTTTTTGCCCTGGTTCTAACTTCAACTCTCTCCTGACGTAACAGTGAATAAAAAAGTATACTGTACTTATTGAAAATGAGATCGGATTAAAAACAAATGTCTATATACAGTATGTCTATTTTTCAAAGAACACAATAAAACAGACGTATCTGCAGCTCAACAATGTGTGAACTTTTTGTTTCACTTTAAAGGTGCCATATGTAGGGGCTAGTGACATCTAGTGGTGAGATTGCAAATTGCAATGAACTGTGTATATTCCTCCCTCTGTGCTCTACAGTCTAGAGCTTTTCAGAAAATTCACCATGTTATACTGGTAATGGAACGAATCTGTGAGACAACTCTCTGATTGGCTGAAAACAAAGTCATTTTTATCTCAGTTTTCAAAAACACTAATGTTTTTACAACAACGTGACGTAGAATGAATAAGGTGTAGACCAACTGATCACCATGATTCTGAAGAGACCAGCTCGGTATGAAGATTTGTAGGTCTTCCTAGCTTCCCAGGCTGCCAGCTAATAGTAGCTCTTCTGGTTTCCTCCTTTCAGTGACAAATACAGATTACCTCCTGGTATGAGGAGGCATTGTTTCCTTTCAAGCAGAGACTTAGTGTTTGTGGTATGTTCAAGTGCAACTTTTCTTACAGTCTGCCCTTATTGTCCGTACTTTGCAGATGTCAGTTTGGTGTGTCTGTACCTTAAGTATAAATGTGCAAAGCTCTCTGCAGCAGGTGTTTGGTTTGTCCATCCTGGGCTGATGTAGAAACATGATGACACAACATCACAGGCTCCATGTAAGAGGATCCACACCCTGTGTGGATAGGAAGAAGCAAACTACCAAAAACATAAAGATTTGTCACTATAGGTTACAGGTTATAATACACAAATATGAAAACTACTCCATTTGTGCTAATCTCTCATAACATAAACTAGCGGGGGGAAAAGAGTTAAAAATTCCAACCAATTCTGTCACAGCCGTCACATGGACCAAGTGTTTTATTTAGTTTTAATCTTTTCTCTGCTCTTTCATTGTAAAATCACCTGGTGTTTTGAATTTTGCCAAAGCACTGACTCCTTTTGTATCTGCAGATACCGGGTCAGTTCAGTGTATATGTAGACTTTATTAGGTACACTACCAAAAGCAAATGCATTCTAATTACATCTCCTTCTGTGTTATAATATTCCATTTATGTTTAAACTGTGGATAAAAGGTGGTAATTGAACTGTATGATCACTCTGCGAGATGTAGTTTGTGGTGCCGTTATTTGACCTAGCGCACTGGCTACAGTGGGGGTTGTCAAAATAATAGGAACATACAATACAATAGCACTACAAACTGCAGCATCTAAATTGAAAGCACAGTTGAAAAAAAAAACACCATAACCATCACGAAGCTAAGATTTAGTGCAGCACTGTTATATTAGAATGCATTAATTTTCACGGGTCTACCTAATGAAGTAGCAAGTGAGTGTAAGTAAGGTCTTTCTGTTGATGTATGCCCTTCACTTAACAATGAATGACAAGAAATGGATGTTAGTTATAGCATTACAGTTGTCATTTTATTAATTATAGGATTAAAGTAATCAGAGGAAGACTCCATACCATCTATCAACATACTAAACCTTTACTGCACTGCGTAGCAGCTCTTATTGTAATCAATCAGGAGAGTCTTCCATTCATGGTCTTATTAACACGGACACATGAATGCACACTCTCACACTCACACACACACGTACGCTGAGAGGCAGGTGGAGAAGATAAGACAGAAGTGATGGCGGCTCCAGAAATAGCATCTCAAGGATCACCACCTCAACCATTCGGGCCTTATGACTCACCCGCACTCCCGCCTCCTCTGCTTTTCAGTGTGTCTTTTGCTCTCTGCTCTCCCCTTCTCCCTCACCCTCCCTCTCAACCATGCTCTCCGTCTCTCGTGGGATGGTGACTCACAAACACGCCGGCTGCATGAATCCCAGTTTGAACAGCTGCCGCGATGAGAGGGCTCTGAGGCCATCACAGACACAGAATTAGATCACAGTTTACATTATGGCTTCCTGCCGGTGGGAGGCAGTTTCTTGTGGCTCTCTACAGCCTTGTTTCAGTGACGCAAAGAAATGAGTGAATGAAACAGAGGAGACTACTGTCTTAACCAGAACTGTTTTGTCTGGTAAGCAGCTCAGCACAGATGCACACTGAGGCTGGCTTAGTTTGGTTCATACATTTGTAGGGCTAGTTTGCTATGCATTCTGGGCAATGTTCTCCAACTTCTAGTCAGTTAGTGTCACTACATTACCATGGAAACACAAGTATTAGTTATTTTAGTAAGCCTGAGGGTAGAGTGGCTTACATGTTTTGTTTTAAAGTGAGGCAGTTTGAATTCTGATTGATTTAACTGTCTAACATGCATCAGGCCAATCCCCCAAAACACAAGTCCAGGACCAGGACCAGGACCAGGTCCAGGACCAGGAGACTTTGTCGCAAAGCATTTGGTACCGGATTGTTATACGATTCTGCAAATCCCTTCAATGATAAAACAAATATATATGGGAACAGTGAGCAGATTGCTTCCATTTCTAACGTCATATTGTGTTGTTTTTTCTTTTTGCAATAATCAAAACGTATATGAAGCTAATCTGAAAATTGAAATATCAGACTAATCAAGGGGCAAATCTGAGACTGGTCTAATAGTCTAACTAAAGGTTGCTCCATCTCACTACATCATTCTCACACTTGACAAATTCGATCTGAGGTGCCAGGGTTACAGAGAAGGAGAAAGGAGACGGCTGTCGTTTTTATTCTCTTTAACTTTTATTTTCTGCTCAGATATATAAATAAACCAATATCCATTGGACACAGTGGCTACATTAAGACAGACTAGGATATGGGATAGCTTTAAAAGTTCGACTTTCAAACTGTATTCACTATATAATTTAGCTTATCATTCGGACACATACAGTGTTACACATACATTAGCTTATTATACTCACTTAAAAAGTCCATTTGGACCAGCTGCTTTGGGAAGTACCCAAACACACCAGACATACAAAACCGCCTTTTAAAAACTAGCTGCTAGCATAATCATACCTGTTGGAAATAAATATAAGGTTCTCAATTCAAACATTTAATTTCTAAGTTAAGTCTTAATTTCCCAGCATCCCCCACGACAGTGCTAACAGACAGTGTAAACTGAAACAATAACGCAACCCAGAGGGGACAGTGTGTCTTAATGCAAGATCCGTATACATCTCTATAGCTTGTATGTTTTCAGTCAAACATGATAGTTGTGAATAACTCTTTGTTGAATGCATACCTGAAATCTTTTAGCAGCCAGCCATTCAAAGCTTTTATTACTCGCTCAGCATTGTAAAACTGCTTCCCTTTCAATCCAGCTACACAACCATCCATTAATATATCTCTGACTGCAGTTTAGTCCCTCTTTGATTTCTGGGAATTCACTGCCATCTTCATTATTATTTTTCTTACCACTTTCAGTATTGCCCATTCAACAACTTTGACATTTTCTCTGTCTTTCCTAGTCTTTCTGCTTGTTGTCTTGATTCTTTTTATCACCATCTTCCCCTTTCTCTCCATCTGCTGTTGCATCTTCGCCATCGGCTGAATTTATCTCCCCCAGCTCTGCTTCACTTTCCACCCCATCATCTTCTCCACTGACCTCTCCGTTCACCTCCCTCTCTCCTTCTCCCGACTCTTTGGTATCTCCCTCTTTTGATTCGCCAACGCCTTTCTCTTGGTTACTGTTGCTACTGCTACTTCTGCTGTTATCGTTCTCCTTTGTCTCGTTATCTGCCCGAGCCTTCCCCGGGTCACTGCCGTTTTCTGTCCCTTCCTGTTCCTCCCCTGTGTCTAGATCATTACAGTGGTCCTCGCTCTTATCACCGTTAGTACTGCTGGATCCCTGCTCCTCACTCTTAACCTGCTCCTTGCTCCCCTCCGTGACCTCTTCCTTCACCTCCTCCACCTTCTCCTCATTCCCCGTTGCTGCCTCTCCTTCTTCTCCATCATTTTTGTCATCACTTCCCTTCTCATCCCCTTCTCCTTCTTCTCCATCATTTTTGTCATCACTTCCCTTCTCCTCCCCTTCTTCTCCTCCTCCTTCTTTTGCCCCATTCGCCTCCGGGATTTCCTTTTTGTCATCCGCGCTGGCCGAAGCGTCTTCTTGTGTGGGGTTTTCGGCGACGGCCTCCTCTTTCTCTTCTGCCTTTTCACCGTTCTCCTCGGCGGCGTTTGCAACATCAGTGTCAAGTTTCTGTAATGCAGCAATACCACAGAAACAATTTATACCTCTAAATATTTTAACAGGCACACAGTGCAATTGGATTGTTTACAACGACTCTAGCTGTGTCCTATAGTATAACAGGGTATCAAGCCATAAATAAAAATGTATACGTTAATAACTATCACATAGCTCTACAACAGCATGACATTGAATAGCGAATACAAATCAAACAAATTCACAACAACATGCATGATTTCTCTTTACTGAGGTACGCAAGCACGAATGACATGTCAAACTTAACGAGAGGTCACATCATAAAGTATGTACATTTCTTTACAGTGAAGCCAATGTTGGCCCTATTATGGACAGCGCTGCATGTTTATACCTCTACAGATTGCTGGTCTTGGGGGGGGTTGCCTTCAGTGCTTCCATCATCCGCCTTTGGTCCCGGGTCATCTGGAAATAGAGGGATATCCTAAGTGAGACCAACATTGCTGAAAGGTGGCCATTTCTTCTACACACAGCGCATTTGGCGTGTGATATCCCACATATAGAAAGCCACGTGATCCATTCTAATGTGTGATACTGGGTCCTGAATGGGCCTGCAGGGGCCAGTGTAAGAGACAGTGAAGGTAAACAATGACTGTCGTGACAATTATTGTATTTCACAAAGGTGTAAGTACACGTGTCTGGGCCAAATCAGAGGAAAATGTGGAGAGAAAGGCAATAAATTCATGTGCATGACAAGTGAGGATCAGTTATGACACTTACACTGATTGCAAACAGCATTCATTTGTATTTCAAACACAGGAATATAATGTCAGCTCACCCCTTTATGCGCTCACGGCTCAGCTCAAATGTCCCAGTCATAGCGAATTAATTTCAAAAATCCATAAAATGTGTCCCATAAACAAGGAAGCTGTTATTCATCCTACGGTGAGAGACTTGTTGAAATTACACAGCTCCTATTCAGCAGCTGCGTGTTGTCAGGCTTGAGCAAACACGGCACAAGAGTGACACCTGGCGGCGAAGAGGGGAAAAGCCAGCGACTACTTGAGTAAACAACTTCCCCCACAGACAATGGGAGCAGAGAGCCAGTAAAAAAATTTTTTAGAGATCTGCATGTCACAATGGATCACTGTCATCTTCATCAGCATCATTGTTCTTAAAATTGCAACTGCAGTAATGATCCTAATCATAACCACAGGTGTGATAAGGTAGATGTGGTTGCTTTTAGGTAATGCTGCGCATCCCCGTTCAAAAACACAAGCTAGTCCTATCAGATATGTTTAAATGTTGTTCGTCCTGTAGCACAATGCGCAGGACAAACTGAGTGGAGCGACAAGAGGTGGCAGACTGGTGTAAATGCCCCAAATGAATATCCAAAAGATTAGTTGTATTTGAAAGGAAATATCTCCCGGTGTCCTCCAGAGGAAGGAACACCTGTCATCATTTACCAGCTAAACAACCGTATAGTGATAGTCCTGGTATTCAGTGACGACATCATTCTGCAACTCAGTGCCAGCTACACACTCATTTCTATTGAAGCAATCAGCTCAGCAAGGTTGTTAGAGTGCAAAATGAATATGTGGCTTTTGAGTTTTGCTTTTTTTTTTTCTCTTATGTGAGCATGTGCATCAAAAGCCTTGGAGTAATTAACCCTAAACATCATAAGAGGAATACAACTATACGCTCTGATAAACAACATAATTACGCACTTGTTTTGAAACGCTGAATGAGACTGAAATTTCCAATCAGAAATAAGCAGCGAAGGAGTGCAATAAAAATAAATTATAAAAAGAAAAAAAAAAAAACAGAACAGTGTAATTAATGCCTTTAATATTAGTTTCCCTTTCTGCACGTACCGGTTAAAGAAGAAAAATGACTCGGGTAGAGATTAGAAGAGTTTATGGAGACATTTAATGCATTTCAAATGCAAAACTGATTGAAGTTTAGCCATGGTGGGAGATGAAACGTTATGGTAATAATAACGGACCTCTTTAAGAATATTTTATGGAAATCAGCCGCATTCATTAACGGCGAGGGCCGAACCTTTGAGCGTAAGCAGCGGATGAGCTGCTATGACTCTAAACATCTTAACGTGATTTGAGGATGAGGCACAGGCTCATGAAAATGCTAAATCAGATTTAAGACAATATTTAGAATCCCCCCTTCTTCTTCTTGTTCTTCATTAAATCCAGTAGATTTGGGTTCTGGCAGAGCAGATTGGTTGGACTGTAATTGTGCGTGGAAGTGAGTGTGAACTGGGAGTGTGACTTTGTTTTTCCTTCATTATCAGGCAAACACACACACACATACATTCCTTCCAACACTACTGGAACAAACATAGACAGAAGTAAAGCTACCTCATCTATCAGTATGAGGTAAAACAAGGATGCAACTGTAAGTGGGTATAATTACTCATATAAATGGCTCTTGCTGCCATTATCAGGCAAGGTAACGTTATATATGACTGTTGCTCTGGAGAAATGTAATAAAACACAACTGAAGATGAAGTGATAGCCTAGATAGAGAATCTTCCACTGCTACACACACACAATTGTGCTCAGACGAACCCAGAACATGAACTACTTTATCAAGAACTTTAACATTAAACTTTTATTAGTATTGTTATTATTCAAGACCCACCACAGAGTAGACAAGCAGGTGTATCTCTTTACTTCTGCTACCGGATGTGAGGGATTGCTGCAATCTTCTCCTGTTTACAGAAGTGGTCGCTATGAGTGTAAGCCTCGCGGGGAGCTGAATAAAGAATGTGAACGAAACCTTTTTTTTTTTTAGCTGGACATCGTTGTAATAACAGAGCCACACTCTTAATATCGTGTTTAAAAGCGCGTTTCCACTCCTACAGGAAGCAATTTTGAGCTAAAGAGCATACAGTACAATCAGGTTCTTGACTCCACGGGGCATATGTGGCAGAGCAGCGGAAGAAAACTTCTTTTTTTTTTTTTTCCATTGCAAATGGAACCACAAATGGGTTTATTGAGCGTGTCTGAGTGTGAAGCCTCTATACTGCTGTTTTCAATGTGTGGCGAGTCTTCTAGTTTCTCTGAAAGGTGAAAAATCGTGTCCTAGGATCAGAAGTGCTTCTGAGAAAAAGCTGCTGTTAGACACAAGTTAGTGAGAGATTTCAACAAAGAAAGCGTGCTGATAAACAGAACCAGACACTAGAGTATAATGAATACAGCTGATATTTACCCCCTGAATTGCTATGAGTTTGCCAACGCATTCCTTGAAAGAAAGACGTACTGAAAAGAAATCAAACCTCTACCACTACTCACGCACAAGCTGACAACTGCTTCATAGCACACTGGACAGATCCTGAATGCTTATGAGAACACAATATAAAAGAGCAGAATGCAGAGGTTGCAATCCTAACTAAATACAAATCACTGCTTTACAGTGTGGTATGCATATAAACCAAAGCATTAAAAATAATGTTGACACGGCCTCCTCAAGCCAGCTCCACTTTCACTGGATTAGCTCAGTGTTATTAAATCAACACGCGCATCTTGAAATACTACTTAATGCACCTAAATCACCCCACACAACACTCCTTGTATATCACCGTTCAGCAGGGCAAATTGCTTATTTACACCCAGATGATTTAATCCACTCAGCACATGCGCTGAGTTACAGTGCGGTGTAAAACAACATTGGTTGTAACTCTGAATGGTAATTACGAAATGTTGCCACTCAGCAAGTGTGCTCCAGTCGCCGGCCGGGGTCCTGTTAAAACATTTAATGGCTGCGTTGGCCAGCTGAAACGAGACGAGAGTTTCATCGAGGCCCGGTTGGTGTTGAGCTTACGGCGACGTGACACAGAGAAAAAAAAAAATAAATCCAGCAGCTTGGTTTAAAATATGAAAATCTGATGAGTGGGCAGTTCTTTCTCCATCGCTCATGGTGAGATCTTGGGCTAGGATGATGACCCACCGCACAACACAACCTGACAAGATATTATGTTGGAAAATGAAACGATCAGCCATAACATTATGACCATCATTTGAATAACCATTTGAATAACCAGTTGGACCTGCCAAAGCACCTACGATGCAATGGAAGAATGGAATGAATTTCTTTTCCATCATACGGACGGCTGAGGGCCTATGCGAAATGTACGGACACCAGGATGTAAGGAACACCCCCTTGCTGTCGTCATGGGGTTGTGCTTTTTGTGCAAGATTATTCAGGTGGTGGTACGTATCAAAGTAACATCCATGGGACTCGGGTTTCCCAAAAGAACCATACATCATGATGAGATCATCGATGTAATTGATTTAACAGGTCGGTGGTTTTAATGTCGTGTCTGATCAGTCTGCACATAAATGATGTAAAAACAAAAATGGCTAAAATCATAATTGTGATTTAAAGTGGCGTTGCAATGTCACATTAAATCAAAATAATACTTTTCCTGCTAGTAGAACTCAGGTCTATGTTTAATAGTGAAAGTAAAAACATTTCCACACGTACAATGTGAAGGGAACTCAAGGGATCTGGACTGAACAGCTGTGTAGCCTTAAGAAAACCACTAATCAGTGAGGCTAACTGGAATAAAAGGCTTCAATTTGCTATGGAGCATAAAGATTGGACTCTGAGCAATGGAAGAAGGTCATGTGGTCTGATGAGTCCAGATTTACCCTGTTCCAGAGTGATGGGGGCATCAGGGTAAGAAGAGAGGCAGATGAAGTGATGCACCCATCATGCCTAGTGTCTACTGTACAAGCCTGTGAGGGCAGAGCTATGATCTGGGGTTGCTGCAGTTGCTCAGGTCTAGGTTCAGCAACATTATGTGCCCAAAGAATGAGGTCAGCTGACTACCTGAATATACTGAATGACCAGGTTATTCCATCAATGGATTTTTTCTTCCCTGATGGCACGGGCATATTCCAAGATGACAATGCCAGGATTCATCAGGCTCAAATTGTGAAATTGTGGTTCAGGGAGGATGTGGAAGGATGTAGGATGTGCTGGAGAAGGCTTTGCTCAGTGGTCAGACTCTCCCATCATCAATACAAGATCTTGGTGAAAAATGAATGCAACACTGGATGGAAATAAATCTTGTGACTTTGCAGAAGCTTATTAAAAGAATGACACAGCGAATGTGTGCTGTAACCAAAATTAAAGGCGGTCCAACAAAATATTAAAGTGTGTGCCAGGCAGTGTAGTTCAACATGCATTCATTTTGTGAAGCTGTCTACATGGGCAAAAAATTAACTCAAGACCGCTCGCTGTTTGAAATTAAATCATATGCCACCTTAATTATCAATGGCAGGGCCTCTCCAAATCAAGTGTGCACACAAAGCGCAGTTCAGTTGCCATAAAGAGTCCTCCTTTACCTGGAGAAAAGGCTTAATTTAATTGCAGATGCTATTCAAAGACGATCCACCTGTTTCGGAGATTAACTTGTCTTGACTTTTCTTGGCCTCTGCTCCTACAACATTGACCTTTAGGTTTTAAAAAATAACAAGAAAGTCCCACAGCTTTATGAGAGTTTAAATGAATGGAGAATTAATACTCTAAAAACAGATGACATCTCTGCCTCGACATTCATTATATAAAGCATTTCAATCATTATAAAGCAATATCCTCCTTTTTTTGCCAAGATGAATCTGAATGAATGAACATTTCCACTCGTGTAAAAAAAAAAAAAACTCCCCACGTCTCCAGCAGCGCGCGGCTCCGGGTTGGCTCTGACATAAATCAAAGGAAAGCTCTGCTTAACAATGTTGGAGTCAGACAGGCAGAGTAATATTTATAAAGGTCATGGCTTCAGTTAAATTTTTAAATAATTCACGGACCTTGTTCTCTCTCTTTCAATCTCCGCACCGTTGCCTGGAATGCTACCATCCGGTGTCTTCATTAGAGGACGGTTTTACTGTGAATGGCTTCGGTCTAATCATTTCGGAGCTGCTGAAATTGGATTTTTCTTTTCTCCTTTTCTTTTTTTTTTCCCCTCAAAAGAAACAAAAATGACAGCATGCTATTTCACTCGAAAAAAAAAAATCTTAATAACCGGTAACCGCTGAATATGGTTAGGTATTTAATTATTAAAACAAAGAAGCACCTGATTGAGCGGGTCCTGCATACAGTCTTCACCGCAGTGCCCCCTTTGCTGCAGGTTGTCGCCTCTCTCTCTCTTGCCTCATTACTTCCTGTCTATCCTAGCTAATCTAACAGAGGCACAGAATACTTTTGTCTTCAGTCAAGTTCAAGTGAATTCAAGTTCAATTAGGCTTTCTCTGAAACAGTTCATCTTCTCATCTAAAACACTTCACCGTGTTGCATTCACTCTCTCTTGACCTTCCGAAGTCAATCATGAGGACTGGAACTGGCTAAAGACAGAGCTAAACAGCGCTCGACTATGTTCCCCGTCACAAGTGACAGTGACAAACACGCAGAGTCGTACTCTGGCAACACAGCAACTTCAGATTCCCTCCTAAGCCCGGATCTAACACATGGCGTAAACTTCAAACATCCACAAATGCCGCGTATTTACTCTTGCCATTTAGGCTGCATGTCAAAGCTGTTTGAGGGGTTTTCGGGTTGATGCCGAGGCTCCTATCAGAGCCACTCACATGTGCGTGCTCAAAAAAAAATAAAAAAGCAGACCTGATTACAAGTGACAGACGTGAAGTAAATTTGTGTCATTGAACGTGTCACACACTACCCTAACCCTATACTTTGTATGTCACAGCCTGCACTGTTGTATGTCACAGCTGAAACACTTGTTAGCAGATTAATGTGGCAGATTAGTGCAGCAACCCAGCACTTTAATCCAGTAATCCTGCATCAAAGGGTCATGAAGAACCTGTTTTTTTTAGTTTTTTTATCTGCTGCAGTGAAAAGAGTCAGATTGCAGGTCTGAGAGACAAGGATGCCCATATTGTCTCAAATGGGACGTATGAGCGTGTGTACAAATGCACATACTGTAACAGGTAAATTCATTAAACACACTTTCTAAGATCTTTGGAAAGTTTTCCATTAAGTGCTCATCCCTCATCCGTCGCTGCTGAGCCCCCATTCCTTGACACAGGCACACGATTTAAGACACACGAGCCCCTTTGTGCGCGCATCTCCTGCCACCCAACGCTGTTTTGAACCCTGTTTCACTCTGACAGGCATTATAGATACATACGCTAACGGGGCTAATTCCCCCGAGGCAGAATCACATTTTATGACACCAGAGGCGAAGGCTGATCTGGCTGGATGGGCTCATGCAAATGCACAGGCACGCATAAACACACGCACACATACGTGCAGCCGTCTTTATTTCACTCACATTCAACGTGCAAATAATGCAAGGAATGTTTTCATTTAGATTTTTTTTTTTTTATTGCTTTTTTTTTAAGTCCCTTCAAGGAAAGTCGTGGGAGTGAAAATAATGTGCATCCTTTATGTAGCTCAAATTGAACGGGCTCCTGCTGCATTCAAAGATATAGAAGAGCACAGTAAAAGGAGGCGGCGGCGGGCTTTTCAGAGGGTGAGGTTTTGTGTGAAGTGGGTGCCCTTGAGGTTTCAATTCGAGTTTGTGACAGGGTTACCTGGATTGTCTGGAACTCGGCATCTCCGGACTTTACTTATGTATAATAGGAGACGGCGTTTTCATAGAGTGAGACTGCGCTTCGCGGTTCTGAAATATGTTGTAGCGGGGTTGTTTCGTTTTTTTTTAAGGTTGTAATTTTAGTTGCAATTGTTGCATTCCGGGCTGCACTGAATCTGCAGTTTCCTGTAGCGTGAACGCAAAGCAAGCTTGACGAAAACACTGTTTATCATTACAACTGTACATCGTAATTTGTGTTCTGGTGATCTCACGGTCCGCATATAAGATAGATTTCGTGATGTTATCTTGGAAAAGCCTGACTCTGCCTAAATCCTGGCTAATTCAAACAAGGGGGGCGGCAGACACCTAGGCAGACGAATAGCAACATGTGAGTCCATCCAACTGTCACTCAATGTGGCAACTCCCTTAAATATGCATATCTTTAAACTTAAATTCAACGGCTGACTTGGAAAAAATAAAATAAAATAAGTTAGCTTAGACAAAGGCTGTAAACGTGTGTATTTCTGCTGTAAAGTTAAACATTTTAACATGGCGGTCTAGCATTGATGATTCGGTTTTGGAGGCACCCTCAAGCGGCCTTTCAAGGAACTGCATGTCGGCATAATTATTATTTTTTTTTCTTTTAACCCACACAGGTTCCTGAAAGGATTTTTCTCGAAACATCTACCAAAATAAGAGCAAAACCACTCCACAAAGTACAAACTACCTAAAGTTATTCAACACAACATAATGAATCTAACTTGTCACGACCCACCCCTGGTTTTAATTAGCATGCCCCCCACCCCCCGGTTAACACATGCAGGAAGCGTGCACGAGGCATGTAATAGTTGAGATAATCAGCAGGCCCACCTTCTCTAGCTCTTTCCTCTCTCTCTCCTCTTGTGCATACCTTTCTGTCAGTCCTTCCGTCTTGAAGTACAAGGCTCTTTTGTTGATTTCCAGAGCAGCAATTTGGCCCCAGCAAGGGGCACAGGCAAGTAAAAATCTGCTTTGATGACTCTAAATGGAGAGATTATCCAAATGAAAGGCAATTATCCAAAAACCCACCCATCCCTCTAGCCTTCAGTATCTCTCTCTGCCGTTTTTTTATTTTTTTTTCCCTTTCCATCCAGTGCTCATGCTCCATCATCTCGGGCTATTCATTACATTCACTATTTGATTCCACCTGTGTTCCTTCTCCTTCCCCTCTCCCTCCTCGTAATGTTCGCTCCCCTTCATCAGCTCAACCTTTTGTTCCCCCTTCTTTAACCTTCGCTTTTATCTTTCCTTTTTCTTTACATCCCGTCCCCTATTACCTGCCCAAACACATCCCTTTCTCATCCTCTTTTATTCTCCTCCCTTTCCTCACTCCTGCTGCGTTCACTTCTTCGCTCCTCTTTTCTCGAGGGAGCCATTACCAGAATTGGTCACTAAGGCCCTTTAAGAAAGAGAACAGTGATAAACATCCTCTTTCTATTTTGAGGTTAGCAACAACTGCTAATTGCCGCTATGCAAACTGAGCATGTGTGTGCGGCTGGAACGCAAAAGCTAACGCCGGGCAAACTGTTTTAAGTTTAAAAGAGCTACCAAAACATAGAACTATATCAGGTGAAGCATAAGACAAGACATTGCATCTTGTTGGTTAATTCTTTTAAGGCAGATGTCTTTGTTATAGCGAGTTCAAATTCATTCCATGACCTTTGCTGCATGAGTTGTCGCACCTCCCCTCCCTTGTCTTTGCTGTCACTCACCACTGTGTTCCCTCTAATGAAGCAGAAAAACAGACTTTACAATACACCAGACAGAAAGTGCTGGAGTTATTCTCAGTCTGGCTCCCAGCAGCTGATAGGCAGTGAATAATGGAGACCGGCGTACCGACAAATACACACACACACACACACACTCACACAACGAGACACGCACGAACCAACCTCGCTGTCACAACAGAGTCAGAACGGAACAGAGGGAGAGTCTCAAGTTACGGGGTCACTTTTGTCTTTTTCCTTCCCTCTATCACCTGCTTGCTTTCTTGCCTCAGAGCCCTCCGGTCCGTTGCGCCTCTCCAACTGTGCCGCCCCCCCCCATCTATCCCCTCACAGATGCATTTATAATGACACGACTCCTTAATATTAATCTTTCGTTGTTGTTCCAATGTTCCAGCAGATAAGACGTGTGGGTTTCACACTGTGCTCTTTCCACAGCCTCTGCCAGTCAGACAACTTTTTGGCCGTGCTCCTCTTGTTTACCTTATACCCAACCAGGTCAGGATTTCCCATAGGAAAAATAACACCAAAAACACTTCTGCGCTGCAGTGAATCAGCATATGAAAGCGATACGTACATGGTGTTCCAACTGAGAAGCTAAATATCACTACAACTTAGCTGGTCTACAGGTGCTAATGGGTACAGAGCTAATTTGTTTTCGGTGAGCCAGTGGGTAGCTATAATAGCTTCGGTTTGCTTTTGAGAAGCCAAATGGACAAATAACATTTTAGCATCTATTTGGTGCGGGGAAAGGCAATGAACAAAATGAACAAAAATAGTAAAGATGCATTTGGGAAAGCTCAACGTACACTCAGTTCAGCACCACGGACAGAGATAGACTAACTGCCATACAGAGACTGCATTACGTGCGCCATGCCTCGCCGCAAAACTAAACAAATAAGCAAAACACTGAGGCAGCGTTCGGATGAGATTTTACAGGTCAAACAGTGAAGAGCGCACGAGAGAGTGATATGCTCTCAAAGCCATTCAAACAACCTTGTCTTGTGCCCGGTCTTATTTTCTGAGCTGTCTTTCCCTTAATTTAATTTTTGGTCAATGTCACCCAAGGGGACCAATAATACAACATGGTTTTCTGTGCCGGTAATACGGCATGCCACACAATCTGATTCAGAGGATTTTGAGGGTGACATTACAAATACAAAATTGCAGACACACACAGGCACACACACAGACACGTTCCTCAGTCCTCTCTTTTGATGCAAAATGCCAGCTCCCCTGAACCGCAGACACAAATTCTCCACGCTGCTTTGGGCTTCTGCTGCCAACCCTCCTGCCGGAGGACCAAACAGGCAACATCTATCAGGAGCCACAAGATGACGTAATGCGGTTCACACAGCAGACGGAGCTTTACAATCACGGGGTCGCCAGCAGTCTGCAGAGGACATACATCCCTTTTATTGTGTAAATTCAGAAACATTATAAAGAATGTTTCCAATTTCTTAACACAATCATGGAAAAGAGCTGTTTGTGTCCCAGAGCCACAAGAGGTCTCATAGTTGAGAAGAACGCCATCGAGGCGGCAAGTAAAGATAATAACAAACTAATCACAAGCCAAGGAGGTGACGTAATGTGTTTCCTGTAATAACGGCCAATGTCATCATGCTAGACCTACTTTCAATATTTCATGCGACACGTTTTGCAGAGCAACAGTGCCACTATGTGGGGATTCAAGAAGGCAGCAGTTTACGTAAGGTTTCAAAGTCAAAGCATGACATCATACTGTGTGTATCTTATATAAGAGAGGAACATTCAAAGAGGCCTGTTTGTTTGAGGTATGTTGGGAATTATTGTATGGCATTGTGAACATTTGCTGAAAAGTCTCTATAAGGAAGGAATTTCCACTGAAAACTTATTCAGTTTCAAGAATATATAAACTCCCACACACACTTGCACACGTGAGTATAGCACACCCAGGCAAACGCTGAACCTGGGGATGATAAAGGCTGGAGCCACAAGAGCATAAACAACCTATTTTCAAAAATGTGACATCGCATCGGGTTGTTTTACTGGGGTCACAGCAAAATGTTGCAAGAAATGATTGTTTTGACTATTGCCAATTATAATTCCATCATTAATATTTACCTTCAATGCAACATTTTTGGATATATTAAAGGCTTTCAGATTAATTGCATGAAACGATACGAGCATAGGATATAAGGTATGTATCACTTCTGTGTTTTTCTTCGTCGTAATGTTCGGCTAATCTCTCAAACAATAGATTCAAAAGAATCTATTGTTTTTTTTTTTTTTTTCAGCGTTACCGTTCAAGCTTTGTCCGCTCCTCCTCTTCCTGAGTGAGAGGAGTCTGGCCTGAGAGATCTCTCTCACGATGGACGACAGGTGCTCCTTGCTGTTGCTGTTGCCGTTGCCGTTATGGCTCAAAGGAGAGGCCTTGGACTCCCCGTCTCCGCTGTTGCTGCAACGAACGATGGACTTGCTCTGCCGGAAACGTTAAGAGCGATTTAGGAACTTGTGAAACTCAAGAGCAATAACAACAGCATGCAGTGTAGAAATATAAAACAGATGGTACAAAAATATTAAGGACATCTTCCTGTTGAGCTGAAGCCACTTTTTCTTTCCATCTTTGCAGCTTCTGTTTACCTGCTTGGAATTTTGTTCTCATAGTTCTCATAGTTTTACCAAAGATGTAAGACTGCTGGAGCCTTACAAATATATAAGACAGATACTAAATTTAATCCACCTTTAAAATTTAAGACTGACTGCTGTTTTTTTTGTCCTCCTAACCATCCTCGTAAAACTGAAAAGCAACAAAAGTATGCAGGAAACCAAACACCTTCTCCCGCCACTTGTTAAGGAATGTTGGGATGGAGATTATTTTGCAAGTTGAAGTTCTTATCCCCAATTGTGGGAATGCAAAACGTTGGCTAAAATATTAACACACACACAAAAAAAGGTACATGCAATTCTTACGTTTCCACTTTGCTTTGAGAATCTGTAGATAGGCGGAAGAGAGTAAGCTTTCATTCTGTAAACAAAATAGACAAAAAAAAATACTTATTGACACCTGAGTCATAAACAAAGACATATATCTGTCATGATAAAACACTGTACTGTTTTACGGCCAGTAATGTGTATCAGGCTTGACTTGCAATTTCGCTCAAAAAAAAAACAAAAAAAAACGTTTTTTGAGATGTTTTGTGTTGTATCTGCATGTAAACTGACTAATATGACACATTCCTAATTTCAGAATCCCCATTGTTTTTTGTTTTGTCTCCACAGAGTGTAAAAATCATTTAAACATATAACAGAACACTTTCGTTCACACGTGGCCCACTTTTGAAAATAATATTCAGAGCCAAGGGGACGTGCATGGATCTTTCAGGAGACTTGAAAAAAGATTTTAGCCCTAAAGGAGTAATTAGTTGCCACACTGGAACAGAGACAAACACAAACTGAATGGTTTCCAGGAACAGTCCCTGGTAGCCATAGCATTCAATTTTCCACAACTGTTCATGAAGGACTCCGTGCATACTGGTGGATACCACAAATGTTGATGCTGTCCGTGTCAGAATAAATGAAACGGCTCGAAGGGTTTAGTATGTGAAGACGTGCAGGTACAAACTACAGCTAGCTTCATGTAGGTTCTGCTCACATATGAGATAACAAAGAAAACTTTCTGTGTTATAAGGGCAGCAAGTAACGTGTAGTAGAAGAAAAAGCAAAAAAATCCGTCAAAATCAGTGATCATCATTTGAAAGATTTATAAAATGTGACCTCTGGTAGTGAAATTCAACCGAATCTGTCATTAAGGAAAATCACAACTGAATGCAAACTGACAGATTAACTCTCAAGCTGTCTGTCTTCAGAAAACATGTGGCTTTAGTGTATTTTCTAAAGTGCACAGGACCTACCCTTTGGCCCTCCTTGTTCCCTTGAGTTTGGTGAAGAGCACATCGCTGTAGGGAAGCTTCTTAAACTTTTCTCTTCCCACGGCCACATAAAGCTGACCGATCTCCAGCTGGTTTCCGTCAGTCACCTGCTGGCCTTCACAGGTGTAGAGACTAGAACACACAAGGTTTCCACCGGTTTATGGTTTCCATCATGTGCACACACTATGCTCTTGTGCCATACTGCAAGAAATATAAAACATCTAGCAGTTCAGTTGGAAAACAAAAATCATTTCTTTTTCATTCAAGCAGACCGAATGACATCATCTGTAATAATGGAAGAACAGATTTTTCGTATCAACAGAAATTATATCATGAAGTGTGGAAACAAATCTGTGTGCGCCTTTTGTGCAGCCTTTTCTAAAGAGCGGTACCTCCGCACGCCACCCAAGACTCTCAAACCCATCTTCTCTGTGATCATTTCCAGGATTCTGTCAAACTGGTCCAGCATCCTCTGGTGGATCAGCAGCCTCATTGCAGGGTCCAAGACGTCGCCATTGGCTACCACACTAAGTAAAGAAAATGCACGTGGTTGAGGTAAACACTCAGCCGGAACATTACTTTTTTTTTGGGAGCTATGGCATTGTGACGACCTTCAGTAAAATGTCAGTGTATATGTCATACTCAAATGAAGGGATAAAATAAAACTACACGGTGGAGAATTTGTCTCCCTCTTCTGGCAAGAACACTGATTGTGACATACACTGATCAGGCATAACATTAAGACCATCTTCCTAATACTATGTAAGTCTCTTTCATATCTGAAGAATCAAGGACCTGTTTGGACATTTCCTAGATTCAGTTTTATTCACCCTAACCGTCAGAGACAGTGAATTCATAGAACCTCAGTTATAATTTTGATGAAGGATTACTTTAATAAACTCAGCCATATTCCTAGTTGCTATAGGCTACGCCATCTCAGTATTTTAATTTTGAAAAGTTTTAAGTTTTAAGACATGTTCTCAAGCCAGAATCAGTGCTGTAGGTCAGGATTGTGACAAAACAGTTTAAGCTATTAGGATATTCTTACAATATTGTGCACGGCTCCTTGATGGGCTTCAGAAACCGAGCCGAGACGACGATTCTGTTCTGCGGCAGAGGTTTGGCCTGAAAAAGAGCGACAAGGCACGGACAAAATGTCAAACATATAGTTGCTGAAAGAGCTTTAGAAATTACCTGACACACAAATGTCATACATCCAGCATTGCTAATCAAGCTAAGCATATATAAATATATGAAGTCCCGGCTCATTTATGTGTTACGATAACAGGGAACCCACTCTGAAAGCTTGTTAAGAGATCACCGTGTCAACTTGGGATTTAAGGACAGCGGGAGGTTTAGAACAACAGACCTGAACAAACTTGAGGGACCTTTGCTTCGGGGACAAATGCCAGCCCTAGAGTCAGTATTGATAAGCCAGTTGATGAAGACATGTACGTTAACTTTAGATCCTAAATATAGTTCACGTGAAAAACAGCCTGCACAGTTAATAATGTACAACTTGAAGTGCCTAGAGAACCAGAGCCACCAGTGGCAGCAGTTTCATTTAGCGCAATGAGCTAATTGAGAACAATAATTTCAGTTTTATCAGTTTTTGTCACACTTACCGTAGCCCAAGGCACAAAAAAGTTGGATAACATCAAATGATATTACCCCTAAAGGGACAAAAGGGCTTTGTTCACGCTGAAATAATGTGCGTCTGATCTCTCTGACAGCGCAAGAATGAGGCCATTGTGATCCTGCGAGGTTGTAAAGAGTGAGCTCCACAGGTCACGTCCCATAACACCTGTAACCCACTGTGACTCTAAGGCCAGGATTTGACTCCTATGAGAGCATGAGATATGGGAGGAGGCATATTTAAAGTCTTCTGGGGTCTGAGAGCACAGCCTGGCAACTGAAGGGCTTCAACAACAATACGGAGTCGGGCCTGCCCAGAGGTGTACCAGTAACAGGGACAGAGGCCATGTACGCGTAGAAAAACTTCTACAAACCACCATGGAGAGACTCTACTAAGTTTCAGCCTCTTGTATCGGCTGCAAAGCTTTTAATTGCATGTATAATCTCATAAAGCTGGTCAGACATCCTGCTGCTTGTCAACTTGCTGTAACCATAGGCCTTGAATTCAATTCAATTCATTGTACAGTGTGCAAAAAGTCCCCTCAGCTTTGTTTTAGAATCATTGTGCACATTTCACTTGGCAACAACCAAGCCAAGGAAAACACCTTGCACTTTTGATGCAGCTCAGACCCACGCCCTTCCATCTGGTGTGCACATGACGGGTGCAGCTGAACTGATAAGTCAGGTCTCATTTACGATTTGGTGTGAAACAGTGGTGGAAATCACAACGGTCAATCTTCACCTCCACTTCAGTCTCCACTGAATTAGTATTTTAACATCGCTGTTTTCTCAAACCAGCTGATCTGAGCGCTGCCCAAAGTGGGAGAGTCTCGAGTGCACGAAGACGGAGCACGCTGCAATCAGGACGGGAAATTAGAACAATCTCTTATCGGTCGTCATAAGCCATATACATCTAAGGTAGTAACCTTAAAACTTCACTGGCCTGCCCTGTAATGCCTCAAAATTAGCGAGGATAAATAAATAAGCATGGCAACCACGCAGCCAGCTAAGAGTTCTCATCATTAATTGAGCCAATCAGGCAGGTTTGAGTGCGTTAGCCAGGGTGAAGCAGAGTCCTTGTAAACTAAATTGGCTCTTTCCTTTTTTTACGCTCACCAGGCAATAACAAGCCCTTAAGCCTGTCTGTGATGAATAAGGCTCTTGCTAGCGGGTGATAAGACAAAATCAAGAACACACTCATTTTGTACATGCTACAGTGGAGAGAGACAAGGGGCACTTAGTCAGTGTCTGTAAAGCTCTAGTCACGGGCAAAAATTAAAACACACAAAAGATTGTCTGCATGCTGTATAAAGAACCGTGATTTATTTATTTATTTTTGACGGATCGTTTCCATAAAAGCAAGGACGGAGTTGTTAAGGTTAGTGGCATTGGAATAAATGCTATTATAAAGAAACAGCAGGTCGTTGTCGTCGTGTGGAAAGAGGACCTGCTGTTGACTTTCAAAATAGATGAGCCTGACTTTAAGCTGTTCTTGCTTTGGCTGTGACTTCATAGCTCTGGTGATTAAAGATGCATTGAAAGGAGGGATGATTATGATCCATAAATCAATAATGCATGGCCACTGAGACAACAACAAAGTGTTTCTTCACCGAGAACAATACTGGAGTAATGCTAAACATAACACCTCGCTTAAAGGAGATCTTTATAAAATCTACACCGTGGGCGTTCCCAAATCCTCATGTATCTTGCATTTCGAGGCAGTTTCAAATGTTGAAAACTTGGATGGAGCAAAGGTTTTGTAGTGGAAACCGCGCTTCTAAAACATATCAGGTGAAAGGTTTTATTAAGTTCTCAGTCGACAGTAAAGAAGCAATTTAAAGATTTGGTTTAGGATGAATTATTGGACACTTTACCATATGGTTCCCTTCTCAACTGACTGTGATTACATTAATTTTATTTATTTTTGTAATTCTTAGCAAGGACCCGTGTCTCTTCATTTTGTCTGAAGAGGCAACAACTAGGCTGACTTTATTTGTGCTGTGCTCATACTACTAGCGCACTGTAAATAAGGTGTGACTTGTGGTGATTCTCACCGTTAAAAACCGAAGGGGTAGTAAAACCTGAGGACCTTCTCGGGTAAAGGCATGTGAGGACGCACCACACCTCCCGAGCCCGTCTAGATTATTGACAGTGTGAATTATGTAAACCGCTGCCATCTCCTCTGATGCTTTTAATATCATGCCGGCGATCAAGTTACCCGGGATTCCCAGATAACGGCCGTTAACCTCGGCCGTCACGGCAGCTTGTTTGCACTGGATGGATTCACACACTGTTTGCCATGCTGCGCCACAAAACCACAACTGATGCTCTACGATTACCACTACAGCGGGGAAGGACAAGGTGGCTGGACTCGTTTGAGGCTCCTTGAAGTTATTTCACAGCTCACCCAAGCGGCTTCTTCAGTTCTTCAGACAGTTAGATGAGTTCTTCTTGAGTTCTGAAGAACTGGAGAAGCCATGAGTGAAATAGTCCAGTTGAGCTGTCTTACATCGGTGTACATAGTGTTAATCGTAGTGCAGTAGTTGTGGTTTTGCATTGCAGCATAGCAAACAGTGTGTGGATCCATCCAGTGCAAACAAACTGCCATGACGATAGAGGGTGACGGCTGTCAGAAAACAAGTCTAGCTGGCTTGTTTAAAATATATTGTACAATGAGCCTTTTTAACAGACATGTAATCGAGCAGTACTATTAGTAATTTTACCACATTCAACAGAAACTTGCCTTTTCTTACATGTTTGCTGATAAAACTGCTGCCTTACCTGCATTGGAAGTGTCTGCATCATTTTCTTCTTTCTGGAGCCAATCTGTTGATAACTACAGACAAAGCACAAAGTGAAGTAAGCCCGAGTTAATCACATACATCACTAATACTGCAGCTCACAAATGAATACTATGTTCTATACGTTTGGGGAGGGAATGTGCACCCCAAAACTTGCAACTTTAAAGCAGGAGTTACCATTATTCTGGGTCTTTATTGTTGCTACTTGTGCTAACTAGCTCTTATTTATATAAAACATATGCATTGCAAGAAAAAGGGGGCGGCAGGTAAATGTGTGGTGTGCAGGGAGACAACAGTGATGAGTTTAAATCCAGCAGCAGAGGGCTCTCACATTTTCACTGTAGGCACACAGGAGCACGGAGACAAACTTGACGGATGCAGAATACACCCACCACTGTATTCTATGAATAACCGGCTGCACAAATCTCATTATCTGCTGTATAAGCCCTCTTATTTTTAGGGCGGTCTACTCACAGCACTGATCTCGTTTGCCTCGTGCTGTGACTCAGCGCTGGTGCATAAGCTGTTTGAGCCACATAAACTTTAAAACCATGACTCAGTGAACAGGCACGATGCTGAGTGCTTAATTTCATGTACTGTATGCAACAAATGTCAGGCTGGTCACACTGGCTGGGAAACAACCCAGAAAACATCCAGTAGATTAACACAGATTTGAGCTACCCACAGTTAACAGTATTTACTAGTCATCAGCAGCTGTCCACAGCTTACTGCTGTTCCAGGTCAGTTGCATGCAAGTAATAAACTTATAAATACGCATATTCTTTAAGATAGTTAATTGTGAGGAAACCATTTGAATGCAGGCTAGATTGTTTGCCCAAACTTTAGATAAGTCTTACTCCAGCCTTTTGAACTTCTCCTTCCCAGCAGCGACGTACTGCTCCCCGCTCTGCAGGCTCTCCAAGCTGTCCACCTTATGGCCTCCTCTCGGCGTGTAGATGTTTCTCACCGCTCCAAATGGGGCTTGTATCCCTCCGGTCACCTCTCTCAGCAAAGTCTCGAAGGTGCACACCCTCTTTTGGTTTATCACTATCCGGCGAGCCTCGTAGTATGGATCACCATTGCGGTACATGAAAATGTTCTTCACTACTGGCTGCGAAAGAAAGTTGGGCTTCTCCGAGCTCATGTTGGCGCGTAAAAGCAGCCCGCCTGGCGCACGGCTGGGAGGTGTTTCTTACAGTAAACTCAAAACAGGTCGAACGCAACTGCGAGTCAAGCGCGCACAAACCATGATAACTTGCTTAGAGTTGCTCCATCCTGTTCAAACGTAAAAAGCTAAGGAGCGACACAGATCTTCGGACTGCAGTTTGGATAGATACGCATCCAGGTCAAAAGGCTACTCACAAGAAAGAGGTTACTGATTAAAAATACAAGCACATGCATGGACCCTCTGATGTGTCCCACCGCTATAAATGTCATCTACCTACAGGTTCTGCAGAATCTGTTTGCGCGAAAAAGAAAACGGTGCGGAGTAATCGTCACAGCATGTGCACCGCTACGCCGCAGGTGATGCTAAAAGCCAACTGGCTCTGTGTAGTTTCCCCACTATGCAGGCTGGGTATCATGGGAGCTCATCTGTTGGGATGTATCTATGGGAACAAGCCGCTGTTCTCTGCCGATTACGAGGGACCTCGCACAGCCGTAGTCATCAGGCAGTCAAACATTAACTGATGAGAAAGAAAGATAGACTTGCTTAATAAAATACACATCCTCGGTGTTTAAAGCGCAACGTTGCCACTGAGAGGTCTGTGATCGGAGAGGGGGAAAAAAATAGACAATTTCTAAGACTTGGACGGTGCAGAGGTCTCCCACAGTCAGAGTGAGGCAGTTAATTGGGCATCAAGAGACCAAGTGGAAACCCGGGTTGCCGGTGATATCCTCAAAGTGGGACAAAAAACATGTTTGTTTTGTGAACTATAATTGTGTTGCACAACAACAGGGAGAGCTGTACTCAATGTCCTTTAGTTGATTATTGTCAAGTGGCACGTTTCCTACAGAGGCTGCCAGAAGTCAGAGGAATTCACTAAGTATGAACGCCCTGGTTAAGTATTTTTAATCCAAATGCCTGTGCGTACATGCATGTGGGTACATATTTTCCATACCGTCAAACTGGACTTATATATTTGCTCGTTTGTTTACACTGTAAGTTGTGGCCAGAAGATTAATCATCACCAAAACCTATGCGTAATTCCTTCCCTCCTCCTTCCCCTTCTTGTTGTCATGACCTCCTTCATCAGCAATCAGAGGCAATAATTGCGCCAATGGGCGTGCAATTATTTGGTGGGGTTGCTAACAAAAATTACTGAGGGCCAAAAGCCCCAAAGGAGCTTCAACAAAATATAAAAGAAGCTGCAGAATATATTTTGTGTACAAGATATAAAGTACATCCCACTCTAGTTGTTGCAACCGACACCTCCCCCTCCAGAGACCCCATTCAGTCTTCTAGGCTACTCTCTTTTAAAGCCACGTGATGGAGACATAGCATAGGCTCATGTACTAGTAGATATCCTACCAGTGAGGCTACCATACAACATCATGTATACACCGATCAGCCGCAACATTAAAACCACTGAGGAGAAGTAAATGACATTGACCATCTTGTGACAATCCAGTGTTCTGCTGGGAAACGTTTGGACCTGGCATTTGTGTTGATGTTACTTAGACATGTACCACCCACCTAGACCAGACCAGACAAGGCACCCCTACCCCATAGCAATGACACTCCTTGATGGCAGCAGCCATTTCAAGCGGGGTGCAGCATGACACAAGCACACACACAAAAACGGTTTAGGAACAACTCAAAAAAACATGAAAAACAGCACAAGGTGTTGACCTGGCCTCGAAATTCACTAGATCCCAAACTGCTTAAGTATCTGTGGGATGCACTGGAACAAGCCTGATCCACAGAGACCCCTCCCCTCAACCCATAGGACCCAAAGACCCCCACTAATACCATTCTGTTGGAAGACACCACAGGACACCCTCAGAAGGCCCATGTCCATTCTCTGATGAGTCACAACTGTTTTAGAGGCACAAGGGAGACCTACACAGTATTAAGAAGGTGGCTGATCTGTGTATGCCATGACATGAATTACTGAAAATCTTCATACACATGTAGTGCCTTTGTTTTGCCAGTAGAGGGAAGTGTACTCCAAATAACGGTTCACTTTTTTTTCCTTTCAATTTAAAAGTTGTTTGGTGTAAATCTAATGCTTTGCACTTGCATTTTCTGAAACTAGACATGTTTTGCTAATAATGCATGCAAATATACAGCTTTACTTTCACCATGGCTTGATTCTATGGATAATTATTTCTTGCATGCTAAGGAAATTCCATATGTAGTTTTCCATATATGCAAATCTAACCTCTGCCCCTTCCTTCGAATGGCCGGACTATGTTCGCTGTCAGTGTAGCGTTGTATCACTTACCTACCATTTCACTGTCAGTATTACAGCTGAAAGGTTTCAGCTGATACCACTGGCTAGCTGTCGACTATGTGAATCTCTGGGACACAATGTCAAGTCACAGCCAAAATCAGACACAGAGGAGTGCACCTCAAAACAAGAAATTTCCTTCCACCTCTCCTTGTATATTTCTTTTCGGTCTCAGTGGCAAGACATGAAATTATACATAATTGCTGTTGTTTATTGGATGTGATAATGGCACCTCTTAAACCCTATCCCTGCACAGCCAAAATTGCTGTGCAATTGCTCTAGCCTGACAACATTTGGAAAATCCACAAAGCAAACGCCTGTCACCGCTGTCAACAAACGGAGGTGAGGTGTCGTCAACAAACACACAAATGCAGATGTATTAAGGGCCTTACATATCATAGGGAATGTAAGGAGAGTGACAGAGACATGATGGTATGGGTGAAGTCAAGTTTATAGGCTGAACTCATATCTTTTTACAATAATATTTGTTCTCTGATAATGTGGCATAGCTCTAATGTGCCATTTTCTCTTTATGCGGTCTCTTCTATGAAAGCTATAACGCGCTGATATTAGACATTCGTTAAGTGGGTGATTAATGTGGAATAGTCATGTAACAGAGAGGAATTACAAGTGGCTATTTACATAAAAACAAAAACCTTACACCGAGAGGAACGCCCTTAAAACATACACCTGAATATACGTGTCTGCTGCAGTGATAATTCCCTCATCTCAGCAGCAGCCTGTTTTAGGAAACCTTAATGGTGCAGAGATTTTATGCTTGGTCAGGGGTGAAGATGACAAAGATGACACATATATTGTCTTCACAAAGTATTTCTGTCTTTTACAGCTAAGTGTCAAACAAATAACCCATAATAAGTAACTGGTGAACTCAGTTCTACATTTATATTTATAGTGCATTACACCTACGTCCTCAGAAGGAGCTGGATTCTAAATGACTGGTTGCTTTTAGGTTTCAGGAGTACCTTGCAAAAATAAAAAATAAAAAAATCAAGAGCTGTGGTCAGACCACCCACTGATTACAGCAAATGTCAATATATCTGAATGCATTTTAGACAGTAATCATCCTCAAATGCTATCCACAGCGGATATTGGGTGATCAGTCTGTGAAGATTGTGTCCAAGACGGTGTGTTTGACACTCTTGTTACTGTAATGAACACTGCTGATTCCGGGTCATGCTGAAGAAATCCCGGAAGGGCTCAATTATCGGTACTCTTCACTCTCCATCAGGGCTGCGCTTATATTTGGGTAGAAGGCATCACTTTCAAATAGGTACAGTATGTCTGGAGGCTATGACCAATATCCCATTTTGCAATACTCAACACAACAATATGATGGATCAATAATCTTTGTTCAGTGTGTGCTCAGCCCAGAGAACCCGGTATTAAGCAAAACATTAAAATGTGATTATGGATCCCGAGACGCTCCCACACAAAAGAGAGTGGTGCCAAAGAACGGGATAGAAAGTGGTACAGCGATTTTTAAGACAAAATTGAAAACCACTATGGGACATTTTTAAATGTAATAATTTTTATTAATTATACTTTATTTGACAGTACAAAACAAAATCATACAGTCAGAAACACCACAAGGCACAGTACAGCAGCACAGGCATACAGTTTGGGACATAGTTAACCCTTTAGCGTGTTACGTCGACCATAAGGGGTTAAAACAAGTCATTGCTGACGTATTTGGATTTCATGGTTTCTGATTAAACTCAAACATTTCTGAGAAAAAAACAAAACAAAAAGGATTTTCTATGGAATTCTCACCAATATCCTTAAGGCTATTATAGATATATATATATATATATGTATACTTGTTGGTCTTATTCAATATCATACAGTACAATACAATACGAGGCCCTCTACATTACATTTACTTACACAGATATATAATTTAAATTGTAACATTACACTCTATTCATTTGCAGGTTTAATAAAAAAGCAGCTTTTTAAACAGTCTGAATAAGTCTGTGTAAACGGTTAAATTAAAGCTTTATGCTTTCTTCATGGAAACGTGACCGTCGTAGCTTCCAAAATCACAACCTGAAACTTTGTGGGTAACACAAAAAATGGAGAAGGAGAAACACTGATCTGGCGAGTTAACAATCAAGCGGTCTACTGATGAAAACAAAGAATGAAAGAGAGATCCCCAAGGCAAAATATTCTCATTTTGAGGAAGTTGTATATCTGAGCTCGTCTGTGTTCTTTGGTTGATTAAATCAGCAAAGTGGCAGATTCTGTTTTCTGTCGGTGATCGTTATTGGAAAGCTTAGAATGTGTGTTTGTTGGTTTATTGAAGCGATATATGACTCCGGGGCAGCATTTTAGCATATTTTGGGAATGCGGTCATCCTGTTGGTTATCATTTAAAACATGGCAGAGGACCGAAACTATATCCTTCTATTATCATTGGTCCATTCAGTGCATCTAAAAGCAGAAACACGGTAAGAAGAAGTGATTTACTTTGAGTCCGTCCCATTGACTTCTATTCTTTTATGCTCGCGAATCAGCAGCGCAATGAGAAATCTCATGTTTACTCAGACGTTGTTTCAGCTTGATCAAGTGACACTAGAAAGTATAGGAAAGAACTCCTGGCAATAATTTTGATGTAAACCGCTGACAGTGTTATAACATAATAACAGTCTTTAAGAAGAAAAAGTAGGTAACTAAATAATTACATTAACATGAATAAGGGCTGGGATTCAGTAAAACCTGTGGTATTCATTTCATTTCTGACTCCTTTGTATTTTGTACGCCACTACAAAATGAAAATAAATAAATAAAAATGAAAAAAAAATAAAAATGAATTATTCAAAAAAACTAAAATGTTATCGTGATGTCTCTCGACGTCTTTACTTGGTTTTCCTTTGACTAATTGTATCGTTTCTTCTTACGTCCACTTTACTCAATGTATACTGAACGATTGTGAATTCTTGCTCCTGAGGCTTTCACTTCTCATTGTCACAAATGAATAATTCAAAGACAGAACATTTCCCACACTAAACAAGCATGGTACGCATTCAGGGAATTTTTTATTTTTTTTTTTACCCCCTAACACCACATGAACAGTTTGACTGAATCCCATCCAGCAGCGTTAATGAAAAGGTGGAGAGGGCCAGTGCACAGCTTCACACATCCACTGTTAAAATGAAAGAACACTACAACTTCTATGTTTTGTTTTTTTTCCTTTTCTCGTTGGCACTTTTAAACTTCCCGCCGCCACCATGATCGGATATTAATTCAAATGGCTCGCTTCTTCTTAGCTTCTTGAGACCTTTGCTGTGCATGCACTCATCCACCTCGTGCCCATATAGTCATTCTCTCTCTCTTTCACTCTTTCTTTCTATCTCTCTCTCTCTCTCTCTCTCACTCTCTCTCTGTGTCTGCAGCTCTCAGACCACCAACCAGTGATGCAGCTGTGGGAGAGAAATATAGCATGCTTATAAGGTGAACCATAGTACTGCGGTCCAGAATTAATCATTATGGTTAAATGTAATTACAGGAACGCAATTGCACATTATTATATAAAACCTGCATGGCCGTGATGAAGATTTCTGTGTGATTATTATAAATAATGATAAAGTCAACACTTACAGTAAACTGCCGAACCTCGCCGTTGTCGACCAGATGATGCTCTGTCTCTGGGGTGATGGCATACGCCAGTCTCTGTCAAAGGGAGACCAGTGAGTTCAGGAAATCAAAGTAGGTGAACAGACAAAGCAAAGTGAAGATGAAAGACGATGAACTCATTTGTCATTTGACTTACATCGCAAAACTTTCCGGGCAGTGTGCAGAGTTTGTAGATGGCGTAGAGAGGCACCATGGACATTGAGGAAATAGCCAGACACCACCCTACCATGTTAGCCCACGGAGGAAACGTGTAGGAGCCGTAGTTTGGCGGGTTGAACGTGGCAAAGCTCACCACGACCATAAACTATGGGAGAAAATGTTATCAATAACAATTAATGAATTGAAAATACAGGAAGTAAGCTCTGGTGTTTTCCACGGTCATTAAAATGAGACCGAACCATGCATTAAATCTCACGATAAGTGAATCCCCAAGGAAAGACGCTAACAACATCTGCAAACCTGCGACTCTGACACATGGACCAGTAGTTATGGTCCAGTAGACACGCCTCTTGCCTCAAACCTCCATCATTCTCAAAATCCAGGAGACTCTCTCTGTCCTATCTGTTGTGGACAATTAGTGTTTTCCTTTAAGTATCTAGGGAGAGGAGCTATGAAAGCACAAATTCCTGATATGTTGCAGTTGTATGGCTGCATCTCCAGATCAAGGTCTACGGGTTTTGCTTTCTTTGCTCCACAGTCATTGCTGTGTGTGTGTACAAGGCACAGCCAGCGGATCAGAAATCTCATGACAAACTAGAGAGAAGCTGTTGGAGAAAAGCCTCTGGTGTAATTTGATGGCTTGAATAAGTAGGGCCAGTGGATGCCTGGATATCACAATGGCTACAGTACTCATAAGCAGACATTAAGTTTTGTTATTTTGTACTGTTAAGTTATATTTTTATTGACATATTAGTTCCATTGTTTCCATTATATTTGACCTATAAACCGTTGACTTCTGCATATAATGACAAACTGAAAAAAGTAGAAGTTGTCACGGTGCAACGCATTTCCTGCTGAGGTGAAACTCAGTCTCATTTCAGTCTTTACCTTGTCAGGGTCAGGGTCAGGCCCAGGGTAAACTGAACTCACCAGGAGGAAGCAGGGGCTGACAAACTTCCAGCACAGCCTCCAGTACATGCCTGGCCGCTGGCCAATCATCTCCTCGATGTCGTCACTGAAGCGGTCGACTCCTAAAGAAACACTCAGTATTACTTCCATAGTATGGTAGAAAAAAATATCGATATTTGATATTTGACAATATCAACATCTAGTTTTGATATTGTCAAAGCAGTGGGTGGTCTCTATTAAACCAATGCCGAGACAAATGATAACAGTAGTATCGGTAAAGACAGTATAAATATAACACAGAGGTAAAGCGGTTAAAATATTCTAAATTAGTGCTTCCCCAAACTGGGGGAATGGAACCACCATCTCTGCAGCTAATACACTGATTATAGATAAGAACGCCATACAATCACATTTTAAAGAGGCTACACTGTCCATTGAACTATTTGCAGTAACTGCAGTCATTCCCTAGAGCTACCTGTAATAAGCTGCCGCACCATTTTTCCCATACCCCTGGCTGTACGTTTTTTTTATGCCTTCGTGCCTGGAAGGCATCTCTCAGTGCAGAGGAAAATATCCAGGCTGACGACCAGATATTCAGCACAGCTAATTGTACTCATGCAGTGGACAGTAGACCGAAAGACCACAGTGGACGGGGGTCAAAGGTTCCTGCCAGCAGTGAAGAGGGTGGGGAAAAAAGGCCACAAAAGGCCCACTGAAGCCTTGGGCTTGATTTATCTGGCTTGCCAAGGTCAGGACCCACCAAAGTGGGGCAATGGGGTGACCCCATTGCCTGGGGCCCGGTTAGTATTTAGTCCTTTATGCACCTCTCCACAGGCAGGTCCAGGAGACATGAGACGAGAAATCCAACTCAGAAGTTCAGGTGGGTCGTTCTACCTGACCTCCAGATTGTTTTGTTTTTTTGTTGTTGTTTTAAAATAGGGGTCAGGTTTTTACACTATGAAAAGTTTTCTTGTTTTCAGGCGGTATGCAAAGATCTACGGCATGTAATTAGTCTGACGTCTTCCTTCAAAGGAGGAAGTACTGATGTTGTATCCTGATTATTAATAGAACCATAAGAGGTGACTAAATCATCACTATAAATTGATGTGATCTGAGCTCCTAATAATCAGTAAATGGCATAAAACAGTTATTTATACTTATACAACTGAATGATGTCTTCCACAGTGAGCCCATAGAGATCCAGAAATGTACAGTAAAAGTCTAGAGAGACACGTCATTAAATCATGAAAACTCTCTGAAATGATCTATTGACATGTGACGTGTTAGATGAAATTAACCTGGTGCCGAGGACACAACTATGTCAGACGGAGTGTCACGAGAATCTGAAGAGAAACGGACGAGGTCACCCTCACCAACAACAATCTGTAACCTAGCTATTAGACAGCTGACTCCTGCCCATGACAAATGGGAATTGTCTGTTCCCCAGCTGCAATTTTCTTTATGTGTTGCCTCACCGCTGCTGAGTGAACGCAGAGGTAACGCTGGCAGAGGTCACAATTCAGTCTATTTGTCCGTCTTACGAGCACCACAGCTACAGTATCCTGCCTCTCTTAACAACACATGCACAGAGACTGAAGAGGCCCAAACCATTAGCAGGAACAGATCTCCTAGCAGCAGTATTCTTAGATCTAATAGGACCACGCTGCATTGAGGCACAGAACACCTATACCAACAGATTTCTCATCAAGCCCCTAATAAAGCATCAGCTTTGCTGGCCATGAAAAAATGAATCATCTGTTTTTGCCTCTCCTTTCCCGCGGCCCATCTTTCTCACCATAGAACCAAGCGATGCCAATGGCTTCAATAAGCACTCCAAAGAGAATCGATGTTCCCGCTGCAAAGTGGTCCAGCAGCGTAAACACATACATCCCTCCCTGGAGAGAAGAACAAAATACAATGAGCGAGATTTTTATCAAACTTGTTACTGTCAGATCTGTTGGGAAAATCCCAGTCATTTGGTTTATTGCATATTCAGGTGCTTTTCCTCCTTCGATTAGCAGCTGGAAAGATGAATATTAACTCCTTGACTCCCTGGTATGAAACTTACATTTGTAACACAGAAGAGGGATATGAGGAAGGTGGCAACGACAATGAAGAGGGTGAACAGCTCCCTGTGCTTGTGGAGGAATTTGAATTCATCAATTAGGCCTGTGATCACCGACTCCATCCCACCCATCTATATACAAAAAAAACACAAGAGTTAGAAAGAAGCAGCATTGCAAGTGTCGCAAATAAGATAAAGTGCCTGAAGTAAATGTGAATGTGTGTGTTCAGACTCACGGCACTGTCAATGCCCAACGTCAACAGCATGATGAAGAAGATCACTGCCCACACGGATGACCCGGGCAATGTTGCAATGGCTTCCGGGTAAATGACAAACACCAACCCAGCACCTAGAAGAAGGCAACAATCAGTAACACGGAAGCAGACAGGAAAAAAAGCGGCATCCGACAAACAGCGTTCAAACTGGCAGACTGGGCTAGATGCGATACCGTACCATCTCTGGCAACTTTGTCAAGAGCCACGTTGTGCTTGTGGGACATGTAGCCCAGGAAGGAGAAGACCACGAAGCCGGAGAAGAAGCTGGTCAACGAGTTGATGGAGCTGGTAATGATGGCATCCCTGGACGGAAACAACAAGACGGAAAGAGCTCGACAATCCACGGTGAAGAACGTAAAAAATTCAACACTTCGTCTGTCAATATCTACGTAACGGACCAGACTAATTAATGCCAGGGATGGCTCGAGGCCTTTTTTTTTTTCTACACGCTTGCCTATAGGAAAAAGTGAACCTAGATTGATATCATGGATTGTTCTGTCAGGCTTTCAACATGTGACAAACTGTGGAGTTGCAACAAAACAAAAGGTAAGTAGAGAAAATTAACAAATATGCGTTAAATAGCAGACAGGGAAAAGTAAGCTCAGTCAGAAGAAAAACAGCTCAAGGAGGAACCCGCGAGGTGCACCGTGTTATGTGTCAGTTATCAGAAACATTAAAAAAGGCAAAAGAGGAGATAAAAGCCTCCTGCGGGATGCTGATGATTTTCAAAGAGTGCGACAGTTGTGATTGGTGTTACGGCTGTCTGTGGCACAGCAGGGTGTCAAAGGCATGAGGGGTTTCAAGGAGCTTCAAAGGTTATTGTAATTCACCTGCCTGTGTTGCGCGCGTGTTTGTAGAGGCAACTTCCCATCCCCTGTCTAGCCCCCGCGAGTCACCCACCTGCCTCTCTTCCTCTCTCTCTCTCTCTCTCGCTGTGTGCCTTTACCTGTAGCAGTTGTTGCTGAATTTGTTGTAGCTGGAAAAGGCAATCAGCACACCAAACCCCACTCCCAGCGAGAAGCAGATCTGCGTTGCCGCCTCGATCCAGACCTGGGGAGCGACAGAACAAGCACACTTGTGTGAAGCGGCAAACAAAAGGCACAGGAGAGGGAAAAAAGCCATTATTAGAGATAATTGCAGGAAACTCATTCAACGGCAGTAGATGAAAGACGCTTGTGAATACGGGGGGTAATTTTGCAAATTACTGCTCCATGCATCTATCTAATCTAATTCTCCAATTGCTCCCGTGCATCGCTCAGTCTCTCTCCTTCTCGCGTTCTCCATCATTCTCCATAACTGAATGCTTTGGTCTTGAATGCTTACTTATTGAACTCCGCAACGCCTGCTATTAAGGCGAATAAGATGTTGCAGTGGCAAGTTACAGAGATGGGGAAAACACGGTAAATGGTGGCACCAAGAATTTTCTCAAATTATTTTAATGCCTTGAGTGAACGCGTCCCTAAATTAACACGGAAAGCCTCCATAAAACAAGCTACAGCAGTTAATCAGATGTTGCACAGCAGTTTCAGTTCACAGGAATAATGTCGCATTCAGGCTGATCATAGATCAAAATGAAGAAGTTTGAATTTTACACTAATGATGGGGAATTGCAGTAGTCTGTTGCTCAGGTGTGTATGTTGTGCATCAATCAAGAACAAATAACTTTATTCTGTTGCTTTCCTATCCTCCTTTCACTTAGTTTCTTTATTTTAATTTACTTTTTAGCCGTTTCTCTATTCTAATTTTTTATATTTTATTGTTCTTTGTATTTTTGTTGTTTAGTCACGACCACACCTTGCTTTTAATGAATGCATTTTTAATGAACGCAAAATAACGCCATTCTAAAATACTTATTTACTTATTTATGTCATTTATGTATTAGTAATGTAAGTCTCAAGAGTCTTTGATGATGAATCACACAAAGCATGTGGTAAATTATGCCTTCCAGCAAATATTGCCACTGTCATGTTGCTGCTGCCCGCTCTGTGACGTGCCACGATCACAACGCACTGTTATGATATCATAAGTTGCAAATAGGTTGCAAAATACAAGGCGAGTCTTTTTTTTTTTTTTTTTTTGCACCACCGTTCTTCCGGTCGTCATGTTTTTTAACACGTCCGGTGCTAATGTCAGATAAAGAGAAAAGAAACTCAAAATGTCAAAGCTTCGTCTTCCGTTTCTTCTTCCTCTGGCATTCTTCCCCGCCCCTCTCTTTTGCTGGCGCTCACCTTGGCGTCGCAGAGTCTCAGGAAGTCCACGGAGAGGTAGGCCTTAATGCCATCGATGGCTCCGGGCAGAGTGACTCCGCGGAGCAGGAGCACAGTCAAGACCACGTAGGGCATGGTGGCTGTGATCCACACAACCTGAAAGAGTCACATAACACACACCGACACACAGGCACACACGTGCGCGCAGAGAATACCCCCACGTTTCCACAGAGGAAAGAAGGAGACACACGGAGATTTAGACACGTGTAAGTCAAAATCCTGGGATCTTGAATGCTGCATGGAGTCATGCTCCTATTCTGCTTTCAGACATAGCTGCTGTGTTATGTGCTACCTTGCCGGAGGTCTTGACTCCCTTCCAGAGGCTGAAGTAGAGCAGAACAATCACCACAGCTAGACAGGAAGTCAGCTGCCAGCGTGGACGACCCAGATCATCAATACCGTTACTGTCCTGAATATGGAGCACCCCTCGTCTGAGGAAAGAGAACACTGTGGTAAGAGGCACAGCAACCATCTACAGTATATCTGTAAATACCACATGCAGGAGACATGTAAGGGTAACCGTAAGTGGACTGATTAGGTTTCTAATAATCGGTGCATTTAGGATCCTTATGACTAAACTCAACTGCAGTGAGTTATACACATAGATCTGGATCTTAAAATCTGCAGCAAAACTGACTTAACAACCAAGGCCTGTTTTTAAAAGCTTAAAATGTTTATCGGCAGCAATTGGACACTTGAGACTGGAAATATGAACAGGTGGAAGCTACAACAAGCGAAAGAAAAACTGCAAAGAAAAGGTAACAGTTTCCTCTCACCAACTATGAAGCTGAATCGCCGAAAGGCTGTAAAATCACAGAACATTGTCGACGCCTCGATTCAGGTAATTTTAGAGTATTTCTGGCGGAAGAGGCTGAATAAGATCGGCCAGTGTTCAGCTGATGTGGTCAAATTGTCTGCAGGTGGTTCTGTGTAAATAGCACACTGCCAATTCAACTAACATGGATGAAATACCTCATCTGTCACAACAGAACCACCCCTCACTTGTCGGAAAAGGAAACACCTGCTCAGCTTCATATAGACCGAGGCAACATCTACTAAGTGCATCCAAACTCCAGATTAACTGTGAAGAGAAGATACCTGAAGTTGAGATCCAATTTCTATTATCTATTTGTTTAATTAGTGACAATAAGATATTATAGGGACATAACTAAACTTGGACTGTGGCGTTGCTGCAGGTTGTGCGGTTTTTGGGCTAAAGATCGGGTCCACTTACTCGAAATACTCCTGAGCAGGGGTGGCTTTGTAAATGTCACTGACTGAGCTGTTGTCAGCCCAGTCCGAGCAGTTTGGACTGTTCCAGGTGTTGTTGCAGTGGACCCAAGGTAGCTCGCCGGTGAACGAGGAGAAGAGGTAGAACAGCGCCCAGGAGATGATGACGTTGTAGTAGAAGCCAACGTAGAGGGAAATGAGGATCACTGTGAAGCCTACACCTGTTTGGGGAAACACAAGTGATCAACATTATATAGAGTCTACACAGCGGCACAATCATAGATTAATGCTGTATAAAAAATAAAGCTTGACCTGGCTGTGAGCACTGCACAGATGTTATAGGGGACCATTAATTTGAGAGCGAGCCATTTAATTGACAATTTGAGGGCGTTTCTTAAAGGAACATGTAAACAGTATTTCACCAAAAACAAGACAAAAGTCTAAACTATAACTTTATTAGCAAAACTTTGAGCTTTCCTCTCCATTTAGTCATCTCTCTTGTGACCTACTGAGGGAGTGTTAAGTTGGGAACCATTGAACTAAACCATCCTGAGTGTACATGAAGTCAAAAATGGCTAGCCCACCTGCAGTCTGACGTAAAAATAGTGATTACCCATCTTTTTATCTGTAATGAAGCATTTATATTTATTAGAATTGTATTAGCGCTTTTATTTAAGTACAGGATAAGGAATAATCTTCCCAGAGAAGTAGTATGTAGAGTGTGTAGAGTGTACACAGATGCATAAACGAAGAATATTAAACATTTTCTTTTGTCTTATTTTAGCAAATATTAGCTAGGGGCCACACTTTTGGAGAACTGTCTTCTCACATTTTCATGCAACTTTTTTATTCCTTCACCGCTAAGAATTACTGTCAATATTGTCAGTGTTGTCAAAGTGCATAGATCAAGAGGGCTAAAACACGGCCGTTGCAGATTTAATCACCAAAGCTCACACCAGAAAGCGCAATCTTTCGCTCGGTGTGAGCGTACAGTAGCCACCGATACACGCCTGAGGTCTCTCAACAAAAAGGAACAACTTTTCTGAACTGCCTCTCCATGCCTTAATTATCACCACATCTGCCCTTTCTATAAATCTGAAACAATGTCCACTCTTCTAAGGCTGAATTTAATTGTTAACCTTTGCTAAGAAGCATGACCACGACTGTGCCTTATTGATTTCTTTGTAATGTGGATGTGATATTTGTCCAGGCAGCGGCGGCTCTTATTAGCGCCGCATGAGGCCCGGCTATCTCTCCGTCTCCCCTTCTCTGTGCTTTTCTTCAAATGCATTGATCCTGAGAGGAAACCAGCCTGTTGATCAGAATAATTACTGTCAATACGGGCATGTGTATGTGTATTTGAATAATTACTGTTATCCCCCCGCTGAGAGACAGAGAGAGAGTGAAGCGTGTGATTAGAACGTCAATGTACTCAGTGTGGTCCCTGACAGACGGCACATGTTCACACACACACACACACACACACACACACACGCTCTGACAAACACACACAGAGAGACACATGTGGCAACACGTACGCACTGGGGGCCACCTTCAGACCAACAAGGACGTGGCTTTGCACAAGAAAGTGCCACGGCTTCTCGCGGCGAAGCAACAGATGGTCTGCTGCAATTAATGGCATTTGCGGAGCATCTTTAAATTGATACTGTTAAATACAGATTGACTTCTTTCGACAATAAACAACAGCTAGACAAGAGCTGGGTAAACAGTGCACAGAAGGAGACGGATGAACACACGCAAAGCTTGTAAAGTGTGAGGGAAGCAGAAGAAGTCGGAGCAAGCCAAGTGTAACATTATACTTTCAACCTACGACTTTGCACAGAAAATTGGTGAACGGGTCTTTAATGTTCGCGTCTCCATTAGTGTTGCGTCTGGATAGCATTCTCCTGAGCTGCGCCTCGCTTAACGATGTGTTGAAAAGTACCCCGCCACTGTTTGACAGAAGGATTTGGACAATCAGGACAAGTCTAAAAGCCCAATTTTCATTTGCTTTCCATCTGAGTGCCAACAGAACCTGGTGTTCTGGGGAGGATAAACAATGCCTGTCGCTGCTCAACACGGAGACGAGCAGACAAAAGAGACTGGCATGTGGACAGACAGGCAGGCAGGCACGTGGGCAGAGAGGGAGACACGCAGATATTAAAGGGTTTATGTTATCAGACAGACAGCGATGTAGGCAGATGGACATGCAGGAGGAATAAAAAATAAATAAATAAAAAAAAAGGTTTATTTATTATACATGTGCAAGCATTCCCCGTGAGAACATGCAAGTGTCAAGAGAGCACATTTGCATGTGCACATGCGTGTGGGCTGTCTCTACAGTACATCTGAATATAAATCCTATGCCTGGCATTCCTCACCTTTAAATATAGGACATATCTTCCAGACCCCTGCTGCCCCCTCTCTGTTGTACTGTCCCAGGGCCAGCTCCATGTAGAAGAGAGGCATGCCTGCTATCACCATGAAGAAGAGGTACGGCACCAGGAACGCACCTGCACACGCAGAGAAGAGACATTTTGAAGGGCAAATGAATTACATAGAAGAAGCTCTTTAGTATTTATACATTTGATTGTGACTTATATTGAGTTCCCGAGCATAATTATGCAAACTTCACCTCAATAAAAAGGATTTTGTTTTACACGTCAAATGAAAGAAAGGGTTTCCATAGCAGAGGACGGATATGGACACTTGTTTCATACGCTTAAGTTTTACGGCTATTTTTTTTATGCATAGCAGCATTTGCAATACTATAATCCTACATATATGTATGACTATAAGGAATATATGGAGGATTATACCGCAAAGCTTAAAGCGCTTAACCTTTTATTTACAGTATACAAAAAAGAAACTTTTGGCCTTCATCTTCAAACAAAACTTTTCCGTACATGCAGGCTGGACATACACTGTCACCAGATCTGAGTGTCAGCCTTGACCATGGCTACGGTGTCATTTCATTTACAGCCACAGTATCATTTACAGCTCTTAAACGTAATGAGAGCTCTATGTTAAACAGCCATAATTAGTGACACTGATTGTTAGAGCTAATCTATTCAGAGCAGCTGTGGTGGTTTTTCCCCTATTTTGATCTCTGTAAAGGGTTGGAGGGGGGGCGAAACAACAAAACACAAACGGCGACCATCGTACTAAAAGATGTCTGAAGAACACACACACCTGCATAGATAATGCATGTATGTGCACATAGTACATGTGTGGCAAAACATCCGTTAAAACATTCAGTGTTTTTTGGTTTTCTTTCGACACAGCGTTTACCTCTCTCCCTAGTCTGCCTTCACCCCCCACCCTTTTCATCCTTTCATCCACCTCACCTCCTCCATTCTTGTAGCAGAGGTAGGGGAATCTCCAGACGTTTGCCAGGTCCACGGCAAATCCGATCACAGACAGGAGGAAGTCGATTTTCTTCCCCCACGTCTCCCTCTCCTCCTCCCCGCTGGGGTGAGTCTGGGTCGGAGTCGGAGCCACTAAGGTGGTCGAGGTGAACTGGACCCCGTTCTGCTCCTTCACGAGGATCAGCTCCACCTGAGGGGAGGAGGGGGATGGGGAGGGGAGGGGTGGTCATCAAGTGCATGATCTATCACGTGCAATGTAGACTCAGATGGATGCTTCACATATCTCGGCCGCAGCCAAAAGTTCTGCTGAAGTTCTGATGTGTATTTCTGTTTAAGACATCATCCGTCTCCGCATGGAATCACAAACAGGCCGTTACATGTACGAGCATTTATATGGGATTTGATGGGCGAGCACTGAGTGGACATGTCTCTTGCATTTTATTATTCCCTCACTACCCACGCATGACGGACGGCGCCTGCCATGTCACCTTCACTTAATGCACAAGCCATAGGTTTTTATTTCGTGCTCTGTTCTGCATGCCAACTTAAATATGTTTTAAAATGCCTTTCGAGGCGCATTTTAAACCCCAGACAGTTTTTTATCCTTACGATTCTTTTCCCCACCCAACACTTTTTACGTCTGTGGTGATAAAAAGCTTGGTCCACACTGGATACAGTATGTTACAGACTGATCTGCATGCCTGCAATTTCCTGACCTCTTTGGGACCCATAGTGTTGGATGCGGGTTTTTCCGGGGCGACAACCGAAGACATCACGGCAACAGGGGCTTTCTCTGTCAGCATCAACGGGTGTGCAGCCTTTGGAGACTGAGATGCCGGTAGTTGCCGGTAGCTGCAGAAAAAGCAGAAGAAGAAAGAAGGCAGGTGAGACTGAGGAATCTTGAGTGATACAAAAAAATAAAAAAATTAAAAAAAAAAGAGAGGAGAGTGTATTACTCAGTTTATGAGCGGTTAGGTTATTGGAACAAATGTTAGCAATAAACCCCATCCAAACAAAATATTTTGAAAGATTATATTATTTTATTTATTTTTTTGGAGGGGGGGGGGGGGGGGGGGGGATTTTGTAAAGCAGAATGTTGGCAAATACATCATGAGCACGGCTTCATGAATTAATTTCTAGTTTCAGATTTTTTTTCCATAAAATCCAGAATGAGAAGAGAAGAGTGTAGAAAAGCAACAAAGAGTGACAGGATCCGGACCGAGGGTGACAAGAGGGGATGGGGGAGCATCTCCGCAAGGTCATGGCTGCGTGCTCATTTCATTTTCACACTTGTTGAACGCCATTTTGCTCCCACATTTGGCCCAGCATCTACGCACCACGTCGAAGCACAACATGCTGTACACCATATTTAATTGTGCTCTCACTTAGGAACTTATTTCTACGGTATCAATCATTTTACTAGGAAAATGCACCAGCAATATCAGACTCAGACTTAAATTCATTTATTTTTGTCTAGTTTGTTAACAGAAATTACATCTTTTTTTTTTTTTTCACAGAGGATCACATCAGTTTTATTTAAACCTTGGTTAATAAAATTGCTCAAAACAAATGCTGCCAAATTATGTCACGTGTTCTGTAAATGTGACTGTATTATTACAAAAAAATTTAAAATACTCTTGAAATGCAGATTAAAAAAAACTTTTTTAAATAAATAAACACTCACCTCTGACAATCAGAAAGCAAAAGCTCCTCCAGGTGTCAGATCAGACGATTTAATTCCAATGCTGATGTTCTTCAGCGTGCTGTGAACTGACCATATTTACGCAGACCTTCCTTTGCAAGTTAAGACTCGGACCCAGATTGAAGCATAAATGTTGAGGAGGACACAGACGGCCGAGAGACAGAGTCAGAGTGAGACAGGGTGAGAAAGAGACAACAGGAACTGGCAATCTATGAGCAGTTGTAGAAAGCCCTACCACCCTCCTCGGCTCCTGGGGACAGACACACAGAGACCAGAGAGCCCTGTGGTCTTGTATGGAGATCTGTCTGCGGGACCACTCTTGAAATATGAGGAACAATCAACAACACTCCCCCCATCACCGTCACTCTCCTCCCTCCCTCCCTCCCTCCCTCCTCGGCCAAGACTGGTCTCTTCCTCCTCCTCCTCCTCCTCCTCCTCTCTCGCCCATCATTGCTTATTTTCTCACCTGATTATTTAAGCATCTCCCAGGATGACTTTTCATCTGTATTAATGGACGCCTGTGGAGTGAAAAGAAATAAAACCTTTTAACACCTTTTAGCACCTTGAGCATCTCCTGATCATGACACTACGAAGCATGTGAAGCATCTTATTTGGCCTAAGAATATGACTGCTTAAAGCCGGCTTACATGTGAATACCCGTCATATATTTATATATATTTAAATCTCAGGCTATGTCATTCAATCTTAGTAACAGCATTCATATTTAGAACATCATTATACCATGTCGCCAACAGATATACACTCATTTTCATATTTATTAAGAGTCATGAAGCTGAGATTTGGTCTAGGACTGTTATATTAGAACGCATTTGTCTTCACGTGTGTAGATCTGGCAAGTGAATGTAGTGTATATATCCTGTGAACGTTATCGCTTGTCCAAAATGCTAAATGTAGCAACGTAAAGACAACAATCCATTATCCAACAGCAAATTTTATCACTGTTAATGACAAGTTATATTATCATATACAGTATATCATCACTATCTCTATCTCATTTCTATAATTCAAACTTGCCTCTGGATTTTCTTGTGTCAGTGACAGATGTACTGAATGAAGAGAAAGGATGGAGGACTAAAGGCCCCGATAATAGGTTTGTTACACTGACTGAGGCTTTTTAAATCAACGGAAAAAGCACAGACAGAAAGAAACATGCTAACATTTTGCAATACCAAAAGAAATTTGGCAGAAAATTTTGCATGGAACAGTTACTTAAAACGTGATGCAAAAGAAAATGCAAATTTGAAATTTAAAATGAATCCTTTCGTGTAAAATTCATAGCCGACTCTCCATAAAACCAGTTGCCCTTTCTCGTTTCTGTCTTCTTGCTCCACCCCTACGTGACCCACCCACCTTGCCGAGGCACAAATCTCATTACCTGCAATGTCCGAGGGCCTAAACACAATCAGTCCCGACACCCAGACCTCTCCCGTTTCAAACTCAACCAAAACAGGAGCGGGACATCAAATAACACAATCAGCCCGCTCCCCACGGACAGATTTATGACCCTCACGTCCGGAATGACAGCCTGTTGTTTGCAAGCCAATCACGGTGATCAATTGGACACTAATCCCCAAGTCTGCCGCCACCACAATGCACACACCTTTAAAGTGCAATCATCCGTCAAACCTCAGGCCTCATATCAGAAAAATGCCGGGGTCGATGTAAGCCGCGCTGGAATTATGAGGTTTCCGATGCAGCTTGGCCAACGATGAGTTGAACATAATCGAGTGTCTTGTTTTCATAAATGCAACAGCTGAGGCCCCGAGAGAGGATGGGCTAAGAGGAGGAGGAGGAGGAGGAGGAGGAGGAGGAGGGGAAAGAGCAGGAGCAGAAGATAGGTGATGGAGGGGAGGAAGAGGTAAGGGGTGAAAGTAAAAGTGAAAGACAAAACAAAGCTGTTTAAAGTTCTATGAAGAGAAGCTTTCCCTCCTGGCTCAAGCTGCTCTGAAAAACAAGTGAGAAGCATACACATTACCACCAGATCACACTGTTTGTCCTGCTTTGCTATGAAATGTTCTAATCACATTCTTAAAATGCACAAAAGACTCTTAGAGGAGCAGAACAGAGCAGAACCACATGCTTTCTTTCCACCTGTCTTGCTTCGTCTGAGCTCGGCCCGCTCACGCCTGCAGGAAGGGCTGAAGAAACACAAAGGACGAATGGGGACAAATTCTTCATCTCCTGAGCCACGGCCATAGGCACTGATTTCAGACAATTGGGAACCCCCTCCCGAACACCAACCACCATTTGACCCGCTGAGCGCCGCGGTGGGGACTCTGAGGGAAGTCTCATTCAGTAATAAACGATGTCGTGTTTAATAAGATCTGCAAGAGAGCACAGCTGTCGATTAAAAGAAAACATTTCATTAGCCGCCGCTCGCTTTAATTACTCACGGATGTTGTCTGTATGGGAAATCACCTCATGCACTGGAGGACCTGTTAAACACAAGGCAATATTAGTAAGCCTCAACTGTAATTAATGATTGCTCTTAATTGACTGAAGACTCTACAGCCATGTAAACAGAAAAATTCTCGTGCTTACAGGGCAATGCTACACAGGAACAGTGCATAATGTTAGCTCAGGAGTTTAGCACGTTATATGAAGATTTGTACGTGTGCACATTTATATTGTATTTACAGCATATGTATATATAGTGTTATGTGATATATGTATATTTGCCCTATGGGGTGTCAATAAATGGAATGTCTCATCTCATCTTAAACAGAGCAGCAGAAGTTGATGAGAATGTCGTCTTAAACATCATTTGGTGACAAGAAGTCGGTCAGGCCTGCAGACAAGAGGAGAACACGAGAGCACTGGATAACCATATCCTGATCGTCCTTAACATTATGACCACCTGCCTCATGTTCCGTAGGGCCCCCTTTTGCCCACCAAAACAGGCCTGACCCATCGAGGTGTGCACTCCGCTGAAGGTGTCCTGCGGCATCTGGTATCTGCTAGGCGGGGCCTCCATGGATCAGACTTATTTGTCCAGCATTTCCCACCGACGCGTGATTGGATTGAGATCTGGGGAGTTTGAATGGCATTTACCTTTTTTTTTTAGTTTTTTTTATTTGCACTACAATAGCTCGTCCCTTGGAGTGGAGAACACGGGCCGGCCTTCGCTCCGCGTGTGGGCATCGACGCCACCTGTGGCCTTCTCACTTTTCCTTGCTGCAGACCACAGCTGAAGACCGGTATCACCGCACAAGAGCTGCACTTTTGGAGATGTTCTGATGTTCTCAGTCGTCAAACCACTACAATTTGGCCCTCGTCAGAAGTTGCTCAGATCCTTCCACTTTTTTTCCTGCTTCTAACACGGCAACTTAATGACCAACATGACAAGATAAGATAAATGTCATCCACGTTACCTGATCATAATGTTATGGCTGACTGGTGGATTAAAGTATTCAGTTTCGATGTAAATCAATCTCATAACCATTTGATAAGTCAACTTGCCCAATACATGTACATGTAAAATATACTGTTGGATTACTGCTTGCAGGCTTGGACAACTTTTCACTGCATGTCCTTTATGCTGCCTCAAGAGGGAGACATTTGCAATAATCCAGCAGGAAGGGAAGGGAGCTACTCCAGACACGCTTACAGGGAGACATATAGAGGATTCAGTGAGATTTCACATTCTTTCGTTAAGGCCTTTAGCTTTAAAGTCAATAAAATTTGGTATAAGATTCACTGACGACTGGCAGTAAAAATCCCCGATGCCTCTGTGATATTCCTGTCTTTACGATGTGGATGTTTAGTGTTGGCCATCAGAGGGTCGCCAAATATCATGAAATATACGTATAAAACACATATTGTCAAAGGTTTCTCCTAATTTCTCCTCACACAACCCGTTCCAGACTCTACCGTGCAGCCAGACACACACATCACCAGTTACCATTGTGGCAGTGACACACCTGCGTGTTAATATTTCTTCTTTAATTCCATCCAAGAGTCACATTAACAAGTTATATCATAGCAGTCCTGAACAAATTCAAAATAGCTTGCAGTAATGACTCTTCATCATCCAAATGCATTAATAAAATAAAACCTGTTGGAGTATAGAAAAAGACAGGAAGTAAAGCTACAGAAAAAAAAAAACAAAAACAAAAAACAACAGTACAGTTTCTCCGTCCACGTACATGAAGCCATCAGAAAGACTATCGCTCTGTAAGAGTACACAAGTCTTTCGTCTTAGGCTCACCGCTGGACTGAACTGTCGTAAGCAGGCAGCAATAGCATAAATACATGTTTCTCTTGCAGGTTTACATTTTCCCAGATTGATGTCAAGTAAAAAAAGAAAAGAAAACAAACAAACAAACAAACAAAAAAACCCACAAGATTCCCCTCTCTACTGAGGTATTTGAAATAAAGGTAAGTGAAACAAGAGTGAGAAGACATGGACCCGGTATTGTCATACAGCCCCGATGCGGACTAGTTCTGAATAAATACTGAGAACATATAAACGGTACGTATTTGACTCGCCGATGAAAAGACATCATCGTCCTTTAGACTTTCCAATGGGATGTTCTGCTTAAAATAAAACGCTGTGAGGGGTGTGCTGTGGCTCAATATGCTTGGATTTTCAGATTCAGTTGTAATTCACAATGGGACTTCCCGTCTATGTACAAAAATAGGATGGTTTCCCCTCACACATACTTGGTGAATTGTATAGTTAACCACGTGTCGTAAAATCACATCACTTAGGAGTACATGTAATACTTATCCATTTCACGGTGCAAACGAGTCATTCAAACCTTCACATTGATGTCAAGTCCTCTAAGTTTAGAAACTCATTCCCAAGCTACAAAATTTCCACAGTCCTGAGACAAAGCAGAAAGGTTGGCCTAAAGAGAGTTTTAGATGTTAAAAGAAATAAAAAAAATTTAAAAAATCCTAGGGTGAGGGACATTTTTGACATCTTCAAATTCTGTGAATGCAAAACTATTACCAAAAATATGGCTAAAATACTGTAACCCTACAACCTTTAACATGCTTTGGAGCATTGTGAAATTTCTTTAGAAATTAAAAAATAATAATAAAGAAAACGATCTAAAGTGCAAGCACAAATACATACAATTTCAAAAGGACAAAGTAGTAAGGAGACGGTGTTCGTATGTGTGTGCAGTCTGGAGTGTTTGTGTGAAGCGGCCTGTCATGTGGTGTCGCCTCACCTCAAGGCCCAACACGCTTACGCACTCGCACTTTGCTTAGTTCAACCTGCACGCCTACACAAGAAAGGAAAAATAAAAAAAAAAGCACATTTGAAAAACCCATGATTTCTTAGGAAAATGTCCACTGGAGATCAGCGCTTTGAGTAGCTTCTGATTGTGACAAGATTGTCTATACATTCTCTTTAGCATAAAAATTCTATAGATTCAAGGCTATCGGTTTCCATATGAAATCTGCATTTTGTTTCTAAGCAGTCAACTCAGCGATAATAGTAATAACAATAAAACTTTACACTGTGTAGGAGGAGTACAGCACAAAAAACAACTGCAGTAGTATACAAAAGGAAAAAAAAATAATAAAGAAATAAAACATGTGGCTCATTTTTCACCATCAATACAATCTGCAGAGGAGAGAAGATCACAGATCTTTGTCATGGCAGTGAAAATAAAAAATAATTCATATACGTATATCAAAAATTCACAAAATGTCCCGCATTTGGAATATTCAAAATACATATCAGAACTCTTCAAAAGCATATATATATTGAGAAGGCTCAAGAGATGTGAAATATTGCTTCACTGAAAGCCATAATGGGGATACATATACAGTATGCATGGTCGTGACTGAGCTGGGAACGTGACGAATTTACAGTTAAAAATAATAATAATAAAAACAATCAATCTTGTGTGATATAAGTAAACAAAGAGTCATCCAGCTGGAAACAGATCATAATGTGGCGTCATTTCAACTGATGATGAGAGGTATTCCCTTTAACAATTAGTTTTCGTATCAAAACGACATGAATGTAAAGCACTGTGAGTCCAGAGAGAGAGCGAAGGTGAAACAGCCAATCAGAAGCTGGCAAATGATTGAAACGAGCATCACAGGCTACGTTTGCATGGACAATATTCCTTCAGCCTGATTTTAGAAAAAAAAATCTTGTCAAACACTTGTTTGATCGACTTGTTTTGCCCGCACGGAGCATTTATTCCTTCCTGAGAGTTATTAGGCGCCAACAGTTTCCAATTTAACAGATTATCAAAGGTTTACAGCACCTCTCTCAATTAAAAAAAAAAATCCTTCCGATAGAGTTGGATCTTTTCAGTCTGTTCAGGTTGAGGTGGTTACATGCAAGGCATTGTTATTCGGATTATTAGTGGAATCCTAGTGTCCATGTAAACGCAGCAGTCGTGTAATTAACAGGAGTGCACAGCACTGACACAACTGACAAATCAAAAAGTGTCAGTAGATTGTAATTTAAGATATTTCCTGAATTAAAATCAGAGATAAAATTAAAAAAAAAGTAATCTGGACATATAACAAAATGTCGATAACTCCTAAACAAACTTTTTTCCCAAAATCAAAGGAACCGTATTGTAGAAATTTATCATTTTAAGTCCACTATAGACTAATGAGCACCTCCGTTATCCACCTAGTTTGATATTTTTAATCTTAAATATTCCTTCATTTTAGTTCAAATTCAAAGCATAGGCTTACTAAATATCTGTATATAAATACATTTTACAACCACATTCAGTGGTAATTGTGTTTGTTTCAATTATCTCGCCATTAACAAAACTTCATAATGAGGTATAAATAAAACCAGTGGGGATATTGTCCAGTTGCAGATTGGTCCCTCAGTTATGATTAGATAAAAATGTTCATGGAGACCTTTTAGGAGAGCTTAACTTTACAGGTGACTACGGGGCAGACTTCATCCTTGAATATGTACAGGGCAGACTGAGGGATAATGTGCTGTGGAAAGGGCAGGAATGATTAAGAAGTTTCAACAGTGTAATGCAGAAAGGGACGTAGTATGACCTCGCCTTTAAAATACCCTACAAAGCCACCTAACTGCATGTGCTTTCAGCGGTCACATCTTGTGAATTATTCCCTTAAAGCCATTACACCACCGACTCAAAAGCACAGTGCAAACATGACAGGTGACATTAAATCATTCGATGGATATTTTGGTCCGCGTTGTGTCGTTTCAATTGAAGAAAAAAAGGAAAAAAAATACAATGCAAAGTGTGTGTGAATGAAGAATGACTAGACAGAAGAGTACTGAGAGTTTACATGCACGCAACCCACTGAGCGTCAAAAATGATGACATCATACGAGTTAAAATTTTCATTTTTGTCACTGAACCCTGAGCTAAATCAAATATACCATTGTGTGTATGTATAAAAGAAGCTCATAGCAGTCATGATCATCAACTTGCAGGGGCCAGAGTTAACCTCAAATGTGGCTACTTGAAGCTTCAGGTAGTCAAACAATTGTCACAGGTACCCTCAGGGCTTCCTTCCTTACACAAATAATCCTCAGTACTGCTCAAAATAACCCGAGCCCATGCACTTCTGCACTTTCAACCCAAAAGGCAGCAACCATTAAAGAGAGGACATGGATAAAAGTTACAAATAAATGAGAACTGAACACTGATTTCACTAAAAAAAAGGAGTTCATCTCAGTGTCCAGGGCGGGTCAATGTCTCACTTCCCTTGTGTTAAAAACATGCAGTCAGTATTATATTAGAGGGAAAGAGGGGAAAAAAAATAAAATAAAAAAATAAAACTTTCCCCCAGTAATCCTAATAAGTGCTTGCCCTTCAAGTATTCAAGCATTGTATCTGAAACAGCCACTGTTTGGCATTTTGATGATTCATGGTATGGAGTGAAAAAAGAAAACTTTCATGGGCACAATACTACTAATAAAAAAAGGGTATGGTAAACTTTAATTTTGTGGTTACTGAAGGGTAGTCCCTTTCTGTTCAAACAAGTTACATATAAGTAACTAAGAACTCTCTGCCCCTTACGCAACGCCATCTCGCCAGGAGAGGCGTTTGTTTTCTCCCACTACATCTTAAAACCTTTTCAGTTGTGTTTCTTGAGGAGTCCGTCTTTTGTGCCGTCGTGGTCGCTGGGGCTGAAGTCGGGACAAATACCGTTAGATGTTTTGCTGGTGGCAGTGCCTTGCAGGTCCGGGGTAGACAGGCTGGGTTGCGTTTGGTGGTCGTGACAGGGACCGCTGTGCAGACCTGCGTTCTCTGTGTATAGGTAGTCCTCAGAAAAGTCTGGGTGGTGCTCAATGAAGCTTCTGAACTTTTCTGTTGAAAGACCACAAGAGGGCGCCAGAGACAGGGTTAAGAAGAGAATGGACTTCTAATAAACAGAATAAAGTGGCCTGTTTGTTCAATCTAATGCTCTTCACTTTGATAACCAAGCAAAGGTCTAAACAAAACTTAAATTAAGAACCATTTCAAAGGCTGATTCGTTGAGTCCCTTACCAAACGTGACCTTCCCTGTGTCTTCTGTGTCGATGGCGGTAAACAGCCGCGACACGTTGAGGTGACCCAGTCCCAACGCCGTCTTCAGCACGACTGCCAACTCCCTTTCTGTGATGGCACCGTCCTCCTCCGCTTCAAACATCTGGAGAAGATAAAACGTCAGGAAATGAGTCTCTAGACTCTCATGAGCCCAAGTTTCCTCAGTCAACATCCTCAGTCAGACTCAAAGATATAATCTATAAAGCAAATCGCTTGCCAACATCACGTTGTCTCAAACTGTGCAACCTCAAAAACTGATCAGTTGCAATGATAACCCCCTGAAAACGCATTTTAACTAATCTTAAGGAAGTCTGACCTCAGCGCGCACGTGAGAAATATACTGTAATGAGTGTACACAGGTCAGTATGTTACGCACTGAAGGAGAGAAAAATACTTCTTCACTTGCAAAAACTACTCGAGTAAATGAGAGCAGAGTAGGTGGCATTTTAACGTGGCAAATGTCATGCTGATTCCAACCAAGCACAGAAAACTCTATTCTTTCTGGTGGTTAGATAAAGCCTGGAACAGAACTTACCTTGAAGGCCAATTTCATTGTGTCCAGAGTTTTGGCAGGTCTGCATACAACAGATAAGGCTATCACATATTCTCTAATATCCATGCTGTTATCTTCATGCTGGAAAAACAAGAGAAAACAACAAAAAAGAAAGAGCATGTGAGAAAGATGACTATATTTTCACAACAGTACCTAAGGGCAATTGATGTTTGGGTCACAAACACTGCCGCTGCTGCAAGAAAAAAAAACTTTATTGCTTCTTTGGGGACAAATATATCCCTGCATTGGAAAGTTAAGTGCTGGGATCAGCTTCAAAAAGCACCTGGTATCTAATGCAGTTGTATTGTAGCATTTTCTTAACTGATTGTTTCTAAACCATGTGAAAATATTGCGTCCTACATATTTATGATACCTTTAGCTATGCACTGTCACTTTATGTCGCAATTCTGTACATGCGGTGAATGCAAGAACACACAAATTAAGTAGATAGAGTCGTCTATGGACAGCGGCCGAACTATCGCGGTTGTGAGTCAAAGTGGTGGTTGTGGGAAGCCAGTTTTTACCTCATCAAAAAGAGCAAACATGTCTCGCAGCATTTCTGAAACTGGCACATCGAGGAAGTGAGCGAATTCCTCCAAGCCCAGTTTCTGTCCCTCCAGCTTCCTGGCTCTGTTGCCATACTCCTGCAAAACCTTCTCAGTGTTGCGGGGTTTCAGCCTGAGACAGCGAGCGGGAAGATATAGAACATGCATAATATTTCTTCAACCAGTCTGAAATAACTGATCAGAGATACCAACTTAGCAGTTTACATACTGTACATAGACACTAAATGAAATGACAGGACACATGCCCTGAAACGTCAGTCAGAATATAACTTTTTTGATAAGTGCAAAGCTGTTCCGTGTGCTGTGATGTTGAGGAAAACAGTTATTTTTTCCACAACTTTATTTCCAACACTAAACTAAGAAGATGACCAATATGGATCCATGTTTTCAGAATTGCTTCCCACATCGATTCCTGCATAGTTTCAACTTGTTATTTTGCCATCACCATGTTTCATAAACAGATGACTACAACACATGGCGCAAAGAAATTATGCATTTGTTCCAACCAGACAAAGGATCAGATCGCGTGTTTTCACTGTTATTAGCCCCTAGTACGGTATATTCTTATAAATCAGATTATCAAAGGTTTACACCACTTCTCTCACTCCCATTGAAAATTCCTTCTTATCAGGCTAATCTGTTCCCTCTGAGGTGGCGTTTTTATTCTGACTGGGCTAATACTTTATTACTGGGACACAGGTGTTCATGTAAATGCAGCAGCTGATTTTCTCTCTTTCCACTGTCCTTCACTGAACTTCACCTGCGTCTGAGTGGGACGTCGTATCGTGCGTAGAGATCACACTACCCCCGAGAGCCAATACCAAACAGGCACCTGACCAACGTGTGTGAGTCACAACTGCAGTGACCCTGCCTTCTGATGCGTGTGCACTTTGCATTTGTTGAACTGCACAACTCTGCCCGAGAAACCACTGCCAAAAACTGAATCCCTGCCGAGTCCCCCTGCTGTGCTGGTTGAGTATTTTGTCCCGTCTCACCCCTGTACCCTTAACTTAGTTCTCTTTGATGGGTTTATTGCATCGGAAAGTTTGAGTGACTCACCCCAGTCTCCTGACGAGCTTGGCAAACTCCAGCAGACAGGTGTCGACTGGCAGTCTCAACTGGCCTTCTGCCATGGCCAGCTGGCAGTCTTCAAATGAATAGTCTGTGATGGGTACCCCCAGGGCTCTGAACACAACACAGAGGAGACAATGATGGGACCTCAGTGCGTGCAAGTCAGTACAAACTTATAAGCTAAAGGGCTTACAAGGCCAACGTACTGGTCAATGTGGCTACTTTGATGTTGAGAACAGTAATGCTTTTCTGACAGTCTGCAGAGCTAAAGTTTCTCATCTGAGGTCCAAAGCAGAAACACACAGACTGTATGAGTGTGTGAGAAACACAGGTGGTAAATATAGCCTGTACTTCAAAAGCAAAGCATAAGAGTGTTTACAATGGAATAATAGTGAGTGGTACAGAGTTTAACTAATGGTTCTCATTCATTCCTGATCTTACAGTTGATTAATATCCTTTGTCTGGCTCCTTAGACAAAGGGACAACCATTCTTGTTTACCTGAACGAGAGAGGTACTGAACAGTTTAAGTGATGAGCATATCCAGACCTCTCTGTACCCTCTAAATGCAAAGATGGACAAACCAAAAGTAATGTAAATTGCATCTGTTCATTTTCATTTTTATACTGACAACCAAAATAAATGACCTATGAACAGTTGGTACATTAAATGAATGGCATGCTATACGTCACATGATCAATACATCAAACTTACTTAGCCATGATACGCCTCACATTGATAGCAAAGAGAGCAGGATTCTTTTTCTCCTCCTCTGAAGGTGTGTAGATCGGAAGGAACTGTGGAGACAAACTTATTAATTAGGTTTCTTATAGCATGCATATAATTAAAAGAAAATATTTACAATAAAAGTATAAGAATGCACGGGAGATAAACAGGGCCTACAGGGTGCAGCCAACATCTTCAATAAATGAAGGATTTGATAATTAAGTCTGTCCAACCGGCTTCCTGGGTAAAAAGAGCATCAGCCACAGCCACAATAAAGCATGAAATGTGGAGAGATACTTCCACGCTTACCTCTATCACAAATTCATTGTGTAACTGGCAGAGGGTCAGCCACAGGATTTCAAATCTGGACAATAAAAAGAGACCATCAAGAACAACAAACCAATGCAAACCCAGGGAGCCTTAGAAATAATCCACGTCTACGGGGTAAATTACTTGGCAGTGAGAACACAATCCCATTTTTGCCACAGCCTGTTTTTTTTTTTTTAATCTCAGTTTTGTACAAAACTAAATCAGATCATGCCCTAGGACAACTAAAGAACAATAGATTTGTTGTACTGAGTCAAATATAGAGAATTCTTAATCCATCCATATGTAATCCTGGATCCTGATTTTTAACATTAGGCTAGCCATATTAACAGCAAATATTAAACAGTGAAACTGTGTACTTACGCTCCAGGCCCTTGCCACGTCCATGTGATTGTGTCCTGTACAAAAAAAAAAACAACACATTCATCAGGACATAACTAACAACAGCCAGCAAAAGAAATAAAAATATTTAGAGGACACATTTCGAAACAACTGTTAATTTCCGCTGCAGATGTTCTTAAACTAAACAACAGTGCAGCTTATTTGCACTCCAAAAACTAATTATTGGGCAGTCAGGTTCTCAGTACACTGGTCCTCAGGCAGTATGATTAATCATCCACCTCAAACAAAAATGTATAAATGTACACTGTATTAGTGCACACGAATCTGCAGAGATTTATTTCTTAATTCTTTCAACTTTATTGTTAACATGGACATTTCTGGAATCGGGTTGCTACAACAAGTGGAAGATACTGGGGGATAAATGCAAACCTTTGAATGAGAAACTTTTTACACGCCTCAGATTACTAGCAAACAGGCACTTTAGCTGGATTTAGAATATCATTTGAAGCAGTATTGCTTGCAATCTGCACAATTAACAGTAGGCAATTGTTTTTATTTCCCTCTCCAAATCACAAGTTATTTCTCAGTTATCTTACCATGCACATTACCCATTTTTCAGAGTGACAAGTAGTATAGTCATGAATAACGAGAGGGAACTGCTCTCTGTGTTTGTGTGCATTGCTGCACTGTTTGGTGCTACAATGGGGATGGATAAACAAGGCATTCAGAGTTTTTTTTTTTTTTTTTTTAGCTGAAGAGGTTGTTTTAAGACAAACAGTTTTGGTACATTGACTTCTGAAAGTTGTGGAAGCTTAAGGCCACAGCATGCATTTATGATATCTTTCCAAGTTGGGAGTTTACATCTTTTGCCATTTTTTATGCTCCAGTTCAGCCTTTAAAAAAAAAAAAAAAAGAAAAGAAAAAAAAAAGATGTGTTTTATTAATCGGTAGCCTCAGGTACATCTTCTTTTGTGGAGCAAAAAAAGACCCTTGAGTATCAAAGAAAATACTGCTTTGCACTGAACGGAACACTCTTTAGGTTACGTTCATAGTAAGATATTATACGATAATATAATGGCCTTCTGAGACGACAGTATCAACATGAGAGGAGACTGGAAAAAAACAGCTACTACTACCTACATCATTAACAGACAGTTCCTCAAACCTCAAAAAAACTCCTCCTGACAGTGCCCTCTATTAAAGACAGTTTTCCACGGCAGCACTAAAAATAGGACTGAGCAATGCCTTGGACACACTTTCTGAATCATATGATTATCCAGATTTCCATTCAGGCAATCAGAAAGCAACTCTGCATGCTTCACTGAATTATTTCTTTCTAGCCACACTTAAACTACTTCGGCTAAATCTGCCTCTTTGGCCTTCCAGTAAGTTAGTCATTTAGGACGGTCTTTTGCCACACCTTCTGTCTCTATTCTGCTACACTCAGTTTGGGTTATTCATAATGATCCATTCTCTTTGTGCCTTCTGCTTTCCCACACTGCCACACAGTTCTCAGTTTCAGAATCTCTACTCTTGTCCAATGATCTGTTTCCTCATGTTCTCCAAGTCCCAAATCCACGTACTTTAAATTTATTTGCAGTTCTGTCACTCTTCCTTCCGTCAAACTGACACAAAAGCTACAGCGACAGTGCAGAACATACGTAGACCCTGCGCAGACCCTAGCGCTGTAGCTGATGTCCACCTCTCCAGAAATGTGCTGCAGTGGCGCAGACTGCAAGAGCTGTGATTGGTCCATTTAGTAGTAGCGTGTTTCCGCTTTAGTATTTCCAGGCTGCTTCTCCATCTGCGCAATTTTTGAATTGATTGTTTTGGATCAATACAGAGGGAACAATCGAAGAGAGGTTAACTAAGGAGATCTGGAGATGCAGACATTTGTATGACTCGTCTCTGTGGAAGTTTCAGTTGCAATTGTTGAAAGTGAAGCAGGAAGTAGAAACAAAAATTAACCCAACTTGTAAAAAAGACAGCGCCGACTAGCGTATGGGTGGCGTTTTTACAGGGCGAGTCAGACTTATGAGCGCACAACTATAAATGGCTTGCACTGGAGCAGGCTGCGTGCCGAAGTTACGGTGTCTATGTCCTAAAAGAGCCTTAATTCTTCATTAGCCTGCCACCAGTATTTAACATCACAGAGGGTCCTATTCCCATCTCTGTGCCATGATGTCGTTTCTCACCAGATTTTAACAGCCAAAATATTTATTCTTACATAGATTTTGCTCAAACTTCCTAATGGTCTCTCATCCCTTTCTAACACTAACACTCTAACCTGCTAGGCTGCAGGTCAGCATGGATAAACGGTTCAATATTTGCATTTTGGGAATGATGAAGGCACATATTTGTATTTTTGAATTGTGATTCATTCAGTTGATTTTCTGATAAACTATTTCTCTGATCAACAATTTTAAGGTAGCAACACCAATTCCCACATTAACCACAGGCTCTGATCAGTGACGCTCATACTATGCATATATTGAAGTCCATACATTTTATGAAGTCTGAACTGAATGGAAAGTCAGTATTATGCTCAGGACCTCCAGTGGATTCTGAAATGCAGCTTTGGCAGTTTTTCAGATATTTATAGTATCCACCCACTGAGCTGGGCTCTGGGCACATGCCAAGCAAGCTACAGGACACGCATAGTATGCATACAGACATAATACTCAATCTGTGTGATATTGCAAATTTTTAATATCAAACGGGGATTATTTTAATGTGTGACACAAAATTCTGAATGGGGTTTTTCCTACAAATAACTGTGCCGTTTGTGTTGCTAACATATCCTCTTACCAGTTTGTTAGGGTAACGGATCACCACAGGCTGCACCGGTACAGCTGGGATGAAGGCCCCTAAAAGGGATTAAAAAAAAACAGAAAAGACAGATTTAACGCAAATGAGAAAAGTAATTGCATATCTGAAAAACTGCACTGAACAATTTACATATTTCTTTGCATTTTGTCTCTCAAAACAGTATGAAATATCAGTGCATGCAATGGTTAAACAGCTGACATCCTAAGTGGAGCTACCTGGCTTAAAGGTGATTAGGCAGGATCTATTGGTGCATGTTCCTTCTGGAAAAATCATGATCTGTAGGTAAGAGAAGGAAATGAATCAACAATATCCAGGTTTGGGGAAAAGAAAAAACTGAAGGGTTGAAATCTTTGTTAATGATGATGTGTGTATAACAATTTGCCAGTGCGTCAAAGTTGAAAATATGCCGACATAAAACGTACATCAGCAACCTTGGCAGAGTCACTTAACCACCAAAGATGCTTAGTGATCAATTTCTGCCTTGGTGCCTGCAACATCTTTTGTTTTGTAATGTGTGACTTCCATCTTCCACTTACTTGAGGCCATTCCCCTCCAGAGTGGGCTCTGCGTTTGATCTCCTCCACCGTCTTCTTTCTGGAATTCTGGTCTGATCGTGACACAAACACTGGCCTGATGTATTTAATCAAAGCTAGAAGAAACAGGAATGGAGAAAATACAACATGTTAACAGTTGTCTCAAACAACAAATTCTTCTGTTGGAGAAATAACAATTACAAGCACAAACACAAACGCATCACTCTACAGGGTAAGAATGACTCGGCCTGCAAGAGAGATCAAATCAAGCACCACTGTGTCTTTACACAAAGCACTAAAGACTGAAACACTCCCACAAAGCAAAAAGAAGAGTAGAAAAATGTGGCTGAAACACTACGGTGTTAAAATAACGTTGATACAACTGTACAGCACCATTAAACACCATTGTAATTGAGATACAAAGGCAGCAAATATCAGTTTTGAGTAATATGCACTGTAATATATATCAATATAAAGAGATGAATAGTTTAATATTTAAAAAGCATCGATGTATGAAAAGCCAGATAATAGTGTTTATAAGTTTTACTAACTAGACAGTATGTTTTTCACGAAAAACCTCAGAGCAGGGGTTAGGTGCAAGCCAACTTAATGATCTGTGGGACCATCATGTGTACTGTGTTAATACAGTATGTTCCTTGATGCTGGTTGTACAAGTCAGATGGGTCCCACATGCTGATCACAAAAGTCTGGCTTCCCTCTTTGATTACAGGCTACGAATGAGATCAAGGTCAAGGTTTTGGAGCCATTTTATTAATTCAAATGACGGAGCAGTATGTAAAATACACACACCACAAAAAAGCAGCTGTTGGTTGGGTGGACAGTGATTAAATAATCAGCACGAGTTGCAAAGCGAAATTAAGGCTTCAGCGTTTTTTTTTCTTCCCCCCCCCCCAATCGATTACTCAGTTTTTTTCAGATTGTTCATTAGTTCTAAATAAATAACTCTAAATAATAAAGAGATTTGAACTTTTTATTCAATCATAATCACAAGATTTATTATAATATTTTCTCATAATATTATAAAATGTATAATATTAGTCTGGAAAAAATAACATTTATTTAGGTTTGATCACATAGGAAATATGTTATTTACGATATCTCTCTTTAATTACCATAAATAGAGTATGTTTTAACTTCAGTGGCTTGTGTTCAGTTGAAGTCAGTGTGTTGCTTAGACCCTCTTAGAGAGCAACAATCTACTCTGTTGAGGGGCTGCTGTGGTGGGCCATTTCATGTTTAGTAAGCCTGAAACTTACAGAGTCTCTGGTTTTGTTTTTGTTTGTTTTTTAAAAAACGAGACTCTCACATTTAAAGTTTTTCTGTAATTTTCAGTATTCCAAGCGTAAACTGTTTGACACTTTATGATACTCCGTGCAAATCGATGTTTTTAATCATCAGTGACGTTGACGGGTCATTGCTGCCCTAATCCAAATATTCAAATAAAAAAAAAGACCAAATCCACAATTAGCAATGCCAGCAAACTGTGCTCAGCAAGACAACTACATTTTGGAACTGAACTGTACAACAATATCATCTGTATCCAAAATGAACAAATGAATATGTCTAAATGACATGTTGATGGCATGATGATGTTACAGATTCACAATGATACGTGCAAAAAGTAGCGTCTAAACGGTTTAAACTGACGCTGTATTAAGCATGTATTTGGTTATTTTGATTATAAAGAGCATGTGCATATTAATCAACAACCACACAAAAGCTCCCTCAGGGGAGTGACAGTTACTTTCACTTCCTATAGTCAAGGGACTTGTCAGATCAAGACAGCAATCAAGCTGAAATTAACCAAACCAAAGAACATTGGCATGAAAAGGGAAGTGTGACTAGATAAAGACTGGACCCTTAGCGTGTTTTTTTTTTTTTTAGAGCCGAAAAGAAAAAGTTTAAGAAAGAGTGGGCGACATAGGGTGAAGAAAGAAGAGACTGAGGCCGTGACAAGAAGTAATTGATTCCAACTGAAAGCTGTCTGCTGAGAGGAAAGGATTAAGCTCTAGCTAGTACCCTGAGAGACACACTGCACACGTCACTGTGGATGATCAGGTCTTAATGCTTATTCTGGATTCCACTTGCTTGGCCAGGCATTGCTGCTTGGTTTCCATTGCCAAAGCTAATAGGAAGTTGTAAAACTAAAGTTGAGCAACGCCTCAGCGAGGTTTTTCTTTTAATATTTTTCGGACAGCCCGATATAGAGGGGGAATAATACTATATAATGAAGGTAATCCTAAAATGATATGCTGTATTTATTATTATACTTTAGGTTACTATAAAACAGTCTTAGCTGGCTGCATGTTGCTGTCACAGTCAATGAGTAAATATACTCAAGGATGGTTGCAGTCGTGCAATGCAAGCAAGTAAGGCCACTGTAAGTTGGCTGAGATTCGTTCAGCCTCGAGGTAACAATGCGGCCAATTACTGACTTAGTAGGACAAGCAAGAGGAGGAGAAAGGAAGTCTAAAATAATCCCTGTAGACCTTTACTGTGTGTCCTGCTGGCAGGAACACGAGACTCTATGCCAACTAGAAAAGGTGACTTAAGTTGAAAACTAGTTAATAGGATCTGAGGTTACAGTAGTGTGTGTATTGACCACAACTGAGCAAGGCCTGCATACAAGCAAGGCCTGCAAGCATGCGATGCCAGCAAGGCCTGCAAGCGAGCAAAGCCTGCACGCGAGCAACGCCTGCTTGACATCTGCACAGGGCTTCGGACGCAGTATTTCATGAAAGAAAGTGCAGCAGTCAATTATAAGTGTCCCACATAACGGGTGGAAATGTGGTTGACACGAGCAAATAAAGGTCAGCAAAGGAAAAAATGGGAGCAGATAAACTCTGGTGCTTGTCATATAATGCGCATACCAGTTAAGCATGTGTACATTTCCACAGCTTCAACATATTTGACAAAACTACTTTCAACACTTTGTTGCTATGAGAGCATTACTGTCACGGTTGGTCTAGGTGTGCCCTTTTGTTGTCTTTGTTATTCGGGCTGACAACAAAAAAAAAAATAAAAGTGAAGGGTTTCCGTCCATTGAAACCCTGGAGAGCTTTCAATTTGAAATGATGAAAAGAGGAGTTGAGTTTTTATTACGAGTGTAATGCAATAATAATAATAACAAAGGTCTGCCTCGATTACAAGCCTGATTCATGTAAAGATCTGTTGTCTTCTGTAGTTAGGGTAAATAAAGGTCCTGGTCACCATCTAAGGAAATGGTGTGGCTATCTGATTGGCCCTTCTGCTTGGTGGGATCCATCACTGGCACTGAATAACCTTTAAACAATGCCTAAACATCACAGCGGTTGTTGAAATGTCAAGAGCATCCTGACTTCTTACAATAGAGCTGGTAGGAAGTGAGTCAGAAATGCAGGCTCAAACAAAGTCTGCAAAAACTGAGGTCAGGAGAGATGAGATTTTCAGTTTCTTCCCTGTCCACTTTATTATTAGAGGTTTCTCGTACAGGACATCAAAATTGAGTCTAAATTTACTTGACAACTCTGTTAATAACGTTCACGGATGTTATTTTATCAATTATGTTGAATAGACTGACCAGTAGTCTTTCTTATAGCGAGCAAACTTTTTTTAGTATGATGAAAGCCACTATTGAGTAATTTCCTTTTCCTAGTCCAATGTGATCATGTTTTTGGAGAACGTAAACATCATCCAAAAGTATATTCGATAATCTTCTCTGTTCACTGTTTAAGCAGCAAAATAACAAAATTGTTGTGACCTAGACTGAGCTTCCAGGTCAGTTGTCACCTGCCTTTTGCACAAGCCAGATATTGTATTTATACCAAGCTTTACCCTACATGTGGTACATGTGACATCCTGTTTTTCGGTAAACATATTTTGCCTGAAAGAAGTCACAGAGGTTATACTTTTTACTTACTGCCCCAGAGAGGTATATCCTTGCTCTCGGCCTTCATGACAATTGAGGACATTGTCATTGTGACTGGGATGGCATCAAAGTAAGAAGAGTGGGGTGCCAGGGTGAGGATGGGTGCTTCTGCAGGCAGTGCCCTTTGCCCTTTCACAGTCATCCAATGGAAACCTCCCGCAAACCACATGACCCGCATGAGGATTTTCAGAATTATGCCCACCAGTCTGGAAACAAGATTAAGCATGTGTGAGGAGCACTTTTCGTGTAGGCTGTGGATAAATACAACACTCTACTGATATAGCATACACTGCTAAAACAGAATTATCTGTAATCTCCAACATCCACACAGGAAAATAGACACAAATGTACAGATGCATATGTCCAACACAAAACCACAAGGCAGACATAAAGGATTAATGCCGGGTAGGGGTAATGTTATAAGTTGTGGAAAATATCAGGGTCAGTAAATGGTAACCAGAAGGAAAACAACACCATAACACTATAAAATAACACCCCGTACTGCACAGTCTGTAGAAGCCGCCTTAAGTGTTGTAATCGACCCCATGGTTGTGTTAAGCCTCACCCTGAATTGCTCAGACTCGGGGAAGTACTGTTTTTTCACTGTCATGACTAATCTCACAACTTAAGTCAAAACCACGCTCTCTCTCCAACCAAGAGGCTCGCTAGCATCTTTGCTTTACTAAAAATGAAACTAAGCAGAAAAAGAAGGTTTAAAATAATCTTGAAGCACTGCATTCGTATACAGACTGTGCAAAAAGGCAAAAAAAGGAAATGCTTCATCCTAACAAGACACACCGTGAGTAGGTAACCAAGGCTATTTCTTTACACTTGACTATTTTACCCACCGCTGTCTGCATTTCACTTCCTTGTCTCTGCTAGTTCCTACTCGACTACAGAGATGCAGTCCAAGTACAAGCCTCGTCTATACCCAAGTCCCTTGCATCAAATCTGACATTAAACCCCTGACATTTTCATTAACCTTTCAGGTTATGCTTCTAGTCTTTTGTTTGATACATGTGTTCAATGAAAAGAGACCTACAGCCGATGTACAAGTTTCTTGAACGGACCATTACACAAGCTGGGAATATGGAGCAAAAGACGAGAGAGAGCTGAGCAGCTCAACTACTGTATCAAACATCAACAATTACTTGGGATAAAATGTCATAGGAAACAAACCATGTCATGTTTTTTTTATTTTAACCTAAAACTGGGACACAGTAACGTTTAAAAAGCATCAGATGATCCTCTTGAAAGAAGCACAACTGGAGGAACAAGCAGAGGGCCGAGGTTAGACTGAATTTCCAGAAAACTACGTAACTGCAAATGATTTCTTCTTGACCACAAGAGTAGGTCCCATTCTATTAGCCCAACTTATATTAATTTGTCTTTTCTTCATATGTTATTAAGCTTCAAGTATGTAGATATAAAAAAAAAAAAAGAAAAGAAAAAAGAATTTAAAATAAAATTGCCATTTTCCAGCAGGGACGACAGCAAACCGTCGATTTATTTGGAGCCAGAAATGATTTAACAGCACATTAGCATAATGTTAGTCCAAAGCACTTAATTGCAGAAAAACTTATCATAACTGATATGACAGCACTGCAGACTGCTCTATTAGTATACATGTGTCACACTAATTGGCTATTGCTGTCATATAGCATATTCTCTATTCAACAACGTTCAGCTCCTTGGTCAAAGCTGAAGTCTGAAGCCACACATGTAAAGGACTATAAAAGACTGAAACAGATATTTACAGTTAATCTGTCAACATTAAAAAGAAAGCCCTACTATAAAGTGTTGTTGTTTAACTAAACATGGTTGTAAAGTAGCATTTCTGAGCCAGCTACAGTGACTGCACAGGTAACAGCATTCTACCTCTGCTCTTTGTGTTACCATTGCCAATATAACATGCCCAAGCACAGTGTGTGAGTATTTATATGACACAATGTCTCATGCTTCCTGAAATACAAAATTCACTTTCAATTAAACAGTCACGCAGGTTCATAACAAAGCACCCACCTTCTCCAGAGGCACTGGGGCTCGACTGTGGTTTCGGAGCGCCCAACTGAGGCAAGGAAGGCAAAAGGCCAAGCCAGCAACATCATGAATGCAGCTATGAGTAGACGGATGGGGAATAGTGTGACTGTCATTAATGCAATCTGTAAGAGATTAAGAACAAGAGAAAAAGAACAGGGTTAAAATAACAGATCACGCACAGTACAAGTGTTTAGTCAGACCTCTGACTTCAGATTGTGCAGTATTTTCTCTACAATTAGTCATGGCTACCCATGTCTATAATTTTTAGGACCATGACAATGCTCTGTGTACAAAACAGAACTTTACTGCGTATCTTAATTTCCAATGAGGAAGCCGTGTTGCTTTCTGTTCCATTTCTCTTTCTCAGGTGCATTTTCCAAATGATGGATTAAAGTGGCCCTTTTCATGTGCAGACGTCAGGGTGAAGTCAGAGGTGTTTAGTTTTACCAGAAGCAAATAGACTAAGAGTTTGGCACTTTCGTCAAAATGGGAGTCCAAAAATAAATATATTAAGAAGAAAAAAAAAAACACAATGAAAAAATATGATGAAACGTTCATAGCTGTGATGCCATCGTGGTGTAAATGAATAAAAACTGCACATGAATTTAAACTTCCAGCATGTAATGAAGGTGAGTTATATAGGGATCTACATACTGTACAGTGTTATGGAAGTAGTCTGCAAACACGACTTTGAATACAGCTGTCATCAGCTCAGCATCACAAATATACACCAATCGGGCATAACATCATGACCACCTTCCTATTGTGTAGGTCTCCCTTGTGCCTCCAAAACAGTTGTGACTCATCAGAGAATGGACATGGGCCTTCTGAGGGTGTCCTGTGGTGTCTGGCAACAGAATGGGCAGAGTGGGCGTCTTTGTGTCCTATGGGTTGAGGGGAGGGGCCTCTGTTGATCAGGCTTGTTCCAGTGCATCCCACAGATACTTGATTAGTTTGGGATCTAGTGAATTTGGAGGCCAGGTCAACACCTTGTGCTGTTTTTCATGTTTTTTTTTGTTGTTCCTCAACCACTTCTGGTATGTGTCCGAGTCAGGATGCATCCTGCTGGGGATGGCTGCTGCCATCGAGGAGTGTCATTGCTATGGGGTGGGGCTGCCTGGTCTGGTCAAGGTGGGTGGTACATGTCTAAGTAACATCCACATGAATGCCAGGTACAAAAAGTTTCCAAGCAGAACATTGTATTGTCACAAGATTGTCAATGTTATTTACTTCTCCTGTCAGTGGTCATAATGTTATGGCTGATCAGTGCATATGAAGAGCTTATTAATGTTTCTAACTAGTACACCAGTAAGAGACATTGTACACTCTTCAAACTTGGCACCTCACTGTTTGGGTCCAGTGGTGACTGTTTGCTTTACAAATTTGTATGACCTTCTGATAACAGTTCTTATCATTAGTCAATATTTGTCCAGATAGCAATGACTACTGGGAATATTAAGTCTATCCAGGTTTTCTTATCAGGAAACAGTTTTTGTCTGACAGTATTGTCAATGTAAATCCAATGAATTAAAAATACAGACAGCAAGTAACTGATTTTTGAGAGTTTTGAGAGCTGTCTTTGAAGTAACAGATTTTTCATACATTCTTTACCCAAAACTGTTTATTTTCCCAAGACTATCTTAAAATACAGAAATGAATGTGCACCTCCACCACACACAGCTGTCTTTTTGGACAAATATGAAAATCTATTTTAAGAAATAAGACTTTTTATCCCTTCACAAAATAGGGTCTTGTCATTAATGTTTGAGACCCATAGAACAATCCATTTGTTCAAAGATTAATCATCACCCAAAGCATGGGAGTACATTAATGTCACTCAGAATTAAAATACAAGAAATGCCACAAAAGCAAAGATTTTATTTAGGAATTAGCGTATATTTAGGTATTGCACTAAAAGACATCTTTACATTTACGCAATGTCTCAGTCTTCAGAGCCAATGCAGAAGGAAAAACATTCATGAGGACTAATGCAACTCAAGTTATATATATAGCAGCTTCTAAAAATACCGTAAATAATGTACAATTGGAGAGTGGCTTATTGGTAACAAACCATGGTCTAGTCTAAAACAGCTAAACTTGGAAGTGTAGGCATTGCAAGCTAAATGCAAACCATGAAAATCATTTCTGATCTGTTCTGTCTGCCCTCACTCTAAACCCAGCAGGTTGAAACCAGTCTGCCTTTTTAACTAACATGCAGGAAAAAGCTATGAGAGAAGACCAAATGTGTGTGAATATATATATATATATATATATATATATATCTCAGCTCTAACGGCAGTTTCACACTAACCTCAGGCGTATTGTACTGTCACATAGTTTTTCTTTCAATTGTGAAATCAGGTCTGTAGGTGCACGTGCTCTTCCAATGACAAAACCAACAAACTTACAAATCATGCCTTCTTTCAGGCTTTGAGATTGGTTCAGTAAACCCACAAGGAAAGAGAACGCTGTACCAAATAAAGGTCAAATCAAATTGAAAGTTAGAAGTGTAATCTCTTTGTCAGTAGAGTCAACTGTATTCGCTTCCCGTTTTTAAAATGATGTTTCACATTGTGAAGAAAAGGCCGCAGGGTATTTAGATAAGATTACATTTTCCCTAACTACTACTAAACAAATCTCTGCTGCAGAAATCCAAGACAAAATAGTGATAAATTCATAAGTCTGAAGGATAATAAAAGTATTTGAGCACTGGGCTTTCTGGTAGCAAAGGTCAGCGTGCACGCTTAGCTGGCCCTGATTGTCCACATCGTATCAAGTCATGACCAACAAGAGGCCGAATCACAGCTTGTTAAATGACATTTATTTCATAACTTAAACTGACGGTAAGGTAAGACAAACTCAGACTTTCCACCACTGTTGTCTGTACTCAAAGATAGTTCATGAACTTAAGGATGCATCACTCTATATCACCACTGCACAATCACAGCAAACGGTGTTCCTGCGCTTTGAATAACTCAGACTGAGCGGAGGAGCCGTCAGCTGCTCAGGTCAAGTCGGGTTCAGCACAAACATCCTCTCTGACACTGATTAAGTTCTACTGAATCTCATTTCCTTGTCGAAACTACCACTTGCAGACACCAGTTGGGCGCTTTGAAACAAGCAAAATGTCTTTTGTCCCTTATTACATCTTTAAAAGTGATGTAAGAAGCTTCTGTAATGTTCTCCCGTCTTATACACCAATCAGGCATGACATAATGAACACCTTGCTAATATTGTGTAGGTCTCCCTTGTGCCTCCAAAACAGTTGTGACACATCAGAGGGCAGACATGGGTCTTCTGAGGGTGTCCTGTAGTGTCTGGCAAAAGAATACTGTTAGTGGAGTTTGTAGTGGAGTCCGTTTAGGCAATACTTGAGCCACAACCCCTCAGTTCAAGCAACATTGGCTTTTGACACCAAACTTACTGAACTGTTTAAAACTCTGGAGCAAAAGGCACCTTCAAATTATGTCCAATGAATGTGCAACACTACTTTTGTGTGGAAAACATCATGCTGATATCAGCGGCCAGAAATACTGGCATGAATATTATGCAAATAAGCTACCAATTGATCGCTGCTTTGGCAACATGGAAACAGATTTAGGTCTTTGTTGGGTTTATCCATTATATCACACAGCGATGTAGATAAGGTTTGTCCAAGCTGCTATCTAACATTATCAGCTTGCCCTCTGACACCTAACCAACATTTGGGAGTGGAATGCTGGCTGATACACCTAAATCTTTAACAAATACACTGAAATATTATGCCACATCAGACCTCAACACTGCAAATCAATTAAGCAGCTCATTGTGGCAGGTTGCCTCTTGTTTCTGGACAGTTGCCCCTTTGTCACAAACAAGGAGCTAGAAGGATTAGCAAACAAGTCAAATTTTAGTTAGTCTCTTCTGTACGGTATACTGCACAGAATGGTGCACTATAAATAACATGACTTGTTACAAAGGGTTAGTTTAATGCACCCACAGCCTATTAGCTCGCTGGCATTTAGCCCGCAATGACAGGCAACAGCTTTATAGTCTGTAATGCCAAGCAGGGACTGGGATAACTCAATGAAACTCATCTGGTCCTATTATAATCTGTTACCCTTCTAAAGCCAGATTTATGGTTCTGCGTCAGATCAATGCCGTGGGTATGCTGGAGCTGTATTTTATGATGTCGCCTATGCTGTACCTTGACGTGCATCAACCCAGAAATGTAACTACAAGTTGTCACGATGCACAGCACACCAGCTGCGACTGGTCCGAAATGCATTCCCTAATTCATGTCGCTAAGTGGCCGGACAAGCACAGAAAATTCAACCTCCCTCCTGCCTTCTAGAGAACAACTACTCAGCCACCTCCTCTATTTTTGTGAATTGCAGTGATTTCAGCAAAAGTAACAGCTCCACATTTATTAGCTCCTACTCCGAAATGAGCCAGTAATTTTTAATTGTCACTGTTTGAAGCACAATGAGCAACTCAACACAGCTGACTTGCATTTTAGGGACATAACTACAGAACGATGCAGACACACCAGTCCACAAGTATAAATGCTTAAAAGGGCATAGCCCGCTACAGCACAGGCTTTGTGAAGATCTGCTGTGGTAAGCTGGCTTCACAAATGTAATGTAGTCAGATATCATTTACTTACATTTACGCATAATAAAACTCAGTCCGAGAAAGTTTTGTCCATCTGTTTCAAATCAATGCAACGGAAATGAAAAAAAAACCCAAAAAACTTCCATTTATGGGTTTTATTACAATAACAGTGATGCTTAAGAAACAATCTCCGGCCACAGTGACACTCCTCAAACAATCTCCTGTGTCACAAGAGACATGCCACAGTCCCTTTTCTCTCTCTCAACCCAGAAACACATCCTGTTGGTTCACCAGTTTGTTGAGCAGTCAGCTGGAGGACAGAACCCCAACTCTCATTGCTCCACTCTTAAGAATTTAAGTTCAAATTATTTCTCCTCCTATGTTGCTGTGAACGCGAAGCCAGTACGACATGCTCAAACCAGCTGTTCTCAGTTACACGAAGACGAAGAAATTAACATCTATCTTTTCATGACCTACTTTTGGTGCCGTTTAAGAAACCAGTTTCAAAGGTCTAGCCTCTCTGACGTCTTTAATGTTAAGTTAAAACACATGTATGTGCAAACACACACACACCCACACGCACTAACAATCAGTTTCCAAGAGCTGAAATTCAAATGAAAGTTCCCCTTAACAGTTGTAAACACCCACTTCTGCAAATTTTATTGTTCACTTACAAGTCAGTTGATTTTGTGACACCATGTGCGAGCTAAATAAATGAATGTATTGCTACATGAACGACTTATTTAACTTAGCTACGTCATGCCTTGTGGAAGAAGCCAGAAAATGAACCTATTCCACCGGTTTTAATCCACCTGACATTCTAACTTTTCCTTTCAGTCTGTGAAAAGAACCAGGAGGAAAAATGTGTGTGAACCTCCCTAGGTCACTATTTGTATTTGTAACAAGATATGCTCTCACACCAGCTATGGCAGCGCAGCGCCATTCATAAAACTGGCTTTCCCATTAGACTGCACTGTGCTGCTGAAAATACCTCACAGCTGTGTCCCACTTCCACGTTGTTTACAAATACTACACTGTATTCTATGTGTACTGTTATTTGAGCGTTCACATACAAAAAATAAAAAGTAAATAACATGTTATGCAGTTTTCCATCCCTGAATTCACTTGTTTGAGTGAAGGCTGGTTCTTTTTAATTATGTCTCACTGATTAGTGCCAACTCATGGCTCTGAGCAGATGCACACACATACACTTCTGTCACTATTGGAGCTATTCTGAGAGCTCATGAGGTGAGCTAAATTTATAGCTAGGCCCAGTTTTTAAGAGCAAGATAATACTCGTTGTGCGCATCATGAAGGGAAGTTTTCATCATCTGTGAATAATGCAACATGTTGCAATATTTGCATGGAAGAAGACACAACCCTAGCCGTCATGGGTAAGTTATAAATCACAATTTAAAATACTGTGTGAAGTCCGGGCAGGCTGTACTCCAAGGATGCTGTTTTTGCAGTTTTGAGCAATGAAGCTGAAGGGCATACGTGCAGAGGCTGCAAGCTTGAATTGCCCTGCAATTAACGCCTTTAACAGAGAAGGCTGAAAGCTCTAAATCTGATTATCAACAATGACGGGCAGGGAGATGCATATCAAGGCTGCACTGTTGAAACTACGCAAATTTTAATCAAGATGCTTGTTCATTTTAACACTGCATAATGTGTGGGGATGGGAGGGGAAAAAAATGAAGATGACTGTCAGTTTTCCATCCCCTTCTCCGCCCTCCACATCCACACGTGCTGGGTGAGTGGCACCTTGGTAACCAACAAAGCCACTGGAAAATGGGAAACTGTTTTTATGTTGTTTTTTTTTAACATTTATTTTTAACACAAAGGGCACGTGTAACTGTCAACGAACAAGCATGGCATCTTGGTTAAAGCTACCAAAAAAAAAAAAACACCAAAAAAATAAAAAAATAAAAACACCAATGGCTTCACATAGCTATGGTAACAGTTAAAGAGCAACAAGCTAGGCCCCTCCTGAACAGGCGGCCATGCTCAAATAATTGTATTTTATTTCCAGGGGGTTGTTAGCGGATGCCTGAATATGAGAGAGGGGCACATTTTAAACGTTTAATAATGTAAAATTAATATTGCTTCTGCAGCTAAGTTGAATGTCTCTGCTTATTGACTCGTAGCCCTTTAAAATGAGCACTGAAGCAAGGATAAGTCAACCAGATAGCTGGGGGGAAAAAGCAACATGTATGCAGCTAATGTTAGCCGGCTAGCTAGTACTAGCTCAGCTGGCAACATGCAATCAGGAGAACCTCCTCAGTGATGGTGACAGCCAAGCCAGCGTGTCGCACTAAACTCTTAATGTTCTACAGGCGACTCGGGCTGAGTGTTAACGTATTTGTGCAAGTTAAAGCACTCGCCTGCAAGCACACTCTCTTACCTTCGCCTTTTCCATGGGGGTGAATTTCAAGACGTGCACAAAAGGGTTCCTAAACGGAGGAGCTTGGTCCATCTTTCCATCTTCTCCCACCGCACAGTGTCTGTTACTCGGCAACCTCATTGTTGGAGATAACGTTAGTCGAGCTTACGGCTGTGATTTTAAAGTGTTCAGCAGAAAACTGATTCTCCCCCGAAAGGAAAGGCTCCTCACGCGAAACGCAGTTGCCCTTATATCAGTCTTGAACGGTGGCTAATTGAGGTGGCAGTGAAGGGCTCTTATCGTTATCTTCCTCCCTTGGACCGCATGGGGGATAATGGCTAGCTCAAGGATTAGCTGGGGATATCTGAAGTCGCCGATATCTGTCTGCCTTACAGTGCTCAGGACGCCTTCCTCCACACCGTGTCCACCAACCAGACCAGTCCGCTAGCTATGGATGCTAACGCAGCAAGCCACGATTCCGTTCCTTCAGCTGAGCGCATGCGCACGACCATTTCTCTTGTCCATCATCATCTCCCAGAGCGATTTGATGTTGCCTTCACAAACTACCCAAAATATCGTAATTTTTAAACTTATTCTGTATATGATTTATGATCACATGCCACTGATTGTTGCCGTGTTAACCACATGTAGAGTTGTGGTAGCTGGCAAATACAGAATTGTAAATTTGTGAATTTCAGATATGTGAAGAATACATAAAAAAAAAGGGACATAAACCTTCATTAATATAATTCGCAAACAATGACATTTGTATTTCTTGTAAAACACATTTGAATTTCTTCACATTGTTGCACGTACTTATGAGGAAAGTTGTGTTCGAAAACATTTACATTATACTGCAATGGAAGATGGAACATTGTGTTTACCTGTAGCTAACTGCATCTCAGCCACTAACTTCTGAAATATATAAAAAAAAAGGAGGGTGGTTGCAATTACAACCCCTGCTTCTCTTCAGAAACTGAAAATGTGAGCCAACCACAAAGCTCTTAGACATAGATACTGTACATAGATAAGGTCAATGTAGGCCGATGTGTGCGGGACAGAAAGGATTCTAATCAGCTGCCACTTGATTAACTGTTCATCAATATACCTGCTCTTGGGTTTGTGCTCCATCACATGCAACTCCATCTGTGTATCTGCGAGAGTGCTCTCGTGGCTGCTAATGAGGACGCAGTTGCATGCTGTCTATACGGCTTTGCTTAGAACACAGGAGAGGTTATAGCGCAAACTGCAATTGGTGAAAAGCATTTATTAGCATTTATTTTATAATTTTTTTTGCATAAATATATAAGATTTGTTAGAATTCCACTAATGCATTGTGGTAAAATGAGGGCTTACGTGGCACAATATTTAGTTTTCAACAAAGTGATGGCCCAAAATAGTAATGATGATAGAGAAAGAAGTAACTTCACACTGAACTATAATTATAGTATGATTGTTTTGTATTATCCCTAAACCATGCAAATATTTGAAACTATGAATATTACTATATATGTACTATATATATGCACATATATACTATATATGTGTAGAGCATTTGACAATTTGACAGTTTAACTCCAATGTCCCACAGAGGCTTCATACCTTTTGGCATGGTGAGCGCTGGTAACTAGTTATATGCCTCCCTCTAGTGGCGAAAACAGCACAATGCTCTCACCGGTACACAACAGAATAAATGCTAGCCACGCCCACTCATTAATATGTGGTAAAATGTGACTGTGCATACAAATACAAGTGCAGCTGTGGGCCGTGCACTTCAAAGTGCTTTCCCGGTCGCATCTTTGCAATATAAAAAAAGTAGAATAATTGTCATGCAAAGCGAAATTATTTGGTTATAAACAAAGTAGGAAGAACAAGGAGGCAGTTTATTCAAAAGATCAAAGTGAATTGAAAGTATCCAGCAGAAGAAAAAAAATGAAACATCTGCAGCCTAGGCATAGACATAATTACTTGTAATACTAAGAAACAAATAAACGTTTATGATATTTTAAAGATAAGATAGGCCTGTTGTCACTTTACATGCAGTAATACATAAAGATTGTGAGTTCCTGTCATAACAGTGCTTAAAAAAAGAAAACAAATACACAAATACATGATCAAAATACCCTTTCAAACTAAATTACAATCAGTCCCATTACATATTACATACCAGTCACAGCACATCGGATGTAAAGTGTCTGTGACACAAGAACTGTAAGCAGAAACAATGTGAAAGGAGATAATAGCAAGCAATAAAAATGGAGGGGTTCTTTTATTTCAAAGAAATGGGTCAGCTGATCAATTTGGAAATGAACGCCTGCTTGTGCACAAATTAATGTTTCTATTTTTATTTGCTTTATGTTATTAGTTAATTTTCTCTTAAGTACTGCAGTTCTGTAGAACAACCTAAAATCACAACCGTTTGGAGATGTTTTTTAAGACAATGGCTGTTACAAGGAAATGTACACACCGGAAACTAGAAGCAGAATTTATTTTTTATGCGTTGCTGAACTACATTACTTATAAGTTGAATTGTGTACACTGCAGTCTTTAAAGTTCCCTGTTAACAAACCTATTGATTGAACCACTTGTTCACGTAGGAACGTATAGCGTGAGAAATGGTGCTGTATGTTGGAGGCTGTACTTTATTTATGACACTTGATTTTTTCCTTGTTCTCATAGCAATCATGTTTTTTTTTTTTTGTACTGTACTGTATGTCAAGGACAGCCAGTCAAGCACACATACACACAAACACAGCACATGCACATTTTGGAATCACAGTCACACAAACACACACAATTCAACTCTATATTTTAATTTGGGCGTGGACTAGCATGTAGCCAAAGTGCCCTGTGGGCTGACCATATCAGGTCGTGACATTTGCATTTGACAGGAATCACATCAGACAGGGTTAATACCAGAGAGGATGGAGAGATAAAAAAAAAAAGGAGAAAAAAAATAGTGGAAAAGGTTTCCCCCATTTCTCCTACAACCCCTTCCCTTTCTCTTTCCCTCCTCCAATCCCATAGCTGAGGTGCTTAAATTAAAAAGGAAGAAATGCAATTTAAAGACATGGGGTAAACAATCACAAAACACTTGTTTCTAGAGGAGAGACAATTTCCTGGTGCCTTGTCCAATTTCTTATGGCCTGGAGGTCTGCCGCATGCGTTTTAACACCTGGTTCTACACCACTGATTAAAATTGTAATGCCGGTGTTGAATCAATCCATATGACATTTTGGAAATACACAACTACCAGGACATTTTATATATACAGCATTTTCCCCCCTGTTGTATTAATTTGGAAACAGGAAGGTGCAAGGTGGCGACTCGCGCTGGGTGTCAGCACTATGCCTTCCAACTGTTTGAGGGGAAAAAAAGGAAGTTTCAACAGCCTAAACAAGTGGAAATATGTAACTATCATTGCACACAGTGTTTACTCAAAAGCCATGTGTAAGGCGTGTGCTGTGAAACCTACGATGGGACAATTACATTGCATTCACATGTATTTACAAGGTCGCGTCAACATGACTGTGGGATCATCATTAGACGTGGCCCTGTGATTGCTTTTCTCCCAAAAAGGAAAAAGTCTGGGGAGAATATGGACTACTTGCACTCTCACTGAATGATAATTTTTGGTAGCAATTACCACCTTTAATTGCAGATCCAAAACTATAAAGCAAAACTATGACCAAACACCCTCATGAAAACTGGCCGCGGGAACTTGAAGTCAAAATGTGTCTCGCTGAATGCTGAAAATTAGGAAGAAACAGTTATGTACGGGCAGCCAGAACACCAGGTGGAAAGACAAATTAAGGTCAGAAATGCAATCATAGATTCAAGCCGGAGTGAGTGAAAGGTAAAGGGAATAGAGAGAACGAGAACAAAACAGAGAACGTCCAGATTTTTGGTACCGCTATTATATCAGTATACCCCCCCAGGCAAAACATCTGAGGCAGAGTGACAGACGGACCGTTGTTTGCTTCACACCACAGAAATGTTTTACCAGCCCTTGCGCTCGTGTCAATCAATGGCCGGCATGTTCCAAAACATATTCAACACACAAAGAGAACACTTTGGCTTGAGGAAATGGATTGTGCCTAAGATTGGCAGGGGACTCGCTGGACGTGTCAATCACCAAAGGCCCTTTGTTTTACCCCTGTCCCAAGCTTTAAGAACAAAGACTTTTTCTATTGTTTCATGTGTCTTTGTATGCAATATAAACTCGGGGTTTTTTCTGTGATGGTCAAACAAAAGTATTATACTGTAGGTTTATTCCAGAAAGAAGGTTTTGCTGAAAGTGCACTGGTAGGAAAGGAATTTGCAACAGTCATCTCTGAGCAGCAGGCTTACGTGAGAGCACAAATCTACTTGTTTCATGATGTGCTGCTGATGAGTGCTGGATGAAGGGGGTAGGAGTGGGAAGGCAGTCAGACGGGTAACGTTTGAAACCGCAATTTCACACAACGGACGTTTGAAATCCGAGAGAGCCGCAGATCCGTTCTCTGGCATCGCATCTAAGCGGCTTCTTTCAGTTTTCTGAAAACCGCCGGGACATTTCATGTCGTCTCTTCCTGTCTGACCCCTCCAGGTGCCGCGCTATCTCGCAGCTAACACAGGAATCCGTGAGCCATGTACATCCACGGCCCTTTGAAAGAGGAAGCCACTTTGCCGCTTCATCTTGGAAAGCACCTTCCAGCGTCCTCTGTGTTCCTCGCCGAGATGAAGGCGGCTCCAGCTAGAAGAGCGGGTTTTGTAACCAAAGCCACATGTTGGGCAGGACAGCCAGTTGTAAGACAAGAAAGATCTTTGTGGCGAACACAAGTGCTTGGCTGTCCTCTCGCATGCCTGTCTGTCAGCGTTCCTTTGCTGGCTGGACACCTGTACAACTGTAATTTTACACAGGCAAAAACAAGAGGGGTGTGTGTGAGAGGGGTGCAGGAGGGATGATACAGACGTGTGTTTGTGTATGTTTTCTTTGTAAAGAATCAGTAAGTGGTGCTGAGTGCCTGCTCCTGAAGGGTTACGTTTGATGGGGAAACAACCAGCCTACATCTCAAAAGAGTCTCCCGTGAAGCTGATATATCTTCAGTACTAGTAAAAAAGTGTTGCTGCAATATTCGAGTGTCGACCTTTCACCTCAAGAGACAGCTGGGCCATGACCAGCGTGAGCACTGAGAGACTGAATGACTGAGAATTTTGGATTTGCAACATGCCTTAATTGTTTCTCTGTTCTCAAGCCTCTTGTGCAAAAAGGAAAAGAAAAACATAGAAAAGAAAATTAGGAAGAAAAAATACTGAACAGAAGGGCGACAACGAGCTTGTCTGGGAATGAAATGCGAGGTCATGGCTTTGGAATGCGACTGCATGACAGAAAGCAGGAAGAGGAAACAGATAAACTCTTGAATGCTGCCCTTACACACACACACACACACACACTGCACACTCACATACCTTGTTGTGCTATCGTCAAGGGTCGGGTGTTGGTTGACAGAAACCACCGATCTGCCTCGGCGCTAAAACCATGATAAGACACAAGGACATCTGTGACCTGTGTCTGTGTGGAGAGACGCATGTGAAATTCCAAAGTGACAAGAGTCACTCTGGTTTCTGAAGTATAAAATAACGCTGCCAGAATCACAGTGCGGCAGGTGTTATCCTCCATAATTTAGCAGCGATAATCCATTATGTATATGATTTGGCTTAAACGACACTCACTAAAAGGCACGTCCATCAGGTCAGTGGTCCACAGCCCTTGTTCCATGTGAGTTATGCTCAGATGAAGACCATAAAATGGACTTTGCTCTGCAATTTGTCATCACAATATGGCACACATTCGTTTGTGTTTGCCCATGTTTCTGTGTACTGGCTTGAGTTTAGGATGGAAAGCTGACACTGCGTTTGAAATGTGGTGCAGTAGATGTTCTTAAATGTTACAATATTAAAACTTGTGACAGAGAAACAGTGTTTGAATTTCTGTTAATATGCCTGTCCTCTTCATATCTGTGAGTTAGACGAGAAGACTGAAACAATCTGTAAAATCTGATCAGAGACTCCAACTTAACCATTTATGTGGATGATTAGCAATAAAATATGTTTCACTGCGACAACACCAGAATGAACTAGAATCTAAATTTTTTGCACATGGACAAAGTTGTTCAACCTGCTGTGGAGCATTGAGTCTCCTGGGAATACAACTGTAGATGAAGAAGTTTTATTCCTCCCCAACTTCACTGAAAACACTTAATTCATTCAATGCAAAAATACAAACAACAACAGATACACCTTTTCAGAAGCACGACTCATTCAAAAGTAGTAAAAAAGCGCATAATAAGTGTCTAAAAAAAGGTTTACAGAGGACCAGCACAAAATATTATATCAACAGATAGAAAAAGGTCAAGTAGATGCAGCAGGAGAGAATGAAAAGGAAGAAACAGGGGGTTAATTCTTTTCTTGACAAGCCGGTTGAAAAGCTTAGACTAAAACAAAATTACTCTACTTTGATAGGTACAAGCGGCCAGGGAACGTGAGAATGGAAGGAGTGTGGAGGGGGGCTTGGGAGGATGAATTTTCAGTCCCACTGTTGAAAGGCTGATGTCACATTCCTTGTGTCAAATGTTCTTGGTAAGTTTTTTTTTTTTTTTTTGGAGGGTGGGAGTAATGTCCTTCCCTGTCTCCACATCTGCCAACACTCAACAAATGTGTCCTTTTCCCCCCTCTCTGACTCTCCCGCAATGTTCTATTCTGCAAGAGGGATAATGTTTAGTCTAATTGACCATCTATGGTGATGACAAAGGAATCAAAGCAATGGGATTTTGATTTCACGCTCTCTTTTCCTGTTGGGCTTTTCCTGTCTCTTTCCCGTGGTCATTTCCTCATCTCCTCCATGTGGGATATGACACAGTTTTTTCCCCCCCTTTTTTGCTGCAGTACTAGCCGTGAGCAAGTGGAGGAGCTCTAGTGATGTTCTTTTGACCACTCGCACAGACCACAGGGAGGACCACATCTACATCCCTGAACGTTTACATCTGCATGAATACCTAAGCCTCTACTCTCCGTGTATGTTTGTTACCACTGCATGTACAGTACATGCGCACAAATATGCTCATGCATTTGGTTGTGTTTTGGTGGGTATCTGCACGAGCGCAGAGAAGTGTGGTTTCATGTCTTATGCGCGCGTCCGTTTGTGTTCCATATGGGCATGTCCCTGTGAATTCTGCGTATGCATGGGTGATAATGTGAATTCTAGTAGAGTAACGACAATATGTGGTTGTAAAGTAGCGGCTGTTGAAATTGGTCGCAGATGAAATGTTGCTTTTTCAGGCCAAATTTAAAAAAAGAAAAAAGAAAATGTCTCCGCTTTGTGAAGAACTGAACTCAGCTGCTCCTGCCTGTTCTGCAGAATCACACGGGGAACTATTCTGACTGAAGGTTTTTTTTGTTTAACTCTTTGCATTAATTGTACAATTGTCTCTTTTATTCAGAGGAAGAAAATATCATGTTGTTACGGACCATAAGCAGAAACTTACAGCATCGAAGAACCATGGGAACTCTGGATTCTTTCAGAATTACAGTACTGTCTACAGTATGAATATCTGACATGCTTTCATTTTGACCAACAGATCTGCATAATCTGCAGGAGCTGGAACATTTATATACACAGAAACCATCACATGCAATAAGAAGTACTACACTTGAAATCTCACGCAAGTTCAAGTAAATTTGTAGTGAGCAAACATGCATCTTAAAAGAAGATGCATTGAAAACAGCACTGCAAGTCTTACGTGTTTCATCTTTTGTTTTCATCTTTTTCAGGGTGAATTATTGCCACAGGTTAGCATAGCAACGTTAGCATAACTGGCAGCAGTTTAAATAAGAAACTGCAAACAGAAAAGTCAGCATGCGAAGGTCACCGTGCAAGTGCATTAGCTGTTCTGAATGGTAACTGTAATGGTCCACTGTTATTGCATACAGTCACATTCAACAGCGGACAAACTATCAAGCACATACATCCTTCCTGCACGTTTGAAATTAGGCCATCTGCGGAGCAGCCTAACTGTCCCGGCACAATCGTTGACACTGGTACTACAGCAAAGAAAACAATGACCCGACACGCTCCTATCAAACTCTAACTTAAATCCCCCCTTTTACCCCGCTTTCATTCCGTGTCATTCTGCCTTGTATCTGGCCGGGACTTACAAGTCTCCGACTGTGACATAAGGGATTCCATGTTGTCCACTCCTAACAGATTACACGAGCATGCAAGACAAAAGGACAGCGAGCCTGTGCATTTATTTGCCTCTGTAAAAAGGGGAGAGGGGGAAAGAGGGAAGGGAGTTTAGAAGCTGATGGGAGAAGGAGAATAAGACAGAAGAAAGGAGGGGGGCGGGAGTAGAAGGAAAAAGCAGGAAGAAATTATTAACGGGCACGTGTATTTATGGAGTCATGAACAGAGAGAGTGAAAAATATTAAAAGAAGTAGGAGGAAGAGCGGGTAGAAAAGGGGAAGCATTTCTTTGTACTCTTGTTATCACTGGCCCAGGCTAGCATCTTTATTCTACCAGGAGAAAATGCTAATCATCAATCTCAGGCTGCATGCTACGTCTCTGTTTAATAGCTGATAGGGAGTCTCCACAGGCTGCTTTGCTTCTTTGTTTAAAATGACATATAATGGGACTGAGCCTTATCAGTGTCTCGTTGCATTCTCTCTCTCCCCTCTCTCTCTCTTTCTCTCTCTCTCCCTCTCTCTGGGATTGTGGTCCAGTTTAAAGGAATAAGGGATAGCAAACTACGAATGATTTCGAGCAAGGGATTACTTAATCCATCAATTTAACATGAAATACATACGCAAAAGTAAGCGAGAGGGAAGGGGGGTGATGACAAAAGGATGAGGAGGAGAGAAAGAACAAGAGAAAGAGAGACAAAGAATAACGAATGGAAAGGATTTTGGTTATTATTGCCACTTACAAAGTCATACTCTCGTCGTCAAGACAAATTCATCACCAAAGAGAATCTACTGGAGCAAAAAAAAAGAAAGAAAAGAAATGATTTATTTCTCACACACATCCATAAATCTAGCAGTGAAAATACATCACCACTGTCTTTTAAGATAAATCAAAAGACTTGTACGAGCAACATCCACAATACATTCTGTATACATGGGACAACTTTAGTACCAGGTCTGGATCTGCTGGGAGATATGCGGGTGAAATATTGCCGTACAAAGGCAGATGAGATGGGATGCATTACCACAGACTAACCTTAACTAAAGGGTATAGGTCACCAGAGGCATTCTTGTCCACTAGTAGTCCTACGAAGCAATGCTTTTACATCCGGGTCCTTGTTATTTTTTTCTTATGTGGCATGAGGACACACAGTGAACGTGAACCTAATTCTCATTAATGCTGTCATCGATCTACAGGTGGTGGCGATGCAGCAGGAAACAAAGCAGTTCTTCTGTAAAATGCAAACGTGCACAAACTACGCAGGTTTCGCTCACTCTAATATATTAAAAACACAGGACTCGTGAAGCAAGTGCATATGATTGGTTGACATTTAACTGCATCAGAGGAGCAACAAAAGTAGTTAAAGCCAGGTCAGCTTTCACAACGTGCATCTCGCCTGACACGCATCGACATCAAGTGCTGGACGTTAGCTTGTCGCTTCATATCCCCAGCTTCCATTGAAAATGTATTGTAGCTCGTTGCTCTCTCTCTGTTAGTGTAAATGGATCATTAGGGTAAGGACCCACTGGAGAACTCCCCTCAGAACTACATGTTTTGTTCTTTTATACATTTGAACTGCCGATAACAACCCTGAAGAGACCTAAGATGCACCCGGAAGATGGTATATCAGTGCCACTCACTTCTGCGGGACACACAACAACATACACCTATCAGCCGCAACATTAAAACCACAGACAGGAGAAGTAAATAACAGTGACCATCTTATGACAATACAGTGTTCTGCTGGGAAACTTTTGGACCAGGCATTCATGTGGATGTTACCACCCACCTAGACCAGACCAGACCCCACAGCAATGACACTTCTTGATGGCAGCAGCCATCCCCAGCAGGGTGCACCCAGGCACAGGCACACACACAAAAACGGTTTAGGAACAACTCAAAACACATGAAAAACACCACAAGGTGTTGACCTGGCCTCCAAATTCACTAGATCCCAAACTGATCAAGTATCTATGGGATGATCCACAGAGGCCCCTCCTTTCAACCCACAGGACCCCCTCAGAAGGCCCATGTCCATTCTCTGATGAATCACAACCGTTTTGGAGGCACAAGGGAGACCTACACAGTATTAGGAAGGTGGTCATAATGTTATGCCTGATCGGTGTATAACACATAAAGGATAAGGAATGGAATTCATTGTTGGTTTATTTCTGTGTGTTGTGCTCCATTGTAAGGCTTACGTCAAGAGCTGCTGGACACTGCCGAGCTGACATTCATACTGAGAGTACAGAGCTAGCCTCGACATATAGCTAATATAGCTGATGTGTGACACAGTGCTGTAAAGCATTACAAACGTTTCATGGGCATTTGTTCCTGATCAACCCAAGTTATGTCGTGCTGCCAGGACAGGCTTTTGTAGTGCTGGGTGAGAATTAAAAAGGGAGTATTCTCTCACAAGAAAGTGAAAGAAGGAAACAGACCATGCTATATCTGATACAGAGTTAGAACAGATACCACTGCGGCGGTATACTGATGATGTTTTGAAGTGTTTGCATAAAATGTGTGTTAACTCTGCTGGAATATTCACTGTACTAATGTGTTGCATTTTTAAAATTGTTTTGCACTCATATTCTCATGGAACTTCCCTTCTCTTTTACCTCTAGTTCATAACAGGGAACACTTCTATTCAAGATTCAAATCTACCAACTTCCAGCTTAAGCCTAATACATACTGCAATATAGCTCTTTTCCCCCCAGAATATTTCACAAAATCATTTCAGTAACCCTTACATTTTTGGTACCAGAGTATGAAAAACTTTTCAAACTTGAGCACCGGCTCTGCCTCAGTAATGACTTTAAATCAAAATCAAGTAATCCAGCGAGCTATTTCCATTTCTTCATCGCCACGCACTTACAGAGTGCCACTGTTTATGGTGGTTTCGGGTCAGCTGCTTGTCTGTCACATGATCAAGAGGGAAGAAAAACATTAACATTGAACATGGGCTGGAGCAGATGAAAGCTCTCGGCCTGACTGTCAGTGCTCTGAGGTGATGAGAGATGTCATTACTTATTCATGAGTCCTAAATGCAGAGCAGAGGAGATGGGCATGGCTGACCCTGAATCGTAGGGGGTGGGTTACGAGCGTGTGTGTGTGTGTGTGTGTGTGTGTGTGTGTGGATGGGGGATATTGGATGAAAGCAGCGTGATTGAATCAAACTCAGTTGTGCCAGCTGTGATGTTGACTTTATCCACACAACCATCTGAGGTAAACAAAGAGCATATGCAATCTGCATTTATAAAACATGTTATTTCGTCATGCCTAAACACTGACACTGACAGGAGGAAGTAGAGTTTGAAGTGTTGTCTCTCAGTGCATTAAGGTTATACTGCACTTTGCCTATGTGAAAAAAGAAAAACAATCTCAACATTAAATCTTTAATCCCAATTATGGTTTTGCATGGTTTTGACTATTACGAACAAGTTGCATATATTTTACAGTACTGTTGACAACTTTGCAAAGCACAATAAAAAATGTTTAGTTTTGATGGGATTGTACTTGTCTTGAATTAGGACGGGATGTGGAATGTGGAAAAATTATATAAAATGGTAAACAAGACATTTGGAACATTTCTATTTAATATTATTTGGTATCAGCTACTTTATAGCCACTTTAGAACAAATGATACTGAGAAAACTGTACAGCAAGGGGTTAAGATTGGGAGAATACTCTGACAGAGGTAAAGAACAGATAAATGCTTGGCATTACATGCTATCCACAATGTAAGATTTCAATTTTTTTTTTTGAATGTTTACCATAATCCATTATCTAATTTAAATTAGCACTGACTCCTGAGTGATTCCATAAAAATACAAACATAAACAGGAGGGCACCCTCAAATAACCCACACAACATTGCCATCATATGTATTTGCTACATAGACTGTATAAAATATGAACTATGCGACTCCACTTTCTTCCATATATTAAAAAAAGAAACCTTCCTTGAAAAAAAAAAAAAACACTTAAGTGTTTTAGTTAGGCCCAAGCCCCATCCACTAACATGGAGGGGGGTGGAGCTTATGACCTATATTGCAGCCAGTCACCAGGTGGAGCTCCACTTACTTTAGCTTCACTTTTGAGGATCTGTCTCGTCAGTCATCTTTAATATACATTCTATGATTTGATGAGTTGACCACTGGTATCATTCCTTTTCAAAATAATTTAATTAAAAAAGTCATTAATTCTTTAATTGTGTGCCATCAGAAAGTAGCTGAAGGCAACAGAAAGTACAGTAGTAAAAATATCAAAATAGTACATTTATGAATACACATAGGTTTTTTGTGAGACTGTTCTACAGTAAAACATCTTTTGATCAAGAAGATTATTAGATTAGAAGATTATTACAATAGTCATATTTCGTTGAGACATTGCCCCCTAGTGGCTGTAATAATCCTACAGCGCAAAGGTGGAACCAAAGGTCAATAGGGAGGAGGTCAGGTTGTGTGTGTTTCACATTGATAGTCAAAGTTTGTATTAAAAAATATATATATATCTCTACTATAATTTCAGTTGCCAGATTTGGCAATAGTTCAGGAAACATGCTGATCACACTAAAAGGATAGGAACAAAAATCACTCAATTTTTAAGCTAGTAGAGTCCTACAGGAGTAAAACTAAATACAAGCAACGTGGATAAGTAGCATGATCTATTCTTTATTTCATCTAAGCGCTTTATAGTTAGTCATTTTGATGATTCAGAATGTACTGAATATACGTTTCCGTTCCCCTTGTCCAGTGAACTCAACAAGACACCTGTTCATGTTTTCTCCTGACACTTTGTTTGAACTCTCCACCCCTCCACCCCTCTCCCTCCTCTGCTGAGTGGAGTTATGGTATGCATTCAATGGGGCATTTGAGCGAACAGCATCTTTTATAATCCATATCCAGTGTCTCAATTTCCCACTGAATCCCGCTCTTGTGTGATCAGAGACCTGTACACAGCTGAGGGTGCTACTGTTTCAAAGCAGCTGGAAATGATCTGTCATCAGAGGGGAGAGATGAAGATAATGGCTGGGTATTATGGCTTGTATCTGAGAGCTTAGGAACATCATACGCACTCAACACATGCACAGTCTCCGTGTTTGATTGTGATACCTGAAGAAAGTGGGTTCGGAAACTCTAGCTAGACAGCTGAACTGGAACAATTTTACTATATTAACACAAGCCAAAGGAGAAATTGCTAAACTCAACTCCACATAATACCCATGAATAACCACTCTGAGGTCACTGCCTCTCTCACTCTTGCAAGTACAGCGAGCGGTTTGTTTGATTTGATCCTGCTGGCCGGGGATAAAATAAACTTAGCAGCAGGCTTGTAGCTAGACAGATGATAGCAGGTAAAAAACAGCGTCGCCCCATGTACCCAGTCTGATTTACAAACCCTGCGCTCTGTTTTCTATCCACCAGACTCCTGAGCGAACAGGCCACAGAGGTTACACTACAGGAAATGAACTCCATATCACGTTGCTATTTCTATTTGATAGAGGTTGGTGTAAAATATGCACGGCAGTAGTCGGCAGGACAACCCCGCCATGCTATTATTGACTATTCATTTTTCCTTGCCTGTCATTGATGTATGTGGGCGAAGGAATAAGTAATGCAGATGTAACCTATAGCGTATACACTGCTTTTTAAATATACATTGGCCAAGAAGTAAAAAACTGCCCCGGTGATTTTTCCACAGCCCTTATCTGCATTTGCAGGTTGCCCAGATCCATCAATGTTTATGAAGCCAGGGCCAGTGTAATTCTAGCACATTTATCCACCTGGAACACACACGTGCATGTAGACATGCACATGGAACCATACGGACACAAGCACACACACTTAGCGGGGCTTTTCCATTACGCCATGAATATCTCCTGCACGGTCCATATTATTTTTATTTTTTTTCGCCCTTTTCTTAATATCCAGCCAAGACAAAAATCTTGAATTATTTTCAGAGGAAAAATTCCCAAATATTTTATAGTAGATAAGAAGAAGATATGGCTAGGGGAGGCTCCTGGCTGGGCGTCACTGGAAGATAACTAGGTTTTATTAACGACCTGACAGTGGGACAGGCTAAAGTAATTAGGCTCTTTCCTCTCTCTCCCTCTCGTCTGCCTTCCTTCCCTCCTTCTACCGCCTCGGTGGATGGGCAAGCAAATTTTGGCGATAGTTTGATAACCAAAGGGGCACCAGCATCCAGTGGACAACACAATGAAAAAAAAAAAAAAAGAAGACCAGAATGAATGAGTGCAGGCAAAAAGAGGGATGCCACTGATGTTATCAAAGTTTATTCGATTTGCCGCAGAGAAAGCAAGGCGCCTATCGGTTACATTCACCTGTGAATGGTTAATTGTCCGGCACATGCATATGGGCGAGTCATTAATAACATTTGACTAATAGTTTAATCCCCATTTTCCCACCTTCCCCATTTCCCAAGCTTAACGATAGAGATAATATTTTTAGAACCAGCGTGTTTGCTTTATGTTTATCAAAGCTAAAGAGAAAAGAAAAAAGAAAGCAGAAATTGTCACTTTTGGACAGAGCCAGGCTTCTTCTACCTTAATGTTTTGCTATTCATCAGTTCACTCCTCTAAGTCTCTAAGAAAGTAAATGCACATTTCTCATTTCTGCCCTTTTCCAAACTAATTTAATCTCTGGACTCTTTTTTTATTTTTTTTTTTGGGATCACATCTCATTTAAATCTGTAAAATAGATTTTTGAATCACATATTTGAGCATGATTCACTGATACAGCTCCATTCCAAAGTTAAGTTTTATGAAAAACATGAGAAAAAAAAATTGGAAAGTCTGATTGTGTGGCTGTGATGCGGGGACCAGAAACTTCCTACTGCTTTATTTCCCCTTACTGAAATAAGAATTTCAACCAATACCAGCCGGGAACTCGATAACTCGTGAGTTATCTAATTCAACAAACCGCGAGTGAATAATCTGGAGGCCTCTTATGTGATGACAGACACCAATGACCGAATCACTTGCGGAAGAAATATCGTAAAACACGCGGTATACATGCGGTGATACATTGCACTTATTCCACTGCGGAATATATTTTCCACTGCGTTAATAAAAATGGCATATGATAAAAATCAGCAGGCAAGGAATATGTCATATAATTATCTCCTCGGGACACACTCCCGCGGAGCGGCTATCCATTTTTAAAGGCCCATTTGTCTTTTGATCCATTAGCAGAAACATCTGCAGTATCTGTCTATCTCTCAGTGCAGCTGTAGGATGGAGAGGAAGAGTCAGAGATACATTAAGACAGCCAGTTGGTCTGTTAGGTGCTTAAATGTGATGCTATCCATCCCGGCCCTCAGACTTTGTACGCGTGTGTGAGAGAGAGAAAGAGAGAGACTGTGTTTCCAAGTATGTCAAACTGTAGGTCAAACTTTGTGTGCACGAGTTGCAAGGAGTGTGTTTTTTGTCAGACACGGCAATCAGGCAGACAGAGAGCACCCGTGAGTCACTCCAGATAGATCCAGTGCCCACTTATCACAAAGGAGGAGGATGAGAAGATAATCTGAAAATCAAAGGTTGCCAGTATCTGGACTGCGATAAGTGCGATGGGCAGGCACTCACTCCTTCTGCCAGTCTTCTAGGATTCACTTGCAAATCTTTGGCTTACTCTGTCTCCGCATAATTTCCCCCTTGTTTCCTTCTTCCTGTCTCCTTGTCTTTTCCCCTCATTCTCTCACTTTGATCTCCACTCTCCCCCTGTTCTCACATCTTTCAACGTGTTCGGAAAGCCTGAATTGTCTGGGATGAACTGCAGTTCAGTCGTCTCAGCCTGAAAGGAACTAGCTGCTTCCTCCTCAGAGGAAACAGTTAGCTTTGTTAACACACCAAGTGCAAGCTTCTTTTACCTGGATTGTCGGACGATAAATTGATGCAATAAACAATATAACGAATACACAACAATGATGTTAAATAGATCTCCCCGGAAAGAAATTATGAAATTTGCAGGTTACCAGCAGATAAATGTTCAAAGACAGTAGAAGAATTCCTTTAGCTCTCACAGCAAAACAACACAGGCAAAGCAAACCGCCGTCCGCTGTGGCTGAGTTCATACAGCCAAAATGAATACAAGATCGCGGTGATGCAATTTATGTGCAGCTCCATTATTCATTGCCAACACAGAAAGCTGTGAGCGGAATTGATGGACAGTGTGTTTTGACTTTGACCCTGAAAGCAAAGGTTTGGGTCCCCACCTCAGACTGAAAGAGTTTCAGTGCTTCTCTGATGACAACGGAGGACGCTGGCAGAGGACACTTAACGGGAGTCAGGCTGGGGATTCCAAGAGATGCAACTGTGCCGTGAAAAACAGCGAAATCACTCAAAAAGAGCCTTGATCACGTCTGCGACCGCAAAACAGATGTGTGGAAGTACTGTGCAAGCAGCACGAAAACTGGATGAATAGCTTTATTTTACTTTCTTGAAGCTGCGTTTACCTGTCACTTTGAGGGACTTTTTAGCAGTGCTTACGTAAATGTTCTTTGGTGTAACACTGCACTTATAAATGAGCCGAAAGTGAGCCAACAGGGCTGCACTTGTGACAAAAACGCAGCCTGAGAGATTGCAGTTGCTTCTGTGTTAGCATTCATGCCTTTGTTAATGTCCTGGCAAGGAGTGTGTTTGTGTATTACTTAAGTATGTTGGAAGAACGAGGGACTTTGGTCCATTTTTTTCCAATATACTTGTCATAGGCACACAGTCAGTGAGTACGCTATAATGTTCTTGCAATTAAGTCACTCTGTAATGGTGTGGGAAATAAATGACGTCAATACGGCCAAGCCAAAGTGAAATTTCCTCCGTGTCCGGTAGCGTGCGGTAAGCATAAAATCCATGAAGCCATAATTGCCTCAATTTGCAGTCATAGCTTCATAACAAGACAGACTAGATGTTCTTCTCCGAGTACAATGATGGACCTGTGATTTAAGATGTACTACAGCAGTTTAGCTGTAGTGTGTGTGTTAGACAGACAAGATGTTCTACAGCCTTTACAATGACAGATCTGCGGGGTCGGAGCTCCACAGCCAGAGTGTGTGCGTGCTCCTGAGTGTGATGGATCCGCCCTGGGTTGACATGATGTCCAACAGGAGTGTAGTACAAGCTCTGAGAAACCATGTTGCTTCTGGTCTACATGCTCTCTGCATTTGCTCTGCTAACTAGATTTTTTTCTTGTGGTAAGCAACTAGCACTTTCCACCTTTGGGGAAGCTTTCGTCTCTCTCTCTCTCTTGCATACTTCCTTCCTTACGTCTAGTTTATCTTACTTTTAGTTTATCTTGCTTTCTGACAATGTGCTGTTTTACATGGCTTGTATTAATTAATGCATGATGTACATAACTGTGGTCTCAAAGACTGCCGGAGCTTTTGAATTCTCTCTGGCACAACCGACAAAAACTGAGCCTTGCCGTAGTGGGTTTACATTATGGGATGCTTTGAATTGTATATTTTGTTTATATTAATTAGTCTTTATTTTAATTAATTTTAATCACTTTGATATGATGATCTCCATACTTTGGATTGACAGATACGTTAACCGCATTACATTACATATATGTTTTTTTTTTGGTTTCAAAAGAATGCGCGTTTTAGAATTTATCTATAGTATAGACAAACACGCGCAAAAGTATAGATTCTATACTTTTTATGAGGTGTGTGCTATAGGGGCCAACTAGTATTACATGTGTCAGGATGGACTATATTTCCCCTGTACTGGCTGCTACAGCTGCCTGCCACTGCAGTTCAAATCCCCAAAGGAAAAACTTGCTGTGTCTTCCTCCTCAATTTACTTTGTCTTCAAGGGATGCACGGTCCCAGCAGAACACGACTACAGAGCAAACAACACACACACACACACTCAGGCACACACCCACACACAAAAGGCCATTATAAAGTGCCAATTTATATTTCATATGTTCCTGTTTGAATCTGTTTGGACCACACAGTTACAAATGGAGGCGACGTGGTTAAAGTATTTATGCTATGCAACCCAACAGTCTATCTATTAGTAATACGGGAAGGGTGAAGGGAAACATATTCTTTGTCTTATATCCCATTTGTTGTCAAGATGGATTCGCTCATTCAGCAAGACGCCGTACGGGGATAACAAGGGGCAGTGAAGAATGTGTGTGTGTGTGTACTCACCAGTTTTTATGAGCAGAACTTTACTTGTGTATGTGAGTGTGGGAGTCTTGGTTGGGTGGAGGCCTGGTTGAGGGGAAAAATATATGTAATTGTGTTATAATTACATGTTTTTCCCACATTCACTATGTCCTCTGTATTTCTCCTTTACTTGCACAATATGTTGAGATTAAAAGCACAGTAGCTAATAACCAAACACCAAATAAAATAATATACATACGCATCGTGCAATTCAGTTTACACTATTGCTACATTTTCTTCCTAGGAGCCAGCAGTAACAGTAATTATAACAGTAACTGCAACAACAAGAAAAACAAAATCCCATCCAATTTCCATTTTACACCCAGCAGTGAAAGAATATACCACTAAAGTACAGGCCACAGCCTCAAATTATGACCATATTTCCAACTTTAACAACGAAACCATCACTTTTAAAGTAAGTAATTAGGAATTTGCTCTCCTTGTAAAGACGCTCACATTTGCGCCGTAGGTATTCTTGCTAACACCGGAACTATTTGTTGGATCACAGCAGACAAACTAACATAACCACAGTGGTAGCATAACATCATGTAAACCAGAAGAACGGGATGCCGCATTAGGCTAAATGACAGTTAAATCCGAGGCATGCAGCGCTGGTAGCGATATGTCAAGAAGTAGACAGCAAAACAAAAAGAGAGATGTTTACAATAGTGTCGCAGTGAGCCGTGCCAGGGAGAAAGGTACGAATTAATAGCTACAAAATGAAATCTTGCCGAGGATGCATGTTTACCTCTGGTTAAATGCATATTAGATGACTGGGTGGAACTTCAAAATAAAAGAAAATAAAATTTCAAAGCACGGCTGAGGTGCACAGGGGCGTGGTGTAATCACAACACGCCGGAACATAAGTTAAAGTCTTTCAGAATTTTCATAACATGGAAGCGACATTATTTTGCATGTAAATGAAGAGGAGAATTTGCCTGAGATATGAATTACGCATACGGGCACAAGACAAGATTTTTTAGTACTGAGGGCACCAATCAAAATTAATTATTTCTATTGTTAATTTTTTATTGTCCCAACACGCGACTAAGAAAGTGCATTAGTCACTTAGCATCCGCTTAATTTTTCATGGCAAGCTGCTTGGGAGAATAAAACGTAGCCACCAAAGAGAAAACAACAAAATGGAAGCCCGCGATGCAACGACATACAATCGACACACAAAGGGAGTGTTGCATCTCCAGAAACAAATCAACACTGAAATGCAAGAACTGAAGACGCAATGCAAGTTTCAAACCCAGCTAATTTTATTCACTAGCCAAGTGAATTTGTAGTTTTACTAATAAGAGTGGCTCTTTTTAAGAATACTCCTGTAAAGCTGTCACTGTATACTGTAAGAATGCAACAAACTAACAGAAACTTCACAAATTATCTTTGAAGTGTCTATGGACATTTGTCAAATGATCGCAGTTTGAAAAATGTTGCAAAATTTATACTCGCTTTGAGTTTTAACTGTCTCTCTTCCTTCACCAGCTCCAGGAGGGATGCAGGCCCTAGGGTATATGGTTTAAAGTCTGTTTGATTTTATTAGGCATTTGCTAATCTTGTCCACAATACTACAAGGCTAACAATATCTGACACACCCCATGCATATTAAAAACATCCGTTTTAGTGTCAAGCCATGATCATGATGTGCCAGAAAATATGCTCAATTAGCCACCAGTCCCTTACCTCTGTGCAATTCGCTTTCTTCACGGAGTGAGGGGAGGCCAGTGCCTGTTTATAACAGTTTGGCTCCAGAGGAACTGGAGTTTTTCAATCTGATCAATAATACAGGCCTTAATGAGGCGCAACTTGCCCCCGACTGTGACGATTTCATCCAAAATTCATTAATTCCCCTGTTTTATTAATCTGGAACCACAAGCTGAGGTGTTCAAAGCTGCAGGGCGGCCAGAACCTGTGGTGCGGGGAAACAGGGCAAACAAGTTAGAGCGAGAGACAGAGGAATTATGTATGCATGTTTGCCAACACTTCATCAGGAGCCCCTACCATTCCTGGTATCTTGAAAGTTATTGGGAAAGTCACTCAACTCTATAGAACTGTAATCAACCTCGCACAAAGTCACCTTTTGGCTTTGTCTCCTTTGCAGTCTGCAGGCTGGAATGTTTCTGAAACCATACCGATATCTCAATACTTAAAATTCAGCTTGGCAAATTCTTAAGCAGTATTTTTGTGCCGTTAAAGCTTCCTCACAAGTGAATGATCCGAGAGTCGTATATATTCTTCAACTTTCATTTTTTTTTTTTCCCCCATTCGCATGTAGGAAAACAACCCATCTGTGCACACTCTCAGTTTTGATGTATATTTCCATTCATTTTTATCAAGCACGGGGTGTGGGATAGCGGGAAGGTCACGGGACGTCATGTTCTTAAACTGACAGGGTTTTTTAAGGTACTTGTCAGTCTGGGACGACTGAGCAGAAAAGCTGCTACCCTGCATGCACGCTGTGTGGAAGAGGAAAGTAGGGAGGGGATGGGGAATAGAGGGGAGAAGGCGACGGGGTGATGGAGGGAGGAGGAACGGGGAGAAGCAAAGCGAAAGCGGCAGAGATGGGCAGAATGGCAGCAAGGCATAAGACAAACAGGAAGAGTAATGAAAGCTTACAAAATAGGTGGCGCCGAATGCTTCATTAATCACAGTAACTACTTCATGGCTAAAATGATTTGATCTTGGACTCATCTCTTAATAGCACTTTTAATATTGGTTTGGATATGTGTGTGTCCAGTGACAGATTGACAGAAAAATCTATGTCTTTCAAAATGATCTAATGCGTTTTGTGATACTTTAAATCCATGCATTTGAATCTAGTAGAGGTTAGGCCTTCTGGGCTCTCTGAACAGATCTTTTTTTAAGCACATCCTTCCCACTGCTCCTGGACCTCCCATGGCTGCCCTTGCCTCCATTTGCATTCATTTTCATGATTGCTCCATGCCTGTCTCTCCCTCCCCGCCTCACCCTCCCATTACCTGCCTGTCCACTCGGTTTTGCGTCAGTCTACAGACAGGATTCACCATATTCGCCTCCTTTTCAAAACCACAGGCATGGTTGAGGGGAGCTGTAGTTGAAATCGTTCAAGTGTGCTCATTCACTTTTTTTAGGGGCTTGTCATTTCACAATTCTACCTTTTCCGACGCTGCTGTCTGGATAGAAGGGGATTAATAGGCACCACCTCAGTGCTCTTCAGACCGGATTTCCCCCCCCCCCCTTGCCTTTGAAATTATTAATAAAAATTCAATTTCCTACTGAATATATGTATTTTAAAACGTCTTTCCTAACTGACAGCATGTCTGTGACATTTAACAATCAAGGCAATGAAAGGTGTTTTCCAAGAACTACGCAGGTGAGATTCACACAAATGTTCTCCCTTTTCCTCGGCACCACCTTCTTCTTAAACCAATGGAAATTAAATAGAGCAGCAGTACGCCACAAAAGCTTAAATATTCCTGTAACATACAAAGACTTTGCATTGGTAACTCCCCTCTAGAATACATTATCATATTTATCACGGTAGTTAAATGAGAATCAATTTACTTCCTGTTCTTGGTTTGGAATTTTAAACATAGTTACAAACCAGACGAGTCCACAACCATGCAAGTGACCATGCTAGTCCTGTGTGCATGGGTACAACAGCACCAGTGCTAATATCAACAATGGATTAATAATGCTAACCATTTTATGACAGTATTTTACACAGTATAATCTCAAGTGTTGTCTCTCTGTGTTAGCCCTGTGATAGACTGACGACCTGTCCAGGGTGGACCCTGCCTCTTGCCCGATGACAGCTGGGATAGGCTCCAGGCACTCCTCATCCCCCCACCCCTTCACAGGACAAGCAGTTATAGAAGATGAATGAATCTCAACTGTTAGCATGCTAATCGTAGCTAAACATAAAAGAGAACTATGGCGTAAAGCAAAAGAAAAGTATTAGGAAAACTTTGACCGGGCCATGGCGCAGCAGAAGTTAAAGTGGTTAGGCTCCAATAGTTGGACGCTCGTGTAGACACTCACTCTATCCAACAACTGCTGAGATGTTCCATTATGGTTCGAAAGACCCATGCTGCAAATTTAACAAAACAAGCACACACTGAAAATGAACTTTCCAAATGTTTTCAGATATTGTCGGTTGAAAATGTTTCTTTCTTCTTCTTTGTACGTTTTCTTTCAAAATATGAGATCAACATGTGTGATCTTCAAAAGCACTTATACCTTCAAGTTCTCAAGTATGACAGTTTGAGTCGATGAATATTTATCGTTGGATGTGAAGAACCAGAAAACAGAGAGCAGAGATTTTTTTTTTTTTGTGGGCTGTGTTTTCGACCAAGGTCAGACTTCAGTCAGATCTAACCCACAGCTATGTCTTGCTCGGATCACAACTACTACTAACTTAATGAGCCATTAACTACTAAGGTAATGGATCATTATGTTATGAAAAGATTGTGGACACTGATGTGATGTGAATCTGACTAATCCTCAGACCTTCAGCCTTATACAGTATGTATGTGCACAAAGCTCACTTAATCAGTGACCATAACCATAAAAACTAGTCCAACTGTCAGTAATGTCTTCACTTTGTGTCAAGTCTTGATAAGTTTTCTGCATATAAAGTGTATAAACTTTAATAATAAAGTCAAATTACTATCACGTGCATTCATATCCCCGCCCCAGTTTCTGTTTTACTTGTGTATACATTCCACATTCCCTTTAACTCCTCTTCTCACTCTCGTCTTTCCTGAAGGCCAGAGGTGACAGACAAAGACTCTCTTGTCTCTTCTCTGCAGCTCTTAAATACGGAAAAGGTTAATTCCTCCAGTGTGTACAGACCTCATTTCTACTGTCAGGTTCATATCCCTGCCCCCGTCTTTTAAAGACAACATTTTAATTTTTAAAACCTACACGTCCTAACCAATTTAACTCCAGCTGATTATTCTACAAAAGCACATGGTGCAATGAAAAATGCATCGCAACCAAGTTTTTAATGGTCGGGATGGAGAAAGAAAATGAATCTCGTTTTCATGTGTAATGAGGAGAACTTACGAATTTGGAGTCAGACAAAACTTTTTTTAAATCAGAACCGACCGAGATGTCAAACATGTCTGGGTTTTTCTTTGTGAACTGGCGGGCCCGTCACTTAAACATTTATGTTTAAAAACAGTCAGTTTCACATCACGTCCGTGTTTTACCTTAGCACAAATTTGAAATCTAGCACCATTTATTTGTGGTGCCTTCACTGATTCATTTGATTCAGAACCTTCTGGAAATTACACATTTTTAATCTGAAGTCACTATGAATAAAACAACATTCTCCTTTTAAAGTGGTTTGGCTAGATTTGGGTGCAGATTTAGACTTGTACGTGGATGGATCATTGTTAAAAGAAGTGAAATTTTGATGTTAGGAAACATGTTTTGTGGACCCATCCAACCACCTTGACTTCATCCCTGTGTGGACTTTGAGACACTGATTTGTCTATTGCCTTTGGAGAACAGGAGTCAGAACCAACATAATATATTATTATTCTGTATTGAACATGTGTAGTGTTGGAGGCATTAGCCGTCTTAAGGGCAGGCTTTTTTTGCCCCTAGGGTGGTCATTCTCTCTTTAGTTAAGCTGTTCAAAACTGACACCACCATGCATTGTGTGTGGATCTATAATATTAATACAACTGATTCTAGCATGACCTGGTAAACAAACTTACTTAAAGCTTTTAAAAATGAAGGCTTTATTAAATTTCCAGCAAATGAAGGAAGGAGGAGAAAGAAGACAGAACAGTGGGAGACAGGGAAGCTCAGGATCCAACAGTTGAGGCAGGGCATATTGCAAAACTAAAGAAAGTATGGTATATGGATGCGATATGGTTCTTTAATCTAAACAAAAGACAGTAACACACCTTTAAATCAATAGACAGTCATTTAAATAGATGGACAAGCACAAGTAAAGGAATATACTGTATGTTGTGGCATGTGTTCTTGTGCAAGAATACATGCCACATGTAAAAGGTCTAATAGTTTCATTTTTAATCAGTCGAGAAATACAGATTTTTGAAGTTCACACAAAAGTAGTTTTTAGTTTAGTTGAGTTTTTTTTATTTGAGCTTTTTGTTCTAAATTTTCTAAACATTCGTGTCCGTGTTTGAATTGCAATCGATTTATGTAATAGAAGCTGGCATCTCTCCATCATCGTGGCTTTTGTGGGCCTGAGATAGAACAGCTGGAGTAAGATGAGATTTTTTTCTTCTTTTTTTTTTTTTTTCAACATGAAAATTGGCTTACTTATGCAGTTTCTAATTTTATTATCCATTTGACAGTGTTTGGACGTTCAGACATATTCTATCCATCACTTTTGCAAAACAGAATTCTAAGAACTATTTGGTTCAGGTCTGCCTTCAGCACATTTTATCAAAAAAGAGAAGAAAACAAGCCATTATTTAACAATTATTTGCAGAAATGTTGGGCAGCAAATGGGCAGCAGCTACCCAGGTTCACCATAGCCTGTGGCATCTTATTGCTGGAGTAGTTTAAACTGCAATGTCCTGGATGGACAATACAGTTCTCATCATCTCAGTGTCTTTCTATCACACACATGCACACACAGGTACACACACAAGTATCTCAGTCTCTTTTGCTCACTGTGTCTCTGCTTATCTCCGGCTTCCTGACAAATAAGGGGACAACGAGCAGGAAAGTCTGCTGGACATGCGAACACATGCACACACGCGCCTTCACCCAGCCACCCCTGCCGCTGCATCTCTGCACCGCAAACAAGCGTACGGTTGTTATCGCTCTTCGCCATGCTCGCTGAGGGAAGTTTAAGCTGATTCGGTGACAACCCAAACTGAGCCACCCTGGCATTTCCTTACAGCGAGTTCCCTAATCTGCTAGACTCGTGGAGAAACAGAGAGTGGTCTGCTCTCTAATTCGACAGAGAAGCGAGGCTTGAAACAGCACAATTAAAAAGATACTGTTGTGTTTACACTCGCCGGCCTGTGTAACTGCTGAATGGGGGACATAAACAGCTTAGCTGCAGCCAGTGTAAGTGGCCTGCGTGGGCCCCCTCCTGCCGAATATGAGAAGATCCACTGTATTCTGTCACACCGCATTTGACAGGAATTTAAAATCTGCTGCATTATGCGCTGCCCACAATAAACCTTGTGTTGTTTGAAAAGCCGGCATTAGACAGCAGAAAACTGGCATCACAGAAGGGAAATAATTTGATCTTGTCTAATCTGGCTGAGGGGGGACATATTGTAATCCCTTTCCGCGCTCTGTGATCGCACATGTGCATGTGTGTTTGTGCAAGTTTGTCTTTATGTGGGATTGTGCATATGCAATTGTTTTCATCCAGCGCAGAGGTTTTTTGAAAGCATAATTCTGTTAGTTGGTGCTTTGTGTGAAATCGTTGATATTGCCTTTTCTGTTGAGGTTCCCATAGGTGTTCCTCACACAGCAGATAATAACAGGAAACTGATTTGGAGCTGGAAATCTATTGTAGAGACACATGCACGCCCTCCTGCTCAGTCCTCGCAGGCCCGTCGGAGCCCCATTGTAAAAGCCGCCGCTTTTATGAGGAGTGCCGATGTAAATCCTCACATTCTCTGTGACACGTCTTTGGCATCCCGCAGTCCCTATCTTTGATCACCTATCTTCTGGGAAGTGACGGGTGCTGCGAGCCAGAAATCTCAAACAACAGACACATTAGGCCACTTGTATTTAAACCCCTGCCGGAAACAATGGACCCGTGTCAGGGCGATTGTTTCCCCCAGCGACTCTCAGGGAAGGCTTTGAAAATCAAAAAACAAAAACTTTCCGTTTCACACAAGCCTGTCCCATCTTTCAGCCGCCATTGTTCCTCTTTGATAACAGGCTCGAACAAAACCCAATACTAATCGCGCTTGCTTTCATTCATTACAATCCTGCATCATGAAAAAATGGACATTTTTTTTCCTGGATTGTTGTTCAATCAAAGTCTTTGTAGCTTTTTATTTTCATGCCAAAACTGTGTGTCCATTCATTGATGCTTGCTGTTTTGTTAGTTGAATACTACTGTATAATTATCGCTGCACAATAGGTAATAGGTGTTGTGAGAAAGAAGGCCCTTTCTCACTCTGGGTGAGGGTTCAGGGGGAATGATTAGTGCAGCGCGCTCACCCTGGGACAGGAGACAATGAACAGAGTAGATTGTCTTGTGTACGACGATAAACTAAGAGGCTCATTATTATCTGCAGAGTGATAAACCACATGGATGGTGCAGATATGATGCTTGGACGGCTGCTGTGTGGTTTGGCCGGACGCTTCGATCTGAACGTGTTCCACTGGATTAGAGCAAGAACTTTTAGAATAGAGTATAACTACTTTGTGCAGCAGAAAATATATATATATATATATATATTTTGTGAAATTATCTTAGTGCAGGTAATTATTAAAATTAAACTTGGCCAATGTTAGAGTTAAAAGAGTTAGCTGACACTGAAAATTATCAGTAAGTATTCATTTAGGTATTTAAACGCACAATCTCCAAGAATGAAATATAAGTGCTGTTATCCGACATTCTTGTTAATCCTGCTTCCTGAAATACCCCTGCTGATCTGAAGAGTTGTGCGACTTATTTACCTGTCCAGCCTCTCTGTGTACAGCGTTGTCAACAAGATGTTTCGCACTCAAAGGGGAAAATAACTGCAAATATAAACATGGTGAGGTACATCTTGAGCTGGAACAAACCTGCTTTTCTGACAGCTTGACAGTCACCTGAGGGCGAAACAGATTCCGAAATCACTGTCCGACCGGCCACACGTTGCCTTGCTTTGTCTGACTTACACTCACACACACACACACACACATAAACACACACGCACACGGCTGTCCGCAGTGGGGCCAAGCAGGAAAAGAGGCCGTCTCTGGCTGGGCAGATGTACGGTCAAGCAGAAATATCTAGATGTTTCCCCTCCAGCAAACTGCGAGTATCAGTGGTGACAGACAGACAGTCTGACAGACAGTCTTTCTTTTCCCTCACACACACACACACACATGATTGGCAGAGAGATGGACAAACAAGACTGACAGACAATGAGACATATTCCGTATATAGAATGCAGGCATAGAGACACACAAAGACACTGATCTACCTTTACTTTAGACATAAACACACATTGACGAACTCAGCTTCTTCGTTTTATCATTTAAGGCGCCAAGTTTCTTACTTTTATGTCACTGACTTTTATAATCGTAACCTGATACCTAAAAACTAATCCCAATTTTGCATAGAAGTCTGCCAGCATGTTTTAGTCATTGAAATACATGGGATATAAACTTGTCTCATTAAAATGACTGGTGAAAAAAATTAAATAAAATATGTGACAATTTTGACACCAACTCTGAAACCTGGTGTAAATTCAACTCACCCAACTTCACATTCTCCTCCAGGCCTGTAATTCTGCTTGCAAACCACAGAGGTCACTGTTGCTTTATATACTGCCCCCGCACTCTCTCTGGCTCAATGCAAACCTCTCCTCGTCCTGTTAAAAGTGTCCAAGGTATTCGGGTGTCGGAGTCTGTGTTGGCTGTTGCGCACACGGGACAGAGGGAATGAAGTGCAAGGCAACACAAGTGCTTAAAGAGGAGGCTCAAACTTACCACAAGCACTTAATACCAACTCGCCGCGGTTAAAATGGCTGCGAGGAACATACCTCACATTTTTAAGCAACATGGGAGAAACCTCACTGAGGCGCTGCACCTTTCAGACCACAAAACCGCAGTCTTGAAGAGCTCTTGAGCTCCTTAATTTAAGGAAAAGCGGTGAGTTTTGCAGCTGCCCACATGCCAGCAGGACCGACTATATTGGGCAAACAAAACACATGTACTAGTAACACTACTGTTACCAGCTTTTGTTGCAAATCAGCCCAAACTGAGGGCTCTAATACACCACCTAAGTTTGAAATGGGTCAAACTTGGTGAAGCTGGTGGATGTTTTGATGATTAGTAGTCATCATGTCTTGCCTAAAAGCAGAAAAGCAATATAAACCACCATATTGAAGCAAAGATAACAATTAAGAGTTATAGTTGTCTTATTAAATGTTAACAAACTGGTTCTAGTATTTCGATATTGTAATGATGATAACAGTACTATGGTACTATGGTACTACTAGAAAATCTCGAGACCAAAAACAACTTTGAATTTATGTCCTGACAACACATCTGGCTTTGGGCTATTTTATTTTATTTTTTCTCTGTGCAGCTCACACACACATCTCTGTCAGCATTAAAAATAAAATAGTAATTTATTCAAAGCCTGTCATAAAACACCGTTTGTAACACAGTCAAACGTGTACTTATCTTGTTTTGTTTGGTTCGTTTTATTTCAGTGTGATCGCGGTCTCTGAAGTACACCCACACACTTCCAGGCCAGGCCGCTCATCCTTCAATACCAGACACACAAGAGTGTTTGTGTGTGTGTGCATGTGTGTGAGGCCTCCATAACTCAGACATGCTGTGTAAAAGTATACAAAGCGTGCAAGTGTCCATGGGACATGCTAAGCAAGTTCAACACACCTCTATACACGCTGACAACCATGCCCACATTTAACACATGAACTGCAAGTGCCAAATGTTCAGGCTCTGCTGGCTTGTTCTGGGGGTTTGTGCCCACTCGCGCACACTTGTACACACACACACACACACACATACACACTCAGTGCTCAGTGTCTCCTGGAAGAACTCACTAGAGACTTTGTGGCTTGGCATTTGGCCCATCAACATTCTATTTCCTTTCTGCCCCTCTCTCCTGAAGTCTCATTTCCATCGCCTGACAAACACAAAGGCAGGATCCTCCCTGCCCACTGAATCCGTTAAAATAAATAAATAAATCACCAAACCGGCTGTACATCAGTTAATTATCTGTTTCACTGAGTGGCAGACTGTCTCTGCCTTACTTTCCTGCCTGCATGTTTCCTTTCTCGCTCTCTCACACAGAGAGCGAGAGAGAGAGAGAGACGCACACAGGAGGAAAGAAATAGAGAGGAAAGGGGGGAAAAAAAGATGGCAGACTGCCACACTGGCTTTCATTGTGAACTTGTTTAGTCAAAATAACGAGTCGGAGGATTATGAAAGACTGTAATTGGGTGTTGCGGAACAATTGTGCAAAAGAGTGAGTGACTGCACGGCGTACTCCTGACTTACCTTGTTAAAAAGTCCTTAGGGTGAGTTGGCATGTCATTCAGGCTGTAATGGCTTACACCTAGCGGGGGAGTTTTAAGTCATTTTGGCATGTAATTATCAAAGGAACACTTTGTGATAGATGGCAGAGTCAACGACAGGGAGATCAAGAGGAGCGGGAGGAAAAGAGAGCGTGAGACGCCCAGTCTGAGCCTCATCATAATTAGAGGATTTCTCTGACTTTGATCCCAACAGGATAAGAGTTTTCTCATAAGTCCCTTTTTAAGGCTGATGTATTAGACCTATACCTGAGACACATCTGTGCACCTGTCAAACAAACTATTCTAATTAGCTGTCAAAGGAAAAGCCGAATGTTAACCTTTGGCGATAACAAATAACAGAGGGCCGATGTCAGAGTGTGTGTGGGAAAGAAAAAGCACCAATGAAGCTTGCCGTAGTGCTCTTGAGCTCCTAGGGAGGTTCCACATCAGGAGTTCTGGAAGACTTACTGTAATCTGGGAAAGCTGATCTTTGATTGTTTGCTGGCAGCCTATCCTGACTTAAGTTCTTCCATCAAACATAGTTTTATCACCTTTGAATAATCTCCATACTAACGAAGCAACAGTTAATTCAATAAAGAGCTAGTAGACCCGCTGTCAGTTAACAAGCCTTTTAGTGCAGTTGGTAAAAGGACAATGAGTCCATGGTCGTTCAAAAGACCATTGTGCCATTTGTACTGCCGACTCCTGTCTCAAACAAAATCATGCCTGGAACTGTTTATGCTCCCAATCTTTATCCTTGAAGCCCTTTGTCTACCAACAGAGTAAAATGAAATGAAACCATTAAAACATAATGTGGATCCCCCATTGCATAGCATGTTGTTCTCTCTAACCCTTAGACTCTGCAAGTGATCAAGATTATTTTCTCCAGGGCACAGGGTTTTGCAAATTGTAGCTTTGCAGAGTTTATGGTTAGTTTTGGACTGATTTCCGCTTGCCACAAATTTCTTTCCACCACAAAGCATGTTGCATGAGCCGTCAGAGGCCCTGTGGGTTAACCAGGGCACAAAGCATGAAGTGTGTGCTACAGAGACGAAGACAATTCCCATCATAGGAACGGTGAGGCAATAGACATTTTGGATACAACACTGTAACAGCAGGCGTAACATTGTCCATTCAGGAAGTATATCAGATTGAGGTCATATGTCTCATATTTGTGCCAGTGCAGTTATGATATGATAGATTTCTGCAGATTTACACTCTGCAAGCATAACTACTGATCAATATAATTCTACTGGGACACACTTACTGTAAATTGCAGCAATACGTCGCAGTTTTAAACTACGGTATGACCAAAACTTAGACCTACAACTTCCTCGAGACTCGGTCTTGTCTTGACGAGAGGAAACGTTAACATTCAACACGATTCGACTCAATCAGCTTCTGCATCAGCGTCCCATAAGCTGGGCCATTCCATCTCACCGCCGGAGCTATCATTGAACTGCTGCCACGCAGAGGAAAAGGGCGTAATGATTCGACTCGGACACGCTAGCCAAATCTGTTCTGTACATATGCATGGCATTCCTGTTTAGAGGATGAGCAAACATAGGACAGAGGTTAGTGCAAACACAGAGACCTGTGCAACCCTCTCGCTCTAATTTGCAATATTTTCACAAAGCAAGAGAGAGAGGGGGGCGTGAACAAATTGCAGTTTAGGCAAGAATGAGCCTCGTATGTTGCTCAGCAAGGGGTTTATGTGCTAAAAAAAAAAGCATTTTCTCCACTATATTGAAGGTTCCTTTCCTTTCCTTTCCATTTTCAAATAATCCTCAATATAAATCCCCGACTTCTGTTCAAAGGAAATAGCCATTTAATGTCAGGATTTATTTAGAATTAAACGCAACAAAGACATTTCTGGGTACATTCCTTTAACAATGCCGGGGAAATGCCAGGCCACACAGAAAGTACAATACATTACGCACTCAGCGAGAGACGTGCCAAGGGACAAACACTTTCGACTTTTTTCTTCATCCGAGTCATATTTATTTTATTAGGTGTATTCTCCATAGGCTTCATGGTGGAAGGATAGCCATCCTCTCAGACACTGGCTGACACACACATACACACACACACGCGACAGGACCCCAGATCTCCACTGGTGCATGTAGTGATTTTTTTTTTTTCCTCTTGGAGTTTTTTTTTTTTTTTTTCTCATCCAAGCAGGGAAGATAACAACCACCAGCAGCCAGACATAATTAGTATTGGAGAAGACACAAAGAATAGCTCCTAATGACTACAAACATCTAGGTGGTTGACTTTTGTGTATGTAATTGAAAGGGGGCGGAAATCAATAGTATTCAATGAAAACTAATTGCGAGGGGAGAGAGTGGTGCGAGCTGCGAGGCGTCTATTAGGACGGGCGAGAGCAAACCGCCGCGACTCCTCAGTCGGTTAGAAAAGCGCTCTGAGCGCAAATTTGTGTGAAACTGTGCGTGAAAAATGGCTGAATGAAATACCCATAATTCTTCTATTATTTAGTAACTTCCCGGCAACATGGAGTGATGGGAAGCAAATGGAGAAATAAGAGGAAGGGAAGGCATTGTGTCTGAATATGTGCAGTTGGTGAAAGAAGCAACAGTAAACAAGAAAGCACTTACATACATGACTTTTTTTTTTTACAAAAAAATTGCATTATTGTCATCCATAGACAATGAGATTTGCATGGTCAGATAAAAGACATGCTTTTGAGCCTGTTATATTGGACTACAAATGTACATAATAAAATGAAGATGTTCAGTAAGATGAAGACAAACTCAAAGTGTAAGTGAAAGAAAATAAAGAATGTCTGCTACGTATTATTTACTTTATGGATTTTTTTCAATATGTTGTGTCCTATTGGTTGTCGGCATGCAACAATAAATATCTAAAATGGCGACATTTGTTCAGATTTCAAAATTCCACCTCACCGAGAGCGCTTGAAAACAGTTCTGACCTACAAACCTATAAATCCCGCAGAACGTCACACATTTACCGAAGCGATTATTCCTATGCAGACTGAATAAACAGGATATCGATGGAGTCACAGTTAAACACTCGGGCCGTCAGGAGGATAGACACTAGCCACAGACATCTGCCAAGTTCACAGGCCTGCATGTTTACACTGTGATTGAGCCTGAAGCCCGGAGTAACAGAGGGCAACCACTGACAAGCAAATTAACACGTTTCTATCATGGAGAGGGAGATTCCTTTCTTTTAAGCCTTAGTGTGTTTATATGAGACATTATACTCTACTCTTAGGTGGCAAATTACTTCTCACATAGACCTCGGTGGGTATATTTCCATTTGGATATTTTACTTTTGTCTTTTTTTTTTTCAGATACACCATATTGCCATTACTTGTTGTCCTGGCGCCGGTGCACTTCAAACATCACCTGCGGTCCTGTACACACACACGGATACACACAGAGATTACGGAGAGGCCACCGCAAAGCGACACCGCAGCCAGCTCGCGCACACACACACACACATAATGTCAGTTGGCCGCGGCGTTTGGCAGTGGCCTTGCCATAATCTCTCTCTAATTATATACACAGCCAGGCTTACTGTTTCAGCGCAGAGACCTGAGAAAATACAACCTGCTAATCTTATTTGCACACGGCGGCAATAACCTGGTGGGAGAGGAGAGGAGAGGAGAGGAGAGGAGAGGATGAAAAGTGGATGAAGAGTGGATGAGGAGAGGAAGAAGAAAACAGAATTGGGCTGACAAAAATTACGAAAGCGTTTTAGATTACAGCCCCCATCATACGGTGTCATCAATGCAAATTCACAGTGTGTGTTTTTGTACTTTGTACATGCCAATACATACCTGCAGGTGTAAAGGAAAAACACATGGGCTAAAGGGAATAAATGGATTGGGAATGATCTGGAAATGTATGGTATGCTTTAACTGTTTGGTATCGACTCCATTGTACCTCTTCTATTATTACAAGGTTTGGTCCGATCATTAATGTAGGCTGCCGTCTGAAAGCACCGGGGAAGATCTGATAATGACTTGTACTGTACTCACATGTAAATATGCTGAGACATATTGTTCTTTCTACAGGTTAGATGCGCTTATTAAATGACTATGGGGAGGTATTTGGGCTTTTAATTTGGTATCATGGGAAAGGCCTCGGAAGAGAGCCTCATCTGAAGGATCCTTGTTTATGGCCTCCCAGAGTACGTTGCTCCCTCATGTGATCGTAATCATACGACTGCAATCTGCAAATAAAATCCACTCAACATCCGTGTTTGTTTCAGCACACAATGACATTTTTTTTTAAATGAAAGGAGTGCTCTCTCTCTAAATTATATTTGACTGGCATCGCAGGCCCTCAGGATGTGCTGCGGAGGAAAACAGGCGTACCCCTTTTCAGCCTCCTGCTTTTCTTTCTTTTTCGTCATCATCGTCAAATACGACATGTTCCCCCCACTTTTCTCCTTATTTGCATAACTTATCGTTTCTTTCACGTATGTATGGTATATACTGTTTAATGCAATGTTGGTCTGTCAGTTTACATTGTATGTTTGGATTCATTTCACAGCATTACAAAAAATGTCAATCTCTCCCTTATACAGAAATGTTAATATTCTGTGCCGTAGCTCTGTCCGTAGATTATACAGAAAAGCATTTTCTAAAAATGTATTCTCTTTAAACAACTTGCTGAAAGACCTCCGTAGCCCCGGTCCCCGTCCCCCGCCCCCGCCCCCCCTCCAACAGCCACCCACGGACACATCTGCACAGATTGCAGTTTGTTTTGCACTGTCAATTTAACTCCATTTGCACACTACCTCAATTCATTGCAGTTAATTCTATGTTAGTTAATTCTAAATTCTATGTTGATACTTTTTACCGCCTATATTTATACACACCTGCTATTTTGTACAATACTTGGAAAGCTAATTTTATTCTATATTCTATATTTATACTTTTGTTTTTGTTTTTTACTTATGGCTTGAATCGGGACCAGAGTAACCAATTTCGTTCCTTCCCATGTACCAACATGTGTCGTAATGACAATAAAGAATCCTTGAATCCTTGAATCCTTGAATAGCCTGATACTCCAGATTATGAATGACCATAAACCATTTACAGCCTAAATTAACTGTCATCTAAATGTACTGCATCTCCCTGGTATTCACAAATGTCAACCCCAGCCTACATTTTAACTCTCATCTATAACCAACCAAGTCTCCCTTAAAATATCATCATGCTTGTAATTCCATTCGTCCCAGTCCTGCTTAAGTGCAGTGTCGATGACAGTATTTTCTTTTCGACCACTCTATGGAGAATGGCTAAGTCTTTGTTTCCACTTGAATGCCCTGTGATAGAATATATTCCTTCTCCAAAGGAGGTGCAATGCAGACGGGGTGTCTCTCACACACATACACACACACGCACACACAGGGGCCTACACAGCTTCACACACTATGTAAATAATGCATGTGTCTTAAAGGGTTTCACCCCACCACAGCTGGCCCACTTCAATTAGAATGCTTTGCACTCATCTTTCCCTTCCTTTCTCGTGTGTCCTTTCTCTCCTTCCCGTGCTCATCCCGGTATGTGCGCTTTACTTCAGTCTGTTGACTCTTCCTCACGAGCGTTCAAGTTAATGGATGTGACAAGTAAACCAAATAAATGTGAAAACTACACAATAAGGGGAAAAAAATAAACAATGGGGTGTGTCTGCAGCACCGTTCTTACAGTTACATTATTTTGTTTGTCGCAAAAGGACGTAGACGAATCTTACGCATTCTGTTGACTTGTGCACATTATCACAAATGTTTCCAACAATGTTCAGATCTGGAGAAACCTGCAATCTGTTTCATTAAGTGTTTCACTGTGGTACCCTGGCAATCATACCGCCTTTAACAAACCAGTTACTATAACTTGAACCAAAACAAATGCATGATAACACTGTGACAACGTTCAACATGTCCGTAGAGTTATTTTTAATGTGATTGTATAGACCTTGGGTCGCGCCAAAGACGTGCTCATTAGGTCAATTGGTGATTCTAAACTGGCCGTAGGTGCGAGCGTGAATGGTTGTCTGTCTCTCTGTGTTAGCCCTGCGATGGACTGGTGACCTGTCCAGGGTGTACCCTGCCTCTCGCCCGATGACAGCTGGGATAGGCTCCAAGCGGTAACAGAAAATGAATGAATGTAGAGACCTTGGATAACGACGCTCGGTTACTCCGCGGCTGAACTTGCTACACGACGTCAGCTCCGGTAGCTCGAGCAGTTTCCACATCTGACAGTAAGTTAAAATGACATCATGAAATGGCAGAACGAATGAATATATAACTTAATCCGTGGCCGTGATTTCTTTCTCACTCATGTCAGATAGATTTTCATCTGCAAATGTGACAAAGACAACAACTCCCATGACCCCTACACTACTTCACAGCATCATCAAACTACAGAATTTGTTATTGTCTTGATCAAGCAGCAGCAGAAATGACATACTGTGTGTTAAAATGGTGTTAACTTGCTCAGAAAACTCACTTAAGTCTTGTCTTCTCTACTGTCTGCACCAAAATGCTGCATTTGAGTGTAACTGGAGTCCACTAAATACTCCCTTATATCTCAAATCTTGAAATGTTATTTTATTTGACCATACTTCACCTTCCTTTCTCTGCGTCCTCCTAATCTCTGAAATTTAACGAAGGCCTTCCATGACCCCTGTTGCTCAACCACGGCGCGCCCTCTTTGACTGTCCGCCTTCCTCCCTCTTTGCCTCCACTCACTATAAGTGGAGGCCCGGGCCTGCTCCAGTCTCCTCCAAACACATCTAATTACCCCAATGCCAAGCGTTTCCCATCCATCACATAATCTTTCGGAGACAAGGTATTAGCGCTCCCCGTCCCGTCAGCCAATTACCTTCTGCCTTCTGCTTGAGTCACCTGCATTGCAAATGTGACCTTTACTTAGAGGGCTGATTGCATGTTTCCTAGAGTGTGTGAGAGAACGCAGGGTCTTGAAGTGTGTGTGTGTGCGTGTGTGTGAGAGAGAGGTAGTGTGTGATTTCCAAAAAGGTATGTTAAGAGAATGAAATTGTATAAGTGCATGTGTGTGCACATACATGCAAGTGTTCATACATCGCAACATTCATGCATGTGTGTTATAATGTGCACTGTATATTATGGTTACGCGTATGTGCATGTATTAACGCAGATCTAACGTATGTGAAATGCAGAAGGCCTGTGTGTGTGTGTGTGTGTGCCCAAGTGGGTCGGGGCAGCGAGCAAGCGGTCTCAGACACCCTCCTGACCCCCTCCCTCTCTCGCCCGCCCTCCTGTGATGGGCTGTCGTGAATGTTAATGTTCTGTGATGGCTGTGGAGCAAATAAGTGTTTCTGACACAGTACAGGCTCCCATTACAGGAGCAGGCCAAATGGTCTCGCCAGCGCCTTAATGAGCAGGCAGGTCAGTCAGCCGCAGCCACTGTACCAGTCGCGCGCGCGCTGCTTATGCAGGGACGGACTTCAGCGCCCCTGACCAGACCCGGGGAGAAACCGGCTTTCCGCTTCTGCCGTCTGAAAACCTCCTTGAGACTTTGTTTAAAACTGTGCGCTTACTTTCTTTGTGGACCAGGAAAGTTTTCTATCCTGAGACAAATTCGAAATGATGTACTTTAGATGTGTCTGAAAATAAGACCTTTTTAGTTGCGGAATAAACATGTCTTTAGAGGAAAAACAATATACAAAAGCTAGGAATTCTTCTTATCTAGATAGACAGCAATGATGCTGCATCTAGGTCTTTGTGAGGGATCCCAAGGTGTTTCCAGGTACAAGGTGAGATATGTAACCCCGGCAGTGAAATCTAGGTCTACTTTAGGGTCTTCTCTTAGCTAGACATACCTGGTTAACCTCAAAAAGGGAGGCACCCAGGATGTATCCTCTAAAGATGCCTGAACCAACTCGACTGGCGCCTTTTGACACAAAGGAGCAGTGGCTCTACTCCGAGCTCCCTCTACATGTACAAGCGCCACGCCTTATCGCTAAGGCTGATCCCAGATGCTCTCCAGTTGTATTAAGATACATCAGGTCCCTAATCCTAATTCCCGATCTACCTTTCCGTTCTACAGAATAGAAAAGAAAATGACCAAAATGGAATTGCTACACTATACAACAGAGTCACGTTCTTTGGTCTTGATGTGTCCCTGTACTACGGCGGCCAACAGAACTGACATCTAATGCGGAAAATCTTTACGCCTGAATTACTTTCTGTCGTGGGCCTTATTGTTTGCACGTTTCATGTCATCAGCATTCCTCCGAGAAAACTATTCGTTTTTCGACAGAAAGCCACGCATTTTTGTGCAGGGGTAATTTTGAAGTCAGTAAATGTCACCTGTCAGAAAGGGTACAAAAACAGAAATTGGGAACGCTTGCAAAATATTCCACCGAAAGGCAAACTAAAAGCCTTGTCCACTGTGAAGTCCCAGTTAGCCGGGCAGCCTGCGGACGCTGCAAACTCAGTCGCAACCAGCCCGGTGCCGTTACAAGCTTGTGAACAAAGACACTGTCTCTGTCTTCTCCCTCTGGACTGTCAAGAGAAAGTACAGCTTGTAGGTTGAGTCTAACGGTTATTTCTGAGGAAGGCTGAAAACACATCGCTTGGCTGACTCATCACAATTTGGACGAATCCTCCTCCTTCCACCCGAGGAGAGATCAGATGAGAAAGAGAAGCAAAGAGAAGGGAAGGAGAGAAGGGTGAAGATAGAGAAGCCAGGCAGCAGACATTAGGCCTGATTGAGACGCATGGCAGACGGGGAATCAGGTAGCGCGTCAGAGCACATCCTCACAGTTGGCCGGGCTGTCTCTCAAAACTCTCCAAATAGTCTAAAGTCGACCTGTTGGAGTTACTGAGTCGTCACACTACATGTTGTAGCCCAGGAGCAATGGGCCCACTAAGGTGTCTATTTTCCTCTCTCAGCGGGACTTGTTAGAGGTGCTATTTCAGAATCTATCTACCTTCATTCTCACTGCTGCAAAGCCCTGGGAGAGGCGGCGCACAGTTTTATAAAACTGAATTTCTTGGCAAAAAGGGATATTGTTCGTTGACACACATCAAATTTTGATCAAGTGCTGATCTAAGGCGACAGCACGCATGTGCTTTGTATATGAAAAACTGCCGCAGGACGAGTGTTCAAGCACATCTGCTGCAGATCGTTCATGTTCACAAACAAAGCAAATGCAAAGATTCTTACTGGAAATTGAATTTTACAATATCCTCCGCTGGTAAATGGACATCCATGTAACATTATTCAAAACAGAGGCCGAGTCAGACGACATTAAACACAATTTTCGCATGATCGCAGTGCATTTAGGTAATGTAGGAACTGGGTCAAATCAACACTTGATCGGAACAGCCTACACCTTACGCCACTGTTAGACGACCAAACACAAAAAAACTAAATGAGAAGAACATTATTTTTTCAAATCGTAGCGCAAATAATATTGATGTTTTCCCAAATTCCATCTTTCTACAACACATTCACATGACACCTACAGTATAGATTAATACGCACCCCCTCGGAAAATCTATACTGATGGTCGACGTGACATGGTGACTGCTGGGAGTGGTTGCAGGTGGATGTATTTCTGCTGTGGCGTATAGTAAAAGGAGAAAGTGCCCCTACATACATTCCCAAACTATTTCCAGTGATCAAGCGCAGTATAGGCTATAGTTTTGTGTTTGATCCGAACAGTGATCCTATAACCTAAAGCTAAAACTTAACAACACCTCGCAAACAGTTAAACCACCGCTACCTCAATTTAAACTAATGTTCTGTCAAAGCGCGCGACGAGGCGAGCGCCAAGCGATAATTATCAACAACCGTGTGGCTGGACGAGCCTGTTATGACTGATAGGAAATAGCAGCAGTCTGCAGCAACAAATATGTAAACAGATAGTATGCAACCACGCCAAATACTGAAGCGTTACTATGTTTGACCTGGCTCTATTATTTTTATATTGTGTTTCGGCTCATGGTTCAGCTGCACAAACCCCATCTACACTGTCCTGAAGGGGACCAAAGGGGCAACAATAAAAGGTGTGAGTCCAGGTTGCTTTCATGTGGTTGCCGGCAATCTGTCAAGATACAAGAAATGTTTTTGTGCCCATTGGTTGTTCGTATGTTGATGTTTATTGTATTTATTGCAAGTCAGATACAGTGTTTTCACTTTTGAGTATTTCTTTTTTTTTTTCTGTATGAAACCAAAACCCTGATCCTTCCCCAACCATGGCCGAGTACTGCTAGTTTCTAAATGTAAATAAGTAAGTATAAAACTGCTGGAGTTCAGATCACATTGCAAGACTATGCATTTTGGCATAAAACAGCAAGACATGGACATAATATGATGCTATTATCAGTAAACACCGAAGCCTTCAGTAATGTTTTATTAATTGTAATGTGCCAAACTGTAATGTATTAATTAACAGTAGTTCTTCTTTATTTTAACAGAATATGTTGTGTGTTCTGCATTGTGTTTCCTCAAAAACTGTTTGTGCACATGCAAATATTTGCAGCGCATGGGATTTAAAGGAACGCAAACGTTGCTCTGTCATTGTTGGATCTAAGACTTTTGCCGTATCATCTTAAAATATAATGTCAGTTTGTGTTTACAGCTTGTTTCGGCCGCTTTAAAGTCACCCATGGAAAGCAAAACTTAATGTTTTTTTCTGTTATGTCTGGAACAATAACAGCGTAGCGGACTGAAGACATTTCATCATTTTTTTATTTATTTTTTTTCTTGTATAAAAACATGTCTGAGACTTTCCGTGGTTAAACACTGACCCAGGACTTTAGGAAATCTTTTGTTTCCACAGAAACCTGAGGGTCTCATTTGTATGTTTTGTTGGACCTCCTGTACACAATGGAAAATGGAACCAAAGGTCAGTGTTAAGTCTCCCCTGGCTTTTGTTCTTTAAAACAACAATATTGTATTGATCTGTCCTGAATGATAAACACAAATGTCTTGGTAAAACACAGTCTCTTTTGACCTTTAGCAATTACGTCTACATGGCTTTAGTGGTACAGCAGACAAAAAAAAAAAAGAGAGAAAGAAAAAGAAAAAAGTTCAACTCATTTCCTTTCTTTTTTTTCCCCTCCTTTTTTGTTTGTAACTATACATACATCTTGCTCAAGTATGATAGCTTTTAAGTAAATTTCACGGACGCTGCTTTTTACATTGTAAATTAATAAGGACTGCAAGATGTTGCGGCAGATTTACATCCCATCTACAAGCAACTCTCAGAGCTTGACTCAGCATCACTGTGCCAGCCAGATGGGAATGTATTAGCAAAGAACCTTTGAGTTGTGTGTCTAAACTTTACCTGTTACTGTGTGGTTAATGCCAATATCAAACAGGAACGTTCAGCAAACTCTCTACTACGACATGTTAAAATATCATGTTCCTCTGTGAACATGCACACAGCTGCCTGAGTATCCTCACTTTTAGGAACGAGTCTTTTGGGATTATAATGACACAATATCAAAATTAAATATATTTGGCTTATGCTGGGCTATAAGTAAAAACCACATTTCAGCCGCGTGATAGGTGCTTGCTCGTATTATCTAGTGGTGAGCTTTGTGGAGTCTGAGCCGTCTGACAGAGTTGAAGTGCGTTGTGGTGACCCAAGATTAGATCCTCTTGACCTTTCCTCCGACCTCTGCAGAGTGTGAGATTACAATCGTGGAACTTTTTTAGGGGGCTACAGCCGCGGGCCTTTTATAACGGACACTTTTGCACGATTGCACAGCAGGGAAAGCAGCATTTTGATGACCGCCACATCCCACATGGGGGATGTCCTGCTTTTGAGCGTACTGGCTGACTGCTAAGGCTTACACGAACACCTAATGGAACTGAGCCATTGTTAATTCCACCTCTGCTTTCCCTACCGTCAGAAGTTAAATTGTCTCGGCAGCTCTGTGCACATATTAAGACCGGTTTTATTATTTTAGACCAACTGCAACATATAATACATAAATATGATATTGATAGCACTTTTTCTAGCACAGTTCAGCCGACCAGCCTCAGCCGTCTCTGCACAGACGGCTCAGACGATGAAAAGCAACGCAGCTCACGCTTAAACCTCTTGACCTGTGGAAAGACTGCAGGGAGGTGATGGCAGCCAGGGGCTGATAAAGGCCAGCCACTGGGGCCTAAAACCACATCCCGGACATGTCCCTTTGGCAGCAGGGATCTGAGCACAGCTACAAACACACACTCGATCACACACACACAAACACACAGGCTGTATCTCCAAGCGGGAGGTGGGGGGGCCGGAGAATAACAGGGGGCACTTCAGATCTTAAAGCAGAGGGGGTAAATATTCTACACCTCACCCAGACGGCGGGTGAATGATGACAAGATAAACAGCTCTTGGGTTTAGAGCCGTCATTCGTCCCAAAATTTGAAACACAACAAGTTTCTGCTCTGTTTTGCATCCACGTGTTAATTTGCTAGGACCAACCATGCTGAGCATTCACAATCACAACTGACATTTAGACGCAATTTAGTCCTAATAAAAATATGTTTTTTAAATGATACGGTCACACACCTACGGGCTCTTTTGTTTATTGTAGTTTTGAGTTTTTCCAACAATCATTTTAATTGGAATAAAAAGGTCATTCCATTGATTCTTGAAAGGGCCGCGCAGGTCTCAGCAGCACTCCGCCCGCACCGCCAGTGTGTGTGCGCGCGTGTGTCATCCCTTTGTGCGTCCCTTTGTGTGTGGTCATGCTTCACATTTTCATTTAGGCTTTGATCACATTACTGCTATTCTCACCACATTAAGGTTAGTCAATGAATAGATTAAATATTCAATTAAGCCGCATGTGTGGCAACGTGTTCCAGAGCGATTCGGTGTGCCTGTTCATGTGTGTGTGTGTGTGTGTGTGAGACGGGGAGAGAAAGAGAGAGTTTGAGAGTGTATGTTGATGTGTAATGATGTGTAAATATATTTATGGCTCAGGGTCACGGTGGTATTAACCTGACCCGGGCTGGCTTTCTCTCTGGGGAAGCTCCACGCTGCTGATTGTTCAGAGTTCCTGTCGGCTTTCGTGGGCCTTTTGTGGGGCCTCACCGCTATAAACACAGCACGTGTGTTTGACAGGAGACTTGTTTAAAGAAATGAAACCGGGAAGCTGTATAACCAAGTGGTACCATAACTTTTATAGCATTATCAGAGAGGGGGGGGAAGATGTTGCACAAGGCTCATAGACGTTTGTTTGAAGAAATGAGATAAAGCTTCCTGTAAATCCCTCGACTCGGCCACCTCACAGGAGGGATGGCTACAGACTGTGTTCAGATAAGGGCTGCTTTTACCTCGTGGGGAGGGCATTCAGTTAAATGTCCCATCAGCCAGGCATATGCCAAAAGGCCTACGTCTTATTCAAGTTTTAAACCTCTAATTGGTAGCGTTTAAAAGGCGTTTAAGAGTGCCCTTTCTTCTCCCTTTTCTCATTTCCCATTTAATGTGTTGTGTCAAAGTCTATTACCTCAGTTGGACGTTTCTGTCCCTTAAGTTGAAAAAAAAAAAAAAAGGAAAAAGTGGGGGAGAGGGGGGGGGGTTGAGAGAGAGAGAGAGAGTGTGAGAGAGGTGGTGGAAAAAAAATTAAAAAAAAAGAGAAGCCATCAGCTGAGGTTTGCCAGGTCGATAAAGCTTTTAGATTTGGAGATGTTTTCAGGGGGAGCCCATTTCCTGCGGCTAAGAGTTGTTAATGGAGCTTAAGGAATTATCTTATGACTCTCGGTTTGAGAGCAGTTTATTTCAGCCCGGACCCCGCTCCTGCTCCTGCGTCGGAGTGGCTGAATATGCTGCTGTCAAACCCGCTTAATGAAAAGTAACGCACCGCTGATTACAGTTTTATTTGGTCTCTATGTAAAAAGCTCCTGTTAATTTACCCTCTCGCTCCCTCTGTGCGTTCGTATTTGCCATGGCTGAATGATTTAGCCGGCCTCTCCCTCTCTCTCCCTCCCTCTCTCCCCCTGCTTTTACACACTACCTCTCTCTCCTCGGATCTGCCCCTGCCTCTCTCTCTCTCTCTCTCTCTCTTTTCTCTGTCTTCCTTCGCGTCTCTTTCTCTCAAATAAAAAGCCACTTGGTTCAGAGGTCTAATAAAATATGTCTTCATGCTAAATTAATTAAATGTCGAGGCTATCTCATCTGCGGGGACTTTAACTCGGCGCTAATTTTCTATCAGTGGCTATGAAAAATTAAATGCACCATTTTGTGTGCAGGCTAAACAGGCCCATTACGTTAAGCGTTAAGCCTTCCCTCCCATAAAATAAGCACCCGGAGAACCTCGGTTATATTTATATGTCACCTTTGCGCGTAAATGCTGCAGGCAAAAGGGTTTTGCGCAGTAAGAAGGCAAAATAAAAACACACATCTTAGCGAGACACAGAAAATCCCTTTTGTCCACCATAGCACTTTCTTCCAGGGGGGGGAAGATCTCAATCGTCGGCGCTTTCCCCATTAAAATTCATCACCGAAGCCCCCCTCTCCCTCGCCCTCTTCCTCCCCTCTCGCAGGACAGACAGAGTCCCCCGAGAGCTCCACTTTCGCCATTACTGTCAAGTACCCTTGACTCCTTTCTTTTTGCCCTTTTATCTACAACAACTAATTCGAGTTCCTTTGCCCTTTTCACTTTTAGAAGACGTGAGTGCCTCTCCCGTAAAGCCCTTTCGCTTCTCGGGAGAGGAATCAGCATCCAGGCTGTTTTCTGCAAAGGGGGCCCTGTCTCCGGGAAATTGAGGGGTTAGTGTCAAAACGAAAACTCCTCACTTCAAATTATTTCGCCGGGGCCCTCGGTTTTGAACCCATTAATGGACGTATGGCGAATAACTTACCCTTTTGACAGCTGCATCATGGACGACGTTGAGAGATTTCGATAATATTATCAGAGAGCGGAGAGGGGAAATCAATAGCCTGACATGAAATATGACTGCGAACATCCCAATTACAGCCTGTTTAGAGGGAATTAATGAGGCAGATCTTAGATACTGATATTGCTCTGTCTTGGGGGTTGAGCCGCCTCATTTTCTCGCTGTCACTAAATGAGAGTGAATGTTTTCTGGGGGAGAGAAAATAAATAAATAAGAGGGTCGAAGATGTTAGATTGCGCTCGTGTTGATTCGTTAATGAATCGGAATGGGGACACTGCTTTATTTATTAGTGGTAAATCCTCTCTAAAACGGCCTTCTCTGTCTAGGCCTCTGTGCGTAATAGTTGGAGAGAAATTAAGCCCTCGTTCACGTTGAATAAAATGCAAGAACTGAGGAAGGGCGGATGGCATTTCAGCACCACGGACAGCAACTCTCACCATGAACATCACAAGCGCTCTTCAGAAACCGACTGCTTTTATTTTCAGTGAACAAAGTTGAAACGCTCTCATCCACTTCCTGGAAGAGCAGTGCATTTGTGAGACTTTTCTTTTTCCTTTTTTTTTTTTTTTTTTTATAGTGATATTCAACTGCTGAGACCTAAATAATATTCAATTACATTTTGCATGCTCATAGGAAAGAAATTTTGAAAAAAAATAAAAATAAAAATAAAAGAAATCATGTAAACCTTAGGCCTATTTTTTTTTTCTCCCCCCACCAAGATGTAAACTTTTAGTTATACATTGCGAAAAGTTTTGTGCGTGCGTTGAATCAAATAAGCCAAACTGATCCGGATGGTTCACTTCTGCAACTCCAGTGTAACAGCATATGGCTACAGTTGCTTTTAAAAGCGAACAAAACATAAAACGGGGGGACCATGGGGGCGCCTTATCCAGCCGACTTTCAGTCACAAAAAGTCTCTCTCTCTCTCTCTCTTTTTGCAGTGAAGGGTCATTTGGTTTCGTTAGGAGCAGAAAAGTTTGTTGATAGTTTTTGGGAAACTCATGGCACTGTCTTTGGAGGAGTCTTGGTGCTGCTGCAAGGCCGCCGAGCTCCTGTCAGCCTCCAGAATGGCGCCTTTGGTGTTCGTGGTCCAAGAGACGGTGGTGTTGGTCAGAGCCTGGCTCAAAGTGCTGTGCCTGAACAGGGGGTCGTGGAAAACCCCGTCCACCCAGTTTCTCAGGGTCGTGACCGGCGAGTCCTGCCTGTTGTCAAGGCCAGTTACGGGTGAGGTAGCGGCGGGGGACGGGGTGAGGGAGGAGGGCGGCGGCTGGCACCTCAGCATACAGGACGGGTACTCAGTCTGGTTTAGGGACGTCGCGGTCTGGGCCAAGGACCAGATGCGAGGTTTGCCGTCTAATATCTGGTGCCCTTGCTGCTGCTGCTGCTGCTGCTGCTGATTATAGCACGCCTTTGCCTGCTGCCTGTTGTCCTGCTGGAAGTCCTCCGGGCTCGTTTTGAGGCAACTTTTGCTCAAGTCCTGCTCCCCTCCGAGAGAAACGGGGATGGAGATTTTCAGAGACGCGTCTTTGATGAGGTGTTCGGCGGGGCAGTCTGGCGTTGTCGTTGACATGTGCGTGTTCATGTGGTATCGGTGCTTCAGCTCACACTCCGAGTTCTCAGACTCCAACGTGTCGAAATCGTCCAAATCGCTCAACTGGAGGTCCTTATCGGCCCGACTTCTGGTCTCTGGGAGATCAGAAAGGAGACATGTTGAGACGTGGGTAAATGTTGTGTCATGCACCAGGGCATCAGATGCAACAGTGGCATGAATTTTCAATGACACTAGTAAAATTATATTTGTTAAAATAAAATATTGGTAAGTATGAAATAAAAATGGCCATTAATATAAAAATAATGATTGGTTTTGTAATTAATAACATCTATTTTAATATTCTTAAGCAGCTTAGACATATATCAAAGATCAGGACTCAGGTCAGGTGTAATAAAAATAAAAAAATTATGCTTTGACCCCCAAATATGTCTGTGTGTAATTCTGACTGAGGCCTTCATGGTGAGACAGGACTTTGCAGAAAAGTTTAACAAACTATTATGTTCTCATAATTTTTTTTACAAGATGCACTAGAGTCTAAGTGGCTTTACTAGAGTTAAAACTTTTAAATAAAACTTCAGTCTCTTTAAAATTGTTACCATGGCGTAGTTGGCGCAAAATACAAGGCTGATTGAAGACTATCAATGCTGACAGCGTGTTCAGACGGGAAACATGCTCACAATCTGTTATAAAATTCACCGTCACACTGCTACACTTTGCAGTTTGAGCAAGAAAAAAGGTCCAACTTTGACTGCTAAAGCTGCGAAGGAATCAAAATGCTGTCGGTTGTAAAGATACACGACTGCAGTGGGACACGTGCAGGAGTGTGCTCAAGATCATTTCTCTCTCAACTGACTTTATTTCAACTGTCATTATTGGTGCCGTCTTCATCTTTTATCGACGTGATGCTTCAGAGTAATTAATAAAATAATTTATAGTGAAACACACTTTCCCTAAGGTGGACTTGTGGACAGTTCAGCATTGGTGCTTTACAGCTTTATTTGAGAAACGAGGCAACAATGTATTTTGACACTGACCATCATCATTATTCTCGCTCTTTATCTGCTCCTCCTGAGACCCATCCTCGTCGTCCTCGTATCTCTTCTCCTCCGAGCCCTTGTTCCTGGGCGGCCACGTCATCTTGTTCTCCTTCTTGAGCCTCCTCCTGGCGTTGGCGAACCAGGTGGAGACCTGGGTCAGGGTCATCTTGGTGATGATGGCCAGCATGATCTTCTCCCCTTTGGTCGGGTACGGGTTCTTCCGGTGCTCCTGCAGCCAGGCCTTCAGCGTGCTGGTCGTCTCACGCGTGGCGTTCTTCCGCCTCGTTCCCCCGTCCATGGAGCCGTATCTGTTAATGAGAAGGGCGCGAGCAAAGATGGTAATGAGAGAGTAAATATGACTTGCAATGCTTGTTGCGTGACAATTTGTAAAGCGCTGCCCCGGCAGTTTCTCTCCTGAAAACCATGACAGAGCCATCTGCTTCTTGGAATATTCCTGCATAACATGCTTCGTAAGCCTTGCAGCGGCCCTTGTATTCATGTTTACATCACTGCATATAGACACACAATTTAAAAGAGGACAGCAGAGACATATGTCAGTTTAGAGACATAATTTGGAAGTATAGTGAAACACATCAAACTGTAAAAAATGGAAAACTTCTTTGACAGAAAGCTGCAAAATACTTTGCAAAACATTGTCTAAAATTAGAGAAAACCTTGGCTTCTGCAAGAATCAGTTAAGGCATGCAGTACTTTACAAGTTTGACCAAATAAAAGGACTTTAAGGCAACTTCCTTTAAAACTCTTCCAATAATTCGAAGCTCTCTGGTCAGTGCTTTCACGCTAATATGCTATCAGTATGCTTGGAAATGTGCAAATTATTCAGTCAAGTATGATTTATCATAAATTTATCATAAGGCTGATTTTAACATACTATATTATCCCACTTGAAAAAAAATGATCCCACTTTTTTCAATGTATTACCTATTAAAACCATTCTTAGCGCAGCGCAGCGCAGCGCAGCGCAGCGCTCTTTCCACTACTCTCGCCCTCTGCCACAAATATCACCCATAAACCTACATTTAAAATGCATGGTGTTGATTTTCAGTCAGCAGTGAGCTGTAAAAGCCCTCTCAGGGGAGGCTTTTATGAGGCCTTTATTGCTCTGTATAGCTTAGTGCGGGTCAAGCACTGCTAAGGGAATCAAAAGGAGAGGAGCGCTGCACCTTTCCTTACCCCTGTGTTGTTCCCTCGCAGATAAAATAGACTGTAAAATTGCTTTATTGAGTGTAATGATGAGCCCTAAGGTAAAAGGCAGGAGCGGGCGGTGAGGTCTGCGCTGTAGGCCTGCTTGTTTATTTGAGTGCCAGAACTTCGGTTTGGCCTTTTGCTGCGTGTGCACTCACCAAGATTCATGCTGAAACATTTCGCTCTTTATATAGTATTTGGAGTGATTGGTAAAATAAGCCCAGCCTCAGGCTTTAAGTTAGTCTAATTTTGCTGCAAAGCTATGATATAAATAGTACAATGTGTGTGATAAATTAAAGCACACAATAAAAGCAAGTGTTCTGCCTGGTTTCGCATGCGGTTCCGCTCTATTTAAAGGGAAGATGTAGTCGGTTATCGTTCCCACCCTATATTTTTTCACTACACCATAAACCTAATTTGGATGTCATCCGATTATTGGCAAGACCTTTCAATATGGCAGGCGTGCTCTTCACAACAGTGAAGAAGAGGCCTCATGTCTTGACGAAAGGGTCATGGGTCTCCTGAAGCAATTCACCCCATCAGAAAAGAAATGTGTCACGAGATTAAGGTGATCACACAGCGCTGCCGGACCTGATGAGAAGAGCCTTGACCTCTCGAGAGCGATGGATTTAATGCTGGAAGACTACACCTCTGACGCAGTGCTTGGAACTATTATTATTAGTCACATCCTGCACCTAGAACAGCTGACATAAGCTCACAATCACTTCTGACGGAGGGGGGGTTTAAATCGCACAACTCAAGATCAGTTCCGTTAAAAATGTAACTGGACACGTGGCTTCGCCTCACCTTTACATCTGTACCACACTGTGCTTAAGAGGTCAGGCAGTTCATATGAGGTAGTCTGATGTTTGCACTGACAGTTAGCTTCTTAATTATTAAAAGTCTGTTGTCTTAGAGATTACCTACCTGTCATACTGATACTGTCCCAGAGTTGGATCATAAGGGTAGTAGGCTGTCGCCTGTGTTATTCCCGCATGCGCAGAAGCTGTGGCATCTTTAGTGTCGAATGTACCCTGCAATCATACGTGAAGACAGAGGTTTAGAAGAGTGACACAAATATGAAGGGAATTTTAACTTATTTAGTGACTCGCCTGCAGATGAAAAATTAAATCAGTAAAAACGGATGTGTATTGGTTAGATTTTAAAGGTGTTATCAGTGAGTCACAATTGATTCTACAAGAAATCGAAATATTATGAAACATGGAATTACTTCATTAATACACATATAAATTTACCATGAGATGCATCATTTTCCAAAATATAGGCATGGTATCGCTACATAGTGACTTCAAATACAAAAGTTTTTAAACTTAAAAATGTGAGCTGTTTAATTTTACCTTTTTTAAAAACAACATTTCAAGAGAAAAAATGCTGTTTGAAACATTAAGTTTGTTTGTTCAGTGCAGGTTTCTGGACAAATAAATTTGTGAGTGAGTTCCAAGAGGGCGTCCAACAAAATAAACTGGTTTATATCATTTCTATAGAAATTCTGGTATTCTTCTTATCACAATTTGCCAATCAGTGTTGTGAAATTCAACGTAGAGCCAACTTGTAACAAACAATATTCTTGGACTCGAGGCCCGAGTATTCCTGGGTTGCAAGTATTCATGTTGGAATCTGCTGTAAAAATCTGCTGTAAAAAAATTTTCTGGTAATTTTGTGCTTAAGAATTGATAATTTTATCAGACGCTGGGTTTTGTGTCTCTTTCCATGAAACAATTTCCTGCTTTTCAGTGCAAAAAGATTTTCTCAATTACAAGAACCACTGATCTGCCTTGTTTAACATATATCTGATGTGTCTCTTGACACACTGACGAAGGAGAAATGGAGCTACACTGAGAGGAAAGTTTTTAATTTACCAAAGAAAAGTTGTGTTGAAGGACGACATTAGATAAATCACGTACTGTAAAGGGCTGGTGTTTTGCTGTGTCGAGCATTAAGAATAAGGAGAGGTGTTCCTGATTCAAGCCTCTGCACCATGCAGCTCCATAAATCAATGCCAAGAGGGATCAGATGAAGGGCTTACCAGCGAGTAGAAAGCCGAGGCGTCCGTGCCGTATGTAACGTAATTCCCATAGCCTTGACCGCCGGTGTAGGGGCTCCCGTACACGCCCAGCGCGGCGGCCGAGCTGAGTTCGTGCCTCGCCGTGGCCAGCAGCCGGCTCTCGTACACGGGGCAGTAGACTGGTGTCTGTCCGGACGCCGCTACTCCGGAGTCGGCAATGGATCTGCCGGTGGACTCGCAGCAAGTGGTCAGAGAGTTGGTTGTCATCAGGAACTGTGTCAAAAAAGGATTCATTTTTTTTTTTTTCAGTTAAAGTTATTTCATGCTGCACAAAATCCAGTGTTAATCCTGAGTACTCGCTGATCTTAAAGTTAGTTTAAAACTTTGACTTTTTAAAAGTGAAAAATAGCCTTAATGACATTCAACCGGTTTCCAAGACAGTTCGCTTCCTGATCACCAAAATTATAAAACAGTCACAGAAAAAAAACCCACACATTTTAAAACAATTTAATTGGTTCTCCCTTATTTATAGGTTAGTCCAGAGTGTCCAAATTTAACAACTAAAATTCAACCCCATATGACTCGTAAAGAGTGCTTCTCGATGGGAAAGATGCAACATATTCGTGTGATATACGTGCGCGTAAAACGTGTCCAAAACCAGCCGCCTGATCCAAATGAAACACACGCCTTACAAACAGATACAACACGTTTTCCCCGACATCGCTCACTAATACCCAAATGCCCAGATGATTTTTTTTTTTTTTTTTTTAATGGCTCAAAGCCAAAACAAAACAGCAGCTGGGTTATAGCGCAAAACACACAACGGCGTGTGCCGAACAAGTTGGCATGCGTGTTCCAGAGCAGATAAACATATGGTTGACATTACAGAGCGGCGATTATCTTACAGAAATCAGTGAATGGGAGGTCGGGGGGTCTCGGCGGTTTCTGGTTACCCTCCTTTTCTTACCTATTTTTTTTTTTTTCTTTCTCTCTCCCTCGCTTCACAAACACAGGTATCACTGGCTGTAAGGCAATACCTTTCCGATAACAGAAAGGGACAGTAAAAGTCTCCCGGAACCCTGGCTAAAGTGCGTAAAAGGATCGAGCGTAAATCGATGAGACAGGTCAATCGCCGCAATATCAAAACCAAAAAAAAAAACGAAGGAACGTAGCAACATGAACTTACTTGCGGAGCAGACGAGTAGGGATATCCAAATTGTGGATATGACATGGTAGAGAGGTCCCCCAATATCCAGAAATAAAGCGAGACTGAAGGTCTCCACTCTGCAGGCGGCGGCTCTGTTTGACTGTACCAATTGATTGGTAAGCACAGGCTCCTTGGATGCTTATAGGGCGAAGCAGAGTAGCATGTTTAATTTGTGTAAAATGCCCCCCACTCAACCGCCTTCCAACTCCAGGTTTAACCATAAAAACCTTATATCGCTATCTGCCCCCCCCCCTCCTTTTTAACAAAAAAATAAAATAAAATAAAAACAAAAGCCTGCCAGGGGTAAATAAACGAATTAAGCTGACACGAGTGTCTCTGCCTGGAATAATCACTTTGTTGTCAGATACATATTTTTGCCTTATAAAAAAGAAGTATAAAAGACGTCAGCAGCAGAGGCAGGTTGTTTTAAACGGCGGCGACTCTGACGTCAGAAGTTTCCCACTCTAAAAATGACCAGACTGTAACTTTAATATGCATTTTCCTCCTCGGGATGACGACAAAAAAAAAAAAAATAGAAAGATCGACCCAAGAAGAAGAAGGAGCAAGAAAGAAGAGGAGAACCTTTTTTTTTATGATAAAAAAAAAAAAAAAAAAGATGTAGAAGCAGATTCATTTACACTCCCAATCAATCAATTAGGCCAATCAGTGTCTGGAATATGCACTCGTATGTTTAACAGTTTAAACGCATTAGGCCTAATTAAGCGCATTCCTATCATTCCTACGCACTGATGCTGATCACATGGGGAACTAATTGATTTTAAATTAATTAGTAAAGAATATATTTTTTATATAGTGAGCAGAAATCACAGCCCATTAGAAGACTTAAGGAAGACATACACTAAATACATTTTGATAAAATTATAAGATTGTGTTTTATTTCATATCTATCTATCTATCTATCTATCTATCTAACTCTTGTGTTCTGGCACAATTATGGAACTTCAGAAACCAAGCAAGCGGCCAAAATCCCCAAACTGGCTCGCCACCGTGGTGCGCGCCGCCTTGCTTGGAGAATCCCGGGTTGAGACATGCGGATAGCCCCAGGGGTCACTCCTCAAATTAATGATGATGTACTCCTCCTCCTCCTTCTACCTCCCTCTCTCCCACCCTCCTTCCCTCCCTCCCTCTCTCCTTTCCAGCTGGATCTCTGCCTGCCGGTGACAGGTCGATTGAGAGTGATTGATGACTATCTAGGGGACCGGGGCCAACATAATAATATGATACCGGCACCTCGCAATAATTGCTCGCTTTCATTTACAGATGAAAGAAGTAATAAAGAGCCATGAAGACGCAGAGGAGGCTTGGGCTCGGGTTAAGTAACTTTTGTCTTGTCTCTTTTTAAAAAAAAAAAAAAAAATGTATTTTGTTTTATTTTGTGGGGAAGTTGTGGCGTGCCGTGGGAGGGTTGGGGGCTCTGTAAAACGTCTGCGCTCTCATTCATTTTGACAAATTGAATTATAGAGGGGGGCCGTCGGTACCTCCAAGCAAATGGCCGCATTAACGCCGTGAACAGGGAGGGGTCAAAAGGGATCAGCCAGCCCCTTTTAATTTGCATTAACTCTAATGCCACCTTAACATTAACGGGCCCGCCTGAACCGCTCAAGCATACACTCACTCACACCTCTCTCTCTCTCTCTGTTACTCTCATACACACACACACACACACACACACGCGCAGCTCCATTTTGTCTTATTAATTTAGAGGGTTTTTTTATTCATTGGGGTTAATGTGACACGCAGTGCATTAAGGCAGGGCGGGACCCAATTTATCTTCAACATTACACCCAGTGGACGAGACGGAAGCGAGAGAAAGTGTTGACGCGCAGGTTTTGGGGGCGTTGGGAGCGCACCTGACGCGCACACACACACACACACACACACACACACACTCCAAACCACATGCAGATATACACTATAAACAAACCAGGCCATTCTATTTACACTATCTATTTGCATGCACCCCTTTGTCTATTTGCATGCACCTCTTTATCTATTTGCATGCACCTCTGATGGACACGTTCACTTGACTATATGGCCCACACCCCCTCCCTCCCCCTCCCTCCCTCCCTCCCTCTCCCCTCCACTGGTGTAGGCCACCTTTTCATTATCCACTGCGTTACCCAGTGTTATCAGGCGCCCATGATAAAATATTTAGGCGCACTAGTGTATGCTTTTAGATGGAAAATGAAGGCGACGGCAGGAGTTCATGGTTGTTTAGCGTTTAAAGATTAAAAGAGAGGCTTCTGGTCTTTCTTGGACGGATGCGGGGAAGCAAGCAGGGGTGCTCTGCGTTCAAAGTGGAGCAAGATGTTGTTCCACTTCGGGACAGGGGGGCTGTGCTTATGGGCTGACTGCAGTTTCACTGTCATAGTCATTTCTCTTTTCTGCTGAAATTAAACACAATAACATGCAAAGGAATTTGAACTCTTGCTAATAATCCAGATTAATGAGCGGTTTGAAGATGGCTTTGCATTTTCAGCATGCATCCATCACGTTCCGTGAGTAACATAAATCAACCCCCTCACTTAAAGCAGAGGTCTCTGTGTCACAACTCTGCAGTCACAAATGCGGCCCGCAAAGATCTCGAGGTGGTTTAGCAGTGCGTTCCCGTTCCAGTGTTTGCCACCTGACATCAGCCCAACTGTAATCTGAACGATCACGCGGCTGCACTTTAAAGTCAGCCTGCTAATTTGCATCACCTTTTCAACTGATCTCATATTATAAAGTTCCCCAGAAACATTGCAATCACGAAGGTGTCACTTTCCTGATAATCTGTCGTTGATTAATGAGCCACAGGGAGGGAACTGCCTGAGTGGTGTATTTGTGTGTGTTTATGTGTGACAGAAACACACAGAGGGAGAAAGAGAGAGAAGGAGTGTGAGAGAGCGAGAGAGGTGAGGAGAGGTGGGCAAAACACCTCTTTCTACTCAGATTTCAGTCGCTGAGTTTAAACTGAGACAGGCTGCAAAACAAAGGCATGCAGTGCCAGTGATGCACCAAAACACAGATGCACTGATGGGTGATGTAAAGTGTCTATGGATGTGTTTGTCTTTTATGTCAGACAACAGTGTTTAGCAGGTTTATCTGAGAATTAACACAGTGGCACAAAACAGCACTGGTCCTACTGTACACCTGATCAGATTCAGGTTCAGATTTAGACAGTTTTGAGATTTGTGACCGCGTATGTGATGAAAGTAACCCGATTTATGACAATTTCAGTAACTGAGAAACCAATAAACTTGTTGTAGTCTGAATCTCCAAGAGGAAGAAATCTTTCTGACATTTGAGTGCAATCCCTTTTTCCCTTTTTTCTTCAGAGTGTTAATGACTTTGTGATGAAATAATATTCTGCACTGGAATGTAATGCTACTTTCTGGACTCATATAGCAGTTATATACCCAAAAAAATAAGAATAATTATGATAAAAATTAACAAATATGTTCTCAACTGGGTGCCAATACCCCATCTATGCATTGGAGAATTTCTATTTAAGTCACCACCACTGTTACAACCGTGGACTCCAGACACACTACTTTGTATTAAAAAAAAAAAATTTCCCCATTAAACCAAAGTTTACATTTAGGGGTTATGATATGTTTTGTACTATACTACGTTACCTAAATGCCAATATTGGGCCCAAAACTGACAAGTTATTCAAGGCATTCTGTCTTTTAGAGTTTGTCACTTCTTGGAAAAACAATCTCAAAATGCTGATGACTCATCATGCACTAGGGGGCGTTTACTAAGGCCGGGTCCAATTAAATGCTTTCTCTAATTTTTGTGTGGCACTCTGCCAGCTGTTTAATGGGGACTTCAATGCTTTGTGTGGCATTCTTGCACAAAGGATTTAGAGTACAAAGTCAAAAATAAATTTTCACAACTGTGAATTTACAATTTAGTTTGTTTTCGGATGGTTAATTTGTGTTACTTTGAGCGAGAAGTTTATTTGACCGAAAGGTTCTTAATATCAGAGGGAAAAATGTGTGAATATTGTCCGCAGAATGAGAGTTGAGTGAGCAATGAGACAGGAAACTCGCATCAATCAAGTGTGGTTCAGTGATGCTGAATGTCAACCTCTGTCATGTTCAAACTCCCCAACGTGGGTTAGCATCAGGTGAAAGAACTCATCAAGAACTCTCTTCTCTTCTCTTCTCTTCTCTTCATACTGAGATCTTACGATAGTAAAGATTCTGGCCTCTTTGTCATTACTTATGCCATTTGTTTCTGACTTTTCCGTTTCAGCTCTTATGAGGACAATGCTCCAGTGCTCTGATGTTTTATGGTCCACTGTCTCATGCACGTTTTTTTCTTTTTTTTTTGAGTCAACAATTTAGAAACCCAGGTTGACCTCAATTGTTGAAGACAGCTGCACAGACCAACTGGCTCTGTGACATGAAGCCCCCGAGCAGCTCCCAGGCTTTCCAGTAGGAACCATGTTTGTCCTTTTGTAGCCGGAGAAATCATGTCCGAGCATTCTTGCACACACACACACGTTCACACAGAATGCTTATCCAGCACAACATTAGCCTATCTACTGTCCAGTCTAGTCTCGGAGTCCAAATGGAATATTGATCTCCAACGATCTTCTCAAAGTATTTCTTATTTCTTCTCCAGAACAACACAATGATTTTTTTTCCCCCCACTTCTCCTCCTTTGGCCCTAAAGCCCTAATTGTTTTTGCATGAGCTGGGTGGTGAGCTTGGCTCCTTCAGGCATTTTGTATAAAAATTGTGACTTTTGTTGTTGTGGCTGAAGATGTCTTGGTAAATTGTGCACAGTAGTCAACATTATCTGTCTTTACGAGCTGAGGTGGCTTTTAGAATTGCTTCCTTTAAAGCGCTGTTTTACAGATTCGCTCAGTCAGGCTTCAATTTAGCAATCCTCTATCAGGCCAGTAGGTAGCTCTACAACAGGGTACAGGGGTAGGCCAATTAATGGCTTTTGCACTAGGCAATACAGATGTGCATGTGGTTCAATTCTTACTACAATTTTCTGTATTATGTTGAAGGTCATTGTACTTCACAATGAACACAAAAAAATACATAGTGCACTTGGGCTTGGGCATTGTTCTGAAAGGCTGGTTGTGCTTTTAAATTATAGGATCTCTGCATTAAAGTGAGGTAGTTGCAGGCGCAATTGTTGCATGCTGTCCAGTCCATGTGGCAACAGATTTTGGGTTGCATACAACTCTCCTGAGCAGAGGACAAAACATCATGCAGACCCTTACAGGAATGTAGATGCAAAAAGAAGACAATATAGGGAATAATGGTTAACATGCAGAACTTGGACACCGTATTTTGTTAATTACTGTGAACCTGCATGAGATATCTCCTGCGCTTTAGATATTTTCACTTGTCACAGTACCACAGGTGACTCTATGATGGACATTAAGTGTTCCAGTAGGCCGTGACAGTGAACCAGTATGCAGAAAAGCAATACCACCCTAAGTAGAATGATGGCATCACTGTTACACCTGCACTTTCCCTACTGTGACAAGTCAAAATGTCAGCTGTGAAAAAGCCCGACTGAGATTCATTAAACAGTGCGACAATCCTTTCTTCCTTTCATTATGATTTGAGCGACTTCTTCTGAAAGCACAGACGAGTGATCCTGGCTGAGACAGTAACAGTTTCAGTGTGCTTTAGTGGCAGCACATTGCCATCAGGACCAGTGATGTAAATATTTGATAATGTAATCAATGGGAAATAATAGGTCCTAAAAACCATGGAAATGCTTTTCTGTCCGTGTGGAATAATTACATTCTTACTTCACACGTTGCTCCATGCGGGCTAAACATCAGGTGACATGACAAGTTTCCTGGAGGGACTGAGGAAACACTGCGGCAGAAAAATGTAGCGGAAATATGAGTTCAAACCAGTGTTTGAAACTAGGTGAACAAAGCCTGTAGCAATGTTGATCTGACTCCATTTGTCTTGGACATCTTCTTCTATGGAATGAATTCAGTGTAAAACCACTCCGCGCATGTCAAAACATTTGTATCCAGATTGATATTTTGGAGCATGTAAACACATACAGTATGTATCTCAGTCCGGTTGATCAATTTAAGCAATATTTGTCCTACTTTTTCCAGATATTCATCGCTGGTTAATATGTTACATAGTTGGCGAAGAAGAGAGACAAAAATTAGTGGTTATTCATTCGATGATTGATTGTTGCTTTGACGACAATCCAAGGCAGCATTTTAGTCACAAAGGTAATATGCAGCAGAGTAGATTTCATGTCACCTACTGCATTAAACGCATTATGAAGGTGGACATCCAAATGAATTATGCAAACCGTGCAGCATTAGCACCTTAAATGAAAAGCATGGCCATTATCCACCGTGTATCGTGTCAAGCACGGTGCAAAGCAATGGTGGTGAAATCCACTGAAATAGAGCTTCTAGTTTTTAACAACAATACGTTTGAGGCGAGTCTGTCCCAGCCCTTCGCCTCTCAGTCTTCCTCTCGCTCCCGTCTCTCTTGGTGTTACTCCTCCTCAGCCTCTCTAAGAGGTTTAACATGTCAAAGTTCTCTCGGCTCATCCATAATTGATCGCCACAACGGGAGCATCTTCGCCTCACTTAGTTAACTAGCTATTTGCAGGTGTTCCCTTAGCAACTGGCCAGGGACTGAAGTACTGTATGTAGACTCCCAAGCCCCCAAAATGTGAACCCAATGTGTCTTGTAAACCCTGGTGTTGGCCTCTTGTTCACTGGTTGTGTTCTTGGACTCAGTGTGTACATCTGGCCATTATACAGACCAGGATATGGGTGAAAAGAATCAAATGCCTTGTAACACTGTCATTTGTGCTTGCTCGTCTGTGGTCATCCCCGTGATTTAAATGACTGTAAGAGATTACCTCTCCAGAGCGGTGAAATTCAAACTAAAACATGTTTTTTTACTGTACATGCCATTTAAATGATGCTGGTTTTGTTCTGAATACCCATGGCTACGTTCAATTCAACAGGAAACTATGATGTCCACTGTTTTGATCCAAATATGAAATGTAACTTGTGTAACAAGTATAATATACTGTGTTTATTTGACACACAATGTGATTCCTCGAGTTATATCTTCCCACGTGTCTTATTATCTGAAACAGGTAAAGCTGTAATAGTTTACAAAGGATGGCAACAGCAAAAAAAAAAAAACTAAACAAAACAAAAAAAAACTTTAGTTTGAGGACAAATCCACCAACCAAGATCTTGAGCTTTACGTCGGAAGCTCTCGGTAACAACACACTTTTGATGCAAACCTTTCAAAACGACCCAACCATTTAGAACACACCAAACAGCCACAATATTAAAACCACTGACAGGATAAGTGAATGACATTGACCATCTTATGACAATACAACGTTCTGCTGGGAAACTTTTGGACCTGGCATTTGTATGGATGTTACTTAGACATGTACCACCCACCTAGACTAGACCAGGTACCCCCACCCCATGACACTCCTTGATGGCAGCAGTTATCCCCAGCAGGATGCAGTCTGACAAAGGCACACATGCAAAAACGATTTAGGAACAACTAAAGAAAAAAACATGAAGAACAGCACAAGGTGTTGACCTGGCCTCCAAATTCACTAGATCCCAAACTGATCAAGTATGTGTGGGATGCACTGGAACACGCCTGATCCACAGAGGCCCCTCTCCTCAACCTCAGTCCAATCTCTGTCCATCAGAACCGTGTTGGAGGCACAAGGTAGACCGACTCAATATTAGGAAGGTGGTCATAATGTTATGCCTGATCAGTGTATATACCTTCAAGGCCTTTTTCCAGCTGCGAAGAACACTGTAGAGGCACAATAGGCAGCTGGAAGCACACATGAACAGTAGTCAGTAGTTCTATGTGACCTTCAACGACGTTGCATATACAGTAAACTTGATGATACCTGAACTTCATCATCTGTCAGTTTCTCTGTGTTTTGTTCCATTTATAAAGGCTAATGTTTGTGCACGAGCTGTTTTACCAGCGTTTAGACATCCTCAAAAAACACTGTGAAGGACTCTTCTTGTTCTGGCCACCACCTGTTTGACCTCCTGCCCTCTCGGAGGCGATACAGGTCCATACAAACTAGCACCACCAGAACACGGTGTTGACCTGGCCTCCAAATTCACTAGATCCCAAACTGATCAAGTATTTGTGGGATGATCCACAGAGGCCCCTCCCCTCAACCCATAGGACCCAAAGGCCCCCACTAACAACATTCTGTTGCCAGACACCACAGGACACCCTCAGAAGGCCCATGTCCATTGATGTATATTGATATATATATATATATATATATATATATATATATATATATATTTGAATCTGAAAATGATGAAGCTTTTCCCTTGCTCTTCTTTGGAGGGAAAATGCAAACAGGGAGGGCGGCCAAACACTGAGACGTGACAATCACTGTGCCTGTGAGAGAGAGACAGTCTGTCCCTGCATGTGTCACCAACAGCAGTTCCATCATGTCACACGCTGGGCTCACACTGATCATAATGTGATGTCCACACAAACACACACGCACACACAAGCAGGGGCCAGGTGGCTGCCTTCTCCATCATGACAGACCTCAGACCAGAGAACTGACTTCCTCGACTCCTCCAGCACCTGCGTCCACTAACAGCGCAACCAGCTCAGCTGCAGCCATGTGCAGCCAACAGTTACTGAATACATTTTGCCCATATGAAACTTGCAAAGATTTGCTTGTTTGGTATTGATATTCACATTGTTAAACAAGCCAAGGGGGCTCTTTATTGCTGTTAAGTGGATTTAGCCTGTGTGCTGCAGAAGCGTTGATAGCTTGCTTTCCGTGTGCGCGAGAATGTGAAAGGGCGTCACCGGAATGTGTCAAGGACAAGAACTTGAGAGAACCTTGAAAGTGATGAAAGTACTGTTGGTACACTTGCTAGGACATGATTATAACTTAAGGGTTCTTCTGTCTCTGCTATGTGGATTTTATAAGAATGCATTTCTCAGTTCTTGGCCTCCTTTACACTCATTTTCTTTGTCTAGAAAAAAAAAAAACAACTGAGCGAGAATCACCAGAAATGACCCTTTCCCATCCTCTTCCGCCCTTTTTCCATTTGTTTCCACTCGTGATGCGCATGGATATTATAAAGTCATGATCCTCGTTCAATATTCACCTACATAATAGAACTAGTACACTGAGTATGGCTGCGTTAAGGGGCAGAGGATGCGTTATAGGCAGTGATTATCTTCCTGAAGACAACGCAGCCTAGGCAGGCACTTACAATTATTTATTCATAATGCATCCACTAAAACACAAATGCACTTTATTGTCTCATTCTGCATCTTATTTTACCCATAAACCAGAAAATGGGCTGGCTTTCTAATGAAAGAGCCATGTTAATATCAAGGCAGATAAGGGTCGGCATGTGCAGACGGGAGCACAATGTGGAAACCCAATCACAAGTTCCTTCAATCACTCAAAACCAGAACAAGGGGGAATGGATGCATTTGAATATTTTCCTCTACCTGGACATATTAAAACTATACAATTTTAATACCTATTTAACATGCAGCTGCTTTTTGTGCCTCTCGTTTTTGCAGTTCTGCATAAAAAGCAGGCAGGTAATGTAGGAGTAACTGTGGCAGCTATGGGCAGGACATGGTTTTTCAACCAGCCGCGTCTGCAGTATTCCCTTCCTTTAATCGCTGCATTAAAATCTAACTCACTGAGTGGACTGTTCTCCCCCAGCAGGCTAATCTTGGCTTCGTTTTTTTTTTCCTTCTTTCTGCTATCTTCTCTGTGCTTCAAGAATTGGGCCACGTAAAGTACTTCACTCTCCATAATTCAATAGCTCATACCCTTTAGTTGAGAACTTCTCTGCGTATCAAAAAACATTTTACTCTTTTTGAAACAATTAGGAAAACTGTAGCGATCATTCACGTATGACATGAAGGAAAATTCTCATTCAAAAGTGCATTGTACACATTGCAAATCCAATGACTGATCCATTCAGTTCACTATGCCATTGTAGTACAGAAATCACTCTGCCGACTAGCGCTTTGGCGGGGTAACTATTAAGGACACAGGATACTCTGTAATTACGCCAAGGTCCCGGTGCAAAAGAACAGGGGCCTACAGCAGCTAAATAACGGCTTCAGAGAATTTGTGAAACTCACAAAAAGGGCGCAAAAATGCGATGAACCATGCATAGTCCACAGGAAAGAAGAAGTAGACTGGAGCCGGACGGTAGTCAGACTCAGTTCTTGAATTTGAGTTGGATAACATGCCATTTGTATGTCATTATGGCGTGTGATTCAACTGACAACAAGAAAAAAATACCTCTGCCCACTGTCCTACGATCAGTCGGAGAAATTAATTAAATGCCCTAATTGCTGTTAACAGGTTCATCCTTTAAAATTGTTTCTCTGTTAAGGGACATGAAATTAGAATCTAAATGTCTGGCTTCTCTGACATCAGCCATATTGTTGGAACAAAACCAACTCAATGGAACTCAGATGACGTGTATAACTATATAGCCATAGTCTGCACAAGTGATTTCATTGGCATGGAAGACCTTTGCTGGCCATAATGAATTCCAGTTGGAGTCCTGGAATATGAGGGAAGCAAAAAAGGAACTTGCCTCAATTGTAATTGCAGGTTTGCACAATAAATATTTCAAAAATACATATGGTAAATGGTCTTGCTTTCATATAGCGCTTTTCTACTTATTGGTACTCAAAGCGCTTTACAGTCATAGACACATCTACCCATTCGTTCACACAAGCACACACACATTCACACACCAGTGCCACGCACCGGGAGAATATGTACTATGAGAATATGTACCTGTAGTGCAGATAAGAGTACTGTAGCAATTATACTGCAATCTTATGTAAAGTAAATATATTGTCACCGTCAAATCTTCAAATCGTACCGTGACATAAATTGTAGGCCATAATGCCCAGTTCTAACGCACGCATTCAGTCCCGCCATAACTTTACAGCTAATCCTCCACAGTTGGTGCCCTGTCTGTTTAGCATAAATAAACATGGACTGCACAGTCCAGCAGTCCAGTTCATGCGAATTTACCAAGGCTAAACTTAGCTTTGCTTTCTGCCTGATCCCACCATCCAGGCCTTGGGCACAAAACCGTGATTGGTACGACTTAATTAAGCCTCTAAAGCATCACATTGTTTGCTCCTCCTGCGTCGGGGTCACTTTGAAAAACAAAGTAAGGAAGAAAACGAGCAGTGATATGAATATTACGAAGGAGTAGGGAGAAGAGGGAAGTCATTCCACCCATCCACGCTCCTTTATTTTCCACTCCGCCGATCACATTTGAATATTTTGAAAGGAGTGCCTGTTTGCCTTATCATGCATTATTCTGAGGCATTACCTGGGCCTTAACAGCGCAATAAAGATGGCCGGGAAGTCTCTCTCCCCTTTTCACTGAGATGCACAACAATAATAATATTCATACACCACTCGCCTCTTGAGGATGGGTCGTTTATACCAGGGACCTTTCGTTTAACTTTATATCCGGTTAAAGACGTGCATGTTAGTGGCGGAGATTTATCCAGTGTGATTGATACTCAGGCGAGTTTGTTTAATATGTCGATGCAATGACAACTTTTTAAGGTGGCGGAGAAGAGCGGTATTTCTTTCTACTGGATTATGAAATGAAAACATAACTGACTGATTGAAAACCTACATTATAAACTGTGTTGTGCAGTGAAAGGTTAGGTTCTTGGAAACATATTTTATTTATTTTTTAGTATTATTTATAATTTATTTTTTTAATAAAAGTGCAACAAATTATTTTCTAAAAAACATTATTTTAAATTAATTTTATTTTGCAGTATTACAAAAGTATTGTTGAAAGAAAGTTTGAAATCTCCTTACAATTTTTTTTTTTTTTTTTCTCGCAATGGCAAATTGCAATTATGGTTACACTGTGTGATTTGATAATGGACAACTACATATCCGTGCTAAATGAATTAATTCATCCACTGCCACACAGAGACACACAGACCCATGGACCGCCTCCTTGCCTCGCATTACCTTATCTCGACAACACCTACCACCCCCAGCATGCACTCAAAAACATACACAGCAGGTTAAAGTTGTCGCATTATTCCCTTATCATTAACGCCTTTCATTAGCGCATACAATGCCCTCGACACGTGTTTTTTGGCGAAATCATAACAAGGGAACATTCTTCCTCATAAAGGCCTGCCGAGGAACGCGAGAACTGAATTCTGGCGTTGCGTGTTTTTTTTCTATTTTCTAGATAAACGGCCATTTAAAGACTACAACAGCACCAAGGAGCTGTGACCTGTCAGTCAAAGGGACTGTGCGGATTTTGATATTTGCATGTTGGGGATGTGACACTATTTTTGTTGTTATATGCTCCACAAACTACTCCGTCGCTCCTCCTGTTATTTTTTGCCCCATTGCACACAGACAAATAATATGTGTTGGCCTTTCGCCCTGTGTCTCAAAAAAAAAAGAAAAGTTTGAGCCGATCTGAAAAAAACAATCACACTTTTCTTTTTTTTTTTTGTGGAGATAGTTGAGGGAAATGAGAGGGTCTCCTGGCTTGGTGATGGAGATTTGTGGCTCGGGGGTTTACACCTTTCCTATACACTTTCCGTTTTCCAAAAAAAAAAAAAAACAAAGCTTGTGTGACATTAGTCTTCAAACAAGTATAGTGCCCTGAAACCATGAATAGAAATACATTCCCTGCTTCCACCCTGACCCTGAGCCCTATAGCCCATGGCCATTACTGTCACACACCCACGAAGGGTCAACTCTCAAACCCCCTGAATAAAAAAACCTTTTCTACCTTTCAGAGTGAGGTGGCGGCGGGGCACGACAGATGGACAGAAAAATAGAAAGAAAAACAGAAAGACGGAAACCGTCCGTGTGTTTGATGAGTTGTTGTTTGTCTCTTTGACGTCACCCCCCGCAGCCTTGATGCTTTTTGTCTAGCCCCTGGACCTAGTTTCCCCCCTTCTCTCCATCCTCTTCCCTCAATATTTCTCACTTTCTCTCTCGTTCTCCCCCTCACTCTTCCTCCATCTGTGTTTTTTCCTCCTCGCTCGCTCTCTCCCTTTTGCCCGCTTTTTGCTTTCCGAAGGCTAAGGATTCCTGCAGCCCCTCTGAGGGAAGTGTGTGAAAATGCACAATGCAGGTCCCCCGGCGTGCCCACCCCCAGCACATAGTGTGAGAAGAGGGCCCTGCATTTGATGCCTGACTGACCAAATCTTCTGCCAGATAGCTGGGCCTTTCTATTCCCAGCGGCGCAGCGAGAGCATGGCCAGAAGTGGTGCGGAAGGAGAGGGGAAGGCACAGTAATTGTATCAAGGTCTGTAGAGATTCCCCCACCACCACCACCACCACCACCACCCGCACCCCCCTCTCTCCACACACACACACACACACCCTCCTAAACTGCTCCTGAACCGCTTCTCAGTTAAAAGGAAAAGGGTCCCTGGGCAGCAAGAAGCAACTTCTCTCCAGAATAACCAAAAAACAGTGTGCACTCATATATGAATAACGTTCAATTTATCACATGAAAGCCCATATATTGAATACAACACCTTGCACTGTCCCCAATTCCATCTATTTTTCAACACTCCAATGAAATAAAAGCGGAGTTTAATTCCCAAAGTCACTTTTGGGCTGTGTTCTGCCAAGGAAATCCATACGGTGAACACTGATTTTTGTCATTACATTGACAACCTTTACATATTTGCAGCTGAGAGCAAGATTTTGACACGTTTCGCGATTGGACTTGGTCTTTCTCCTGCTTCTTAGGGACTCCATCGCGGAGCTGCTTATTTGGCCTTTACGGCGTCGTATTATAGAGGATTCTTGCCAAACATACACGCCCACCGGGGACGCCAAGCGGGGAACATCGTAGCAAAAATAACTGACGGCGATCATTTCATATATCACTGATTAACATCAAGAGCGCACAACAACAGCGCTGGAACACAACAATGGATCCAAGTCAGCGACACCCTCCTTTCTTAAAGAGGCTGCTATTGTAATGCTAAATATTTCATCAGTTGGCCGAGAGAGAAGTTCAGAGGGCCTCGGCAGAGAATGCCATCCACTACAAGAGCTTGTCAAACCTGCACGATGAGTAAACATAGCATTTAATTACTGCTCCGTAAAAGTAATATATTTCATTTCTTTATGTCGATCATAGTCTGAGACAAAGATGCATTGTGTTTATAATGATTGTATGTTTTTCAGGGGAAATTGCAGGTGGATTTTGCCGTGTAACCTCCACTTTGAGGATGGGAAGGTTAAAAACAACCCAACAAAGGCAACCAGACTGACTTTAGACCATACAAAGTATGTGACAACAATTCACATTCATCACAAAATGTGTGGCGGTGGATCTCATCTTTGAATATTCTCTGTGCACAAGGACATGCACCAAAGGGCAGATCTAACCTCTCAGAGGGGACACGATCCCAGAACGGTCAAAGGAAAAAGATTTGAACTGCAACTGTTACATAGCTGATGGGGGGAATATGAAACATAGCTGAAATAGTTTAGAAAACGTTTTAAGAAACCGATTTTCTTAGACAAATCTGGTATGATCCTGCAGAAAACAAGCTGGTGAAGAACAACAAACATCCACAGTGTACTGAGGGAAACTTAGCCAATAAGGCCTCGCTAGACCTAATTCTTTATAGGAATTTAAGTTGTAATTTGCCGTTGGGATTTCATTACGTGGCATGTTTTAACCAAACAGAGAAAAACAAACTCTGCATGCAGTCGGATAGTCCTGCAACCAACCAGCGCCATTTTGTTGCAAAGAAATCAAATTATTGGTGCTCGGATGACGTGTAGAACTATGTCGATGTCCTCCACTGCACAAAGCCTGCCCAAATTATTGAACAAAGCAACTCCAGACCAAATTTCCTCTTCTGAAAAATTTGTGAGCGTAGACATCAGATGTTTTGAACTGATTCATCCCACATTTCACCCATCCTGGCAGTCGAATCAGAAATCTGGCCTGGATCTAGCTCGATACAGATCTTCGTCCGAGATCATCCAGTAATGTGAGGTATTTACAGGTCCGCTCCTGAGTCATTTAGACCCGATTAGTAACAAACTTGTTTAAAATCTGGATGACAACGTCAGCATCTTTTCAGCAGCGCATGTGAAAAGTTAGTTTACAAGGACGCAGAGCAGCTGACGGTGCACTAAAGCAATGGCAGACATTCTGGCCTTGGAGGTGACCGTTACGTATCAGAAAGTTGCAGCAATTTGTTGCACCAGTCTCTGGGTTGGGTGGTGCATTCGGTGCTCCCTGATCTGGCAGGATGATCTCAATAATATCCCATAGTGTGTAGATTAGCGAGAAGAATATCTGTGAAACTGGCCCTCTACTGTGTGATGGAACCTGATTTCAAAAGCAACTTCTGTAGTCTCCTCACACTTTTGCATGAGCTTGGCATTGCAGTGATTATAGATTTACAGTTGCTATAGGAGCTGGAAAGACAAGTGGTGCATGTAAAGGAGGCAGATATTCCAGTTTTGCTATTTTTTTGTGAGATGGACAAGCAAACAAGGTGTTAAACTACAACACAACGTCTAAGGTTCTAGCAACAAATGGCATCTTAAAGAAAGAATATAGCATCACTTCAGTCTCCTCAAATAAGCAAACCTCTAAAGTGGACTGTCAGAGAGCACAAACCCCTGACTTGCTATACCAGATAAAGTCCCAAGAACAATACTAGCTCAAAAGATTTTAAATCCAATCAGTGAGTCCCTGAACACAACTGGAAGCTCCCACTATGTGGCAGACGCTTCCACAGCCGACAATACAATACACTCTTGCTTAATAATTGCGTAAGCCAATGTGCACATCCAGCCCATTCCAGAGGACACAGAGAGCCATAACCAGCGAATTAGCTGGAGGATAGTCATCTCTCTTGGACGAAGATATTTAAGAGGGCATCTGAGCGGTATTTCCGAAGAACTCCCCATCCATTTCAAAGGGCCATGCACAGCTCGGCACATTTTCTGCATCCCTTCCAATTCATTACCCCCTCGCACACATGTATTATTCTGCCCGCTACGCATTCCGTCCTGTCTCCGGGGGCAAATTTATTGGTTGAAGCATTTTGACTCCATTTACCTTTTAAAAGCTGCCGTTTAAAGCTCGATATTTTCCTCTCTCGGCCCCGTTCCTCGATAGCATGGGATCTATGAGAGTGCCTTCCTTATGCTTTGATGGGCAGTGGAACTTTACTCCAGTCCACAGTGAAAATGTGAGAGGTGGGTTTAGTTAACTGAGCTGCTGGTATGTTAATGCAGTTTATTAATAATAATAATAAAAAAAAGATACACTGACAATGGATGCACAGATTGTCTTGATTGTTTAACGTTTATCAAATATAGTACGTAATTTCCGTAATTCTTTTTTGTGATAGTCACAATAAAGTCAGATAAAAGAGAAATATACTAAAAATCTTTGTATTATATATTAAGAAATGTTTTTTTTTTTTTATTTAATTCTATCTGACGTACTGAACTCCCCACTCAGCCCCCAACTGTGCGTGTTAGCATGCGATGTTACAGTATATGGGACGTGCCTCTCATCGCTCCCTTCCTCCAGACTGTTGGAGAGTTGGGAAACATTATGCATATTTAAAACGGATTTAAGCAGTGTCCTGTGGGTCCTTTAAGAGCCCATAATATTTATGAAGACGGCATATTATCACCATCAGGAGAGTGTCACAGAAGCTCAGAGAGTAGATGACTCTAATTGTGGCTGGCGCTCGGAGAACACACTTCACTCGGAAGATACTTTCCACTCAGGAAAGGATGCTAGCCATGTTGGAACCCAGGCAGCAAAAATGGAAAGATAAAAACTACTTTTAGTGCCCACAATCTCTTTAATATGTCCCTTTTTTGTTTATTTCCTTACATTGATTATTTTGTGCTATACTCTTTTCTAATAGAATTTTGAGTCTTTAAGTACGGTAATTTCAAAATCACACCATTTCCTGACATTGGCCGTGTTTTGTTTTCTACTGTGTTCATCCAATTTACAGAAAAGAAACGTGTCTTTATGTATTTTCTGGTCAGGGAGTAAAAACGTCCCAGTGGGACGGTTGTGCATTGTTAGTTCAACCACACAATTCAGCGTTCAGCCAATTCAAAAGTTTAACCGTCCCAACGTGGGACCCTGAGTCGCATTGCAAGCGTACATTTATTCACACACACACACACACTCGAAAAAGCACGCTCTACACGGGAGGAGAAAGCCAGGGACGCAGTAGTTCATCGGCAGGACAGAGACATAAATCTTGGTGCCCTGAGGACAAGTGCTGGGACCAGGGAGGGAGAAGTTTAAGGCCCCCACGCAGGAGCTTTGATTCACTGTAATTGTCACAGTGCAGTAGAGAACATCGCAGTTAGCCCTCTGCAGAGACCACCCCCTGTTCAAACATGTCAGAAACTTTCAATTAGAGCTTGTTCAATGGGGTTAAGGTGCAATTAGGGAAGAACAAATATATAATTAGAAGTTGGTAAGGAGAATACATTTGGTTACAGTATTTTAATTTAGTTTAGCGACTGTTTCATGCAATTGTCAATGAAGTGCAGATGTTATACTAGGCTATATAAAGGGCCAAACTGATGTGCACCCAAAAGAGATCACAGTGGAAGCTATTAGAAAACTTTCCAGGTGTGTTTTTCTAGTGCATCTATTCTCATAATACGACGCAGCAAGAGAATCAAATAAAAAAACTAAAAGTATCAAAAGTTAAGGGCTGCCACATATCCACAGGCCTTTTTAATAACACTTTTATTTGCAACCTTTGCTCCCATTTGAGGCACGACCAAAATAAACTTATACAGTAACGAATTAGCTGTTCGTTCACTGTACATCATTCTATAAATTAACTTCATCATTCATCTTTGTTGCCCGCGATGAGTTATAACCCGGAGATCTATAACGTGATTGACAAGCAGGAATGCCGGTGAACCATGCCGCATTTGTCCAAGCAGGCCCTGATTGCATCAGTCACACCTGGCGACTGCCTTGGGCTTACCAGTCTGTAATTTCATGGCTCAAAAGTACAATGTCTCATTCTGTCAACATTCACTCCTGACGGAGGCTTGCTCATTTACTGTGGCATCCGGCGTGCCCCGCTGCTATTTTTGGTACTGTGAGAAAGTTGCACGGTGTATTTACAGAATTTTAATTTCGCATAACTATTTATCCGTCACGTCTGTGACAGAACGGCACTTCAAGGCAAAGAAGACAGATAAGCCCGAGACTGATGGCAGATGAGTCTCACATTTCGGCCTCCCTTTTCAACGATGGTGGTCTGGAATATTTTGGCTGCTGACATGGAATGCAGCCTCCCTCTCTCTCTCTCTCTCTCTCTCTCCGTCTCTCTCTTTCTCTTTCTCTCCTCTTTCTTTCTTTGCATGCACTATCCACAATTGACAAATCACCCACAAGGACTCTCCAAGAACGCACCGCGTCACGCATCATAAACAATATACATTTTATCTCCTCCTTCACGCCCCTTTCGCATAATTATTAGGCTGACCACTTTACCGACCGTCCCATCCTGCTATCTGTGTCGTGTAGAAATAATTAACAATAAGATATGCCTCGGTTTGCTCAGTCATTGTGTTAATGGTTTTCAGATAATCAATATGCATATAGTTGTACATTTAAATTAGGATCAATATGCTTTGCTTAAGTAATAGTTTATGCTAACAAGACACGTCATTAGGTAATTTAGGAGCAGTGTTTAAGTATCCAGATGAGTTTGCCGAAAGGGATTGAGCGTACCTGGGGAATTTATATGAGTCAAAGGTAGTTCATAACTCATAACTTCGGAATACGACGTCCCGTAGAGACAACTATGTTTCTGCGCAGTTTAAAACGTAGTACTTTCATTTACAGTTGCATCTACTCCTACAGGGTTTTAATCGGTTACTCTCATGAAGGAAAAAAACACAGAGCTTAATTGTATTCAAAGCCTGAGAGCACTTAAATGTGTCTGAATGTCATGTTGAACTTTACAATCCACGACCGCCAAAGAGCCGGAGGGCAACGGTGGTAAGAGTTCAAAGGTTAGGCAAAGTGTGATGCTTTATTACCGGCGGAAAAGTAATTTTCTATCAGTCGATTTCAAATGATCATGGCGCCCGGAGGGCATCGATGCTTTATTATCGTCTCATTCGAACCCATCTAAGAACACAGGTAGAAGGGGGAAATGGATGTTTGATTTTTAATCCAGTTTATGGAATAGCATCGTTTAATTTGCGGCGATGGGGGTTAAAATATTTATGTAAAAAAAAAAATAGATTAAAAAAAGATAGATACAGAGATATTCCTGACTTTGCTGTCTAAGTCACTCAAAAAAATAGATGCTGCATAGAAAACTGATTTGCATGCAAAAAAAAAAAAAATCTTATGCATATACTGTTACTTAAAAGGAAAAGCAATATAATATAGTAGTCTGTTTATGCATGTCTGCACATATAGCTGCTCATTCATGAATATGTGTATCCTGGTGTGTTTCGGCGCTCTGACAGTGGAGCCCTCTTTAGATTCGCCGCTGATGGCGTGTCACGCCGAAATAGATCCCCCTCAGCACTGACACCAGAAGTCAGGCGGTTTGATGGTTCCCAACTTGGGTCGCCTCTCGCTGATTGACGGCTGGTAGATTGCTTGCCGACCAAACACGAGTGTGAGGGAGACATAGCCTAGTCAATATCCTCCCCCCACCTCCTGTGATGTGTTTTAATGCCTGTGCTTGCATAGAGAGGCGAGCGAAACACCTGCAAACACACACACAAACACCAACGCACACATTGCTCTTACCGAAGTTAACTTTCAGCTCTTTCGCGACGGGAGTTGCACTTTGTTTGCTGGAGTTGTTTATTAAGCAGGTGCACGGATTAGCTCAAGAGAAAACCCGAGAGATACCTTCATGAAGGCTGAAAAGGAAAAAAAATAAGTCAGGTTGAATATTGCAATATAGGTTCATGTGTGGGTGCCATGCAATTGCGGTACGGGCACACACACACACACACATACAAACACGGTGCAGACAATCGCACACACACAGACTGGTGAACTGAGGCCATCATCAAATCACGCTGAGCATTGTTACATTTGAACAGGAGAGTCAGTGGGCCGGAAAGACCCTGTGTAAGTCTGAGAGAGAGGGGAAGAGAGGGAACAGTGCTCTGTGTCAGTCTGTGCGAGTGTGTGTGTGCGCGTGTCGTGGTTGTTGGTGGACGGAGCAGGGTGGGGCAGATGATGGAGGGACGGAGGGAAGTAAGAGGGAACAGAAAGGCCAGATTGGGAGAAAGGGAAAAATAAAGAAACGGCCACCAGACGCAGAAGAGGGAAAAGAGAGAAGGAAAGCAAACATGACCCAAAAAAAAAAAACTAAGGAAAGAAAGAAAAACAAGAATGCTACAGAGGAACAGAGCAAAAAGAAAGAGAGAAAGGTTCAGTGAAGAGGAGACTGGAGGAAGAAGAAGACGACGAAGAAGTGGGAGATGAGAGTGAAAAGAAGAGCAGGGGAGGGCGGAGGGTTACGAAAAAGGCAAGGAGACACCCAGGGGAAGGGAGAAGGGAAAGGGTTGAAAAGGTGGGAGTAGAGGAGAAGTGTGGAAAGGAGAGGGTGAAGTCAGGGGGGAATAGCTCCTGTTGCCCATCCACGCCGCTGCTGCCGCTGCAGGTCAGCGATGAATTCCTCCTGCTTTGCTTTCTAGATGCACACTCTTAAGCTTCAGTTTGTAACCCTTTTCTTCCAAGAGGATTTTCCTCAATTCCTGTATGGATGAAGGGGATTGAAACGTTAAAGGAAAAAAAACATACAAGTGTATATATTTATTTGAAGATGGATTGTCCGCGCTTAAATCACAACGGGCAGAAAGAAAGAAAGAAGAAAAAAAAAGAAAGAGGGAGGGAGCGAAAGACAGAAAGAAAAGGTCATTCTGCTGGTAGTGACCAGAGGGGGTATTTCGTGCAGGGAAATTGCAGTGTATTGCTTTTGTGACAGAGGAAATGTAAACTGGCCGTGTGGGTGTGTGACCTCTCGCGGAGAAGGAAGGGGGACTAAATGGACACAAAACACCCCCTGGGAAGGTTCTCAGCCCCTGTAATGTAATCAAAACTGGTAGTGGTGTGGACGTGGCAATGGCCCGATCGCTCCTTCATGCGGCCGCGGGTCTGTCATCATCGCAGAACACTTCAGAATGTGATGATGAGGATGATGATGATGATGGTTGTGGTGCTTGTGCGCGGAGGTTTGAAAGTCATGTCAGTCACTTAGGGAAGGACGTAGAAATTACACAAATGTCACCTTAAAATGCCAGTAAATGGACACGGAATAAAATAATTTTTTTTTTAAAAATTTGCTAATTGACATTGGTTTCAGTTATGAATAAATCTAAAGCATGAAAAATCAAAATAGGCTTTAATTCATGTATTTTACTCAAACAATTTTTTTTTTTTCCATTTTATTTTTTTCTTTTAATACTAAAAAAATAATGTAATGCAGCTGATAATGTAAATCTCCTCAGTAGTGGGGTCAGCCTCTCCTGGAAAGAGTATAAGAGCTGCCACCTCCTGGTTTCTTGACATATTGCAACTGCTCTGCTCAAAACCAGGACATTAAAGTGCCTGCTGCTTTATAGGGGTTGTATCACAGAAGCCTTATACAGAAACATAAAGCAACCATAAAGGTCACGGGTGTGGAGCTCAAACAGGGTGAGATATGATTAATTACCGACAATGAAAATTCAACATAGTGGACGAAGGAGTCTGGTGAGGAACGGAATATATTAGCTGAACATGTTTGCTGCTTAAATACTGAGCTACATCTACATTACTTACCATAAGTGCCTGCTTTCTATCACAGAATTATCATAAAGAAATACGCCTGACGACAACAAATAAACCTAGAGATAAATACAAGACAAATAAAATAATAAAATAAATAAATAAAAAAATCTCCTCCATGTCCTACATGAGGTACATTGACTGATGTGAATGTAACATTCTCCTGTGCAGCAGCCCATTAACGCAGAACTAAACACTCTATAATGCTACATCAAAACCTTAACAGTTGACTGGGCCCAGTCGCACCTTATCAATGCTGCGACATTTAAACACGGCCGTGGACATCGCATCTGCACCATGCAAAACTAAATGTGATTTAATGCCGCTCAAACACCCGACGCAACACACACGCACACACGCGCCTGAGCTTCTACTTGCAGCCTTGCAAATACATTCACATGGACACACGTGCACATTGCTTTCCTGGCTTTTATTAACCCCACGTCATAGTTTTTGTATCTGAGTGAGCATTTACGCCTTCCATACACACACACACACACGAGTATACAGGGGAATGTATCGTATTCGTGTGAAAAGTTTAGCATGTTGCTGATGTGTGCAAGCTGAGGTGAAAGCGTCTGACTCTTTTCCATTGCAGTTGATTAGTTAACCTTTAAGACACTAGACACTGGTGTTTAATAGGTCGCATGTTCCCCTCTAAATCCTCTGTCAGGAAATCAATAGAGTGATAGAAGAGAGAGAGAGATAGAAGAGTGAGTCCAAAAATAATCATCCTCCCCTCTCTGATTAATATGTGCGCATGTGGCCGTTGTTTTCAGGTGCAGCAGGTAAGTATTTACACGTCCACGCATACTTTTGCCTCGGTTCTGGCTCCGGGACAGTTCCGGGAGGTTGACGTGCTGACTCTCAGCGCGATTTTGGAGAACTGAGTCGAGTTGTAGGCTTTTAATTGCCCCGCTGTTCTGTCTGAAACTTGGGGAATGGAGCAAACTGCTTAATACGGATAGAGACGCTCTCAAGCATACTTCAAGGAGGCAAGTCAGCAAGAAAATATGTAATGGAATGCATTTTGTTGCAATAAAATAATAGTACATAAATGAATTCATTGTAAAAATACAGTATTGTTTTTTTTTTATTATTATAATGTTGTTTATACAGTTCACCCCACACTTTGCCTCATCACAACTTAATCATCAGGAACTTAAACTGTTTTCCACAAACCATAGTTTAGGTTCAATGACGCTTTTAGTGCCAGCATGTTTTTAACAAAAGAAATTACTTTGTGGAAGACAATATTATCACAAATGATATCCTTTAATGATACAGCATGTGCCAAGTGTGTGCTCCTAGGAAAGAACATATGCCATGTGAAGAATATCAGATAGTATTAACTTCCTACTCAAAGGCAAATACAGCATCGCTCGTGATGATCTGCTGTTGTCAAATTGTGCTCTAATACTGAGGCGTTCTTAATTTGCACAGATGAATGATTGGTGTTCCTGACATGTTCCATCTGTCACCACTGGTTAATAAAGGAACCAAAACAAATATTTGCATTATTCCAGCTGACTCTGTACAACTGTGGTACCAGGTAGAAGCCTTGTGTTTATCGTGGCATCTTTACCATGAGTTTTAATTTGCTGTTTGATTATATCTGGGTGATCTGAATCAAGCTTTTTTTTTCTTTTTTTTTAATGCCATCCTCTTAAATGGATTCCATAAGAAAGATTTTATTGAATTAGTAGGTTGAAGTCATCATCATTGAAGACAAGCATCACCACACTACTGCTGATTGATTCCACTCACCCCTTTCGCATCAAATTGGAAGATGCTGATCGGATAAATTTATATGGCCAGTCAGCAACTGGCTCCATAGCTGCACTGACCACTGGCCCAAAGAAGAGCCGTATGTAAACTGGAAACAATAGGGAAGAGACTGGCACATTTCCCCCAACAGCAAATAATGATTTGTATCACATGTTATTGTGCGTATTCGAATAATAATTACTCCAATTATAATAATTAACAAGAATAATAATAATGTTTGACAGAAAATTAACTATAAAAAAATATATATAGTAGATCTCTTTTGGCCAGTAAGGGCGCTCTAGTGCCCTCTATTGGCTGGCTGCCCCTTCTAAGAACAACTACAACAACAACAACGCACACTCTGGGACAATGACTTGTGTTTTGGTGTTAAATTGATTTTCTCTTCAAATGGAATTATGTGGCTGCTCTTCTTTCCCATCCAAAGCGTTACTATTTCATTTGTTCAGGATCACTTCACTGGGACACTCCCGACTTGTCCAAAGGATACTACGCACACACACACACACACACACACACACACACGCACATCCGCACACACACACAAAAGTGTATGTGATGAATGCACGAAAATGCAGAGAAACACGAACTTGTTTTTTTTCTTCTCTCTGTCATCTGTTCATTAGAGGTAATAAACAGGGGAGAGCACACATTAATGGGACTATCCAACAATTTTACACATTAAAGGATAATTCATTTTTTTCTTTTCAACTTGGTCCATTTACCATAAATGTGGATTTTCTTGGCCCTGTGCTGACAATGAAGCACATCTTGTTGTATTTTAGATCCAACAAGGAGCAAACCAAGGAGTAAAAGAAAATAGTGTGTGAGCAGCATTTTGTATATCAGGGTATCTAGCCATTTTTCCAATTGCATTATGGATCTCAATTTAAAACAACTGTCTGATCTGCTCTCGCTGGACTTATATACCATACGGAGAACTGATCATTTGTACTGTAAGCGTCTTTTGTTCCAGTGTTCATCCGAGTTGTAAATTCACCAGTCGAAGCCGCAAAGCCGGGGTTACTCACGTCTATGGACATACGGAGGTTTTCAAAGTCTGGCGTCGAATGGTCCAACTCTACCGCAAAAGTTTCACCATCTATTGGCAGAACAGAGCAATGGCCACAGAGGCATACGTTGTCTTCTGGGCCAATTCTGTTATCTCATCCTTCCATTCAACTTAGATTTAGACTGTGTTCTCCATCTGCAATAAATGCAGCCGACGATGAGACTGAAATGACTTGTGACCGTCTTTGCAAGGCTATATGAGGTATTACATATATATATATGTATATATATTACATAAAACCTCACACATGTAAACAAGCTGGCATATGTGGATGAATATGCCAGTCCAAGATCACTGGCATATTTATTATTCTCAGACTCCTAATGCAGTTAGCATAATTACCATTCCAGGTGTCTAATACATGTGTTTACTTTTGGTTGAACTCAAAAACAAACACACACAATGAATTATAAATGTGTACTCTAGCCAATACAGACTGTTTGCAACTTGTACACCCCTGAATCTCTACAATGGAGGTTGGGACAGAGCACAGAGCCACAATAGCCACAAACGTAGGGAATGAAGCCAGCTTCTAAAGTTTAATGATCATGGGAAGTGCCGTTTAACTTTGGAACATCCCGTGGTTCTAAAACTTTAACATCACCGAGGTCATCTTAGGTTTGACTTGCAAATTACAACCTGAGGCATGGAGTTCAGGCAGGGAAAGTCTGATAAAAGATACGCTTAGGTTGCATCAGAGGAACTCTGGAGCCTCGACCTTTCGAGATTACAAATCAGGATATCTCGGATGATGCTGCTTTGATTTCAACCATTCTGCTTTCATAAAGCCTCCCATCGTTGTGGACGTTCACCGCTAATTTGCCCCGCTTTGAAGAAATTAAACGTTTATTACAGGAAAACCGCATTTGGGATTGCGCGGCGAGGGGAGGGGAAATTACTGAGGAGATTAGAGAGGAAGATGCGCTTTGGCAGCTTTAAACAGGCCAGTGGAAACTTAAACTGTCTGGTTGACATCTGGCGCCTCTGGTGGGATCAGATCATAATCAATAATAGAAGGAGAAGAGCTCTCCCTTGCTCCCTCTCCTCCGTACACGCCATCCCTCTCTTCACCTTCTGTCATTTGTCTATTAATCCTTGTTTTTCTCCATCTACTGATTTTACTGACGGCTTTCTTGGCAGTGCTATCCAATTCCACACCATTTAGCATAACCTATGTGGCCGGTAAATATCTGTTTATTCTGGTAAATGCGGTAAATGTACCTCCTACAGTCAAATCTGTATACTAACCCTTCACAAGATCCTGACATGTGATCATGTCATATATCCCCACATTTAAAGCCTTCTCTTAACGTCCCCTCACAAGAAATTCCTCACCTTGGAGAACACTATCACAACCTTCCCCTCCTCTTGCCTCTTCCTTGAAGTCCTGTCTGTCACCACGTCCGCCTGTTGGTCTTTGCGGACCACCCACAGCAACAGATTACCCGGTATCTCTGTCTGATTACTTGTTACACATCCTCTCCTCGCCCATTCTGACCTCCCACCCACCCTTCATCCCCTCTCTAAAATATTCCAGTGCCCCGTGTGCCTCTCCTCTCCCTTCCTCAGTGAGACCCCCCGCACCAGTGGCAGATTGCCGTGCTATCATCCTCTCCTCTGCTCCTCTCTCCAATCCCCCGGTCACTCTTTAGGTTTCAAACTCCATTTGGCTGATCTATAGGCCTCCCCTCGGCAAATGACTCCGAAGTGGTTTGGACAGTTGTAGACAGCTTGTTGCAAGGCCAGCTGCCACATATCCCACTTATTTATTCATCTTACATTGATTAATGGAGAGAGGGGTCGTGGGTCAACCTCTTATTATCGAAGAGGCTCGACTGGAAAACAAATAAATACTGATGTTTTTTCAGACTGATATTTGACTCTGTAGTTGTGGTCAAACTGTCAATAGTTAAAGAGAAGGCAGGATCATGTGTTTCTGTGACAGCTGGCCAAGAATTCAAGTTAAATATTCAACGAGCGGTCATTTGAGAATGTAAAAATGTGTATGATGATGCGTGGCTTGTCAAATACCAAATGAAACCACTTTAACAGGATTGTCTGGCCTTCGCTCCGTATGTCGTAACAGCGTCCGCAGCAGGTTTAATGGAGGTTAAACACACAAACTTCCGTGGGGTGCACCATCGATTTCGACCCACTGCCTCCCCTTCTATTTTCGGTCTTACATGCTAACATTACTCCGTGTAATATCGCACACAAAAAAAATGGGGGACCCAGGTGCAGGGCACGCACAAGGAAACAAGGCAGGCTGAAATAAGAAAAGTTAATTTCACTTCAACGTACTCAGGGAGAGAACAAAGTGAGTCCAAACAGGGTTCAACAAAAGATAATGCAACAAAAGAAGTCCAACACACGGCAAACAGAAAAAGAAAAAAAAAAGCCACAAAATAAACTAGGGATCACTAGGAGAATACAGAAAAATAAACAGGGAACATTGGAAGATAACTGTGGGAACCACCGGGAAACACAAAGCATAGTTAGATAATATGTAAAATTCCTGGATATTTTTGCTCCATGGCTGGGAAAGTGTGTGTATTTCTAAATATTTTAATGCTCCATGCCTTTTTATCGGTAAAATATCTGTGATTTTATCTTAAATTGCCTGCCAGGACATTTGCTAATCTCTAAAGTCTACATTGCCTCAACTTGTAGTGAATTTGCTGTATAATAATCATCGCGTCTAACTGGCTGCATAAATGTCACTGAAAATATGTTCTTAAATCCAGAAGCACCATTTCCAAGTTTCCTAATTTTATCGTAAAGTACTGCATGCGCGTCGCGTGCTGCATGGGTAAAACGTGTGTCATTACAAAGTGGTCCGAATGCGCGGCGGCCCGGTTATCATCTAGCAGAGTAACAGGCATGCATTTTACACCGTGTAATCTCGACGCAGAACCGCACACCCCTGTCGTTAGCCCTAGCTCCCACATTTTAAACTTTTTGCATGTCATTTCACAGCGTTAAATGACACGCAATGGGCTTTAAATGTGTTGACATGACACGCAAAATGTGCAAGGAGTGGTGTGCCGTTTAGTCACGATTCCATGATATCAAGTTGTGCACAGAACTTGAATTTTAGGGAAATGTTTATGAGACCTTACTAGGTTATACAGCAGCACACTGACACTTGATGAAATGGTGCAGCCATTAAATAAGAAAAAAATGTCTCTATTTGGCGCTTGGAGATTTGAATTTTTTCACCCAGTGATCGACGAGGAGTCGGAAAAGGAGGATTCAGATGGTTGAGACGGTGAGGCAAACAAAATTACCCCAAAGTCTGAAACAGTCCATTCGTTTAATCTGTAATACTGGTCGTAAATGGAAAGAGGACTCCTCCAGGTTTGCAAATCTATCGGTGATCTTTCACTAGTTTTGCACCCTGATGTGTTTGGTTTTGTGTAACCCACTGCATATAGGAAAATGTGTTGGCCATGACACACTATGTATACGGCGTATAAGCCAGTTAATGGTGGACATATACTGCAGACACAGAATTGGAGACATTTTTATTTGTAGCGCGCAGCCTGTCAACAGCAAGGGGGAGGAAAAAAAACAATCCACAAGCTGTGCGACCTGACACTCAGCATCTCGCTCTGCTGATTGGCAGTAATGCTATTTAATCAAATGTCAAACAGCACAGGTTTATGATACACAGGCCAACCTTTGAATCAAGTGAATGGAATTTGTGTGCACACGCAAACAAACATGCTGCAACACACACAGGAGCCTAAGCACACATACATACACATACACACGCTGAATTCTTTTACTAAGCGGTCAGAGCCTTTGAGTCAATAATTTTGATATCAGACACAGTATTCCATCCTTTGTGTGTGTGTGTGTGTGTGTGTGCGCGAAGGGAAAAGGAGGGGGTGAAAAAGTCATCTCTTCACGTCTTGTTTATGTGCTTGTCATTTATACGCTGTCTGCGGTATATATCCCGGGAAACATTCTCACATTTCAAAAACTCCCTTGCCATTTCAGAAATAATTGGCCAGTTTCTTGTGCTGAGCCCACTCCACGTCCAGTAGATTCTTTTTTTTTTTTTTTTCACATGCAACCGAGCTGCCAAAGCGCTCTGCCTCTCTCTCTCTCTCTCCCTTTCTTTTACTGCTGACAATGTGTCAACACGTCCATGTCAGCAACAATAACAATAAAACAGTTCTGTGTGAATGATTGAGATCTCACTCTGGTCTGGCTTCACACAAGACACATTACAGTGAAATACAACAGGGTGCACACACAGTCAAGTCTGTGTGGAGCTTGTGGTACACACTGGAAACATTAAAATCACAGCATTAGATTGAATTTCAATGTTTAAATGTGCACCACGCTACCGGTCTTCAAGAGAGGTATGTCTTTTCTGTCGTTACCTTCCGATTTCCAGCCCAAGACGGTTGTTTGTGTGCGTTCCAGCAAGCCTGCAAAGCTTGTGTTTCTTTCTGCGTGCCTCCGTGTGTGCTTGTACTTCTCACACTCAAAGTCCCTGCATTTTGACGTTTATCCTCATGTTGAATCAAGTCAAATTCACACGCCGAGAAATGCTGAGCTAAGGACAAATTAGAACAAGCTCATTGACTCTGTTTTGATTTTCTCCCCAGGCTCACTTCTTTCATTATCTCCTCATTTGTTCCTGTCCCCAAAGTGGCTCGCAGTCCCACGCACCCACTTTCAATCTCGGTAGCTGTCATAGAAAAATTACTAATGTCTGTGAAGCCACCGCGGCTTTAACTTCCAACAACAACTGGCGGTAAAACAAATGAATGGCTTAAATACAGCAGCATAAACACAGTATGAATATTTACCATAAGGTATTAAAACGATTTTCAACACAGTCCATACTATGCCATTATAATTAACAGCTAAATCCATCAGCTAATTTATTTTATACCCATGTCTGCTATTAATGACTAACACCAAAAAAGATTACATTCGTTATAAAGCTGTCGAGTTAAATCCTTTAGGGATCTTAGGCTTTCTGTAACTGCAGTTAATTTTTGAGACTGTGCTCCCATATGAAATAATAACCCCATAATAACCCGTTACGACCCTTAATTATGATTCGTTGTGAGATCAACCTCTACTGGCCTTAGTAGTCATGATGAGAGCAAAGGAGGAACTGATGTCACATGGTTAAGTCCATGTATAGAGAGAAGACTGAAATAACTGGTGGAATGACAGAAGAGGTCTGCCATTTGATTTTCTTTGCAAACCAATATTCAATGTTATTTTTTTTTGTTCTCTTTAACCCATCTCTGCGTCAGCCTTGAGACTGATCAGAATTTCTGCCAATCTTTTTCACCCTCCATCAGTTGCACTGGCATTCACAGCTGGGAACCCAGGCTCTTGGCAACTATGCATCAAATATGTCCCTGTCCACTTGCCGTCCAAACAGTTCCGCTTTCACTTCATCTTCTTTATTTTTATTTTATCTGCTGACTTGAAGGTAGTTCTCGTTCACCCCCGATTGGACAAATCATGTTCATTGAGCAAGCTAAGGATGTTAAACAAGGAAGTTTAGCTAACCATTCTTTACCAGGTCAGTGTCCTGCCAGTGGTGACCGTTTCTCTAAAAGAAATCTCTCTCTGCAGCAGCTCAAAAACCAAAACCATTGAGAACCGCCTTATGGCGAGGGAAGGTACATCACCGACACCATGTCAAGTTTAATTTAATTATGGCACAAATTGCCAGCTGTGTTTATTATTCAAAGGTATTTGCAGAATCACATCATCACCTCAAGGCCCAATTCCAAATACTTTGGATGCTAGAAGTGGTCCACTGCCTGGTAGTTGAGGGCCAATGATATATAGTAACCCGGTGGTGAAATGTGATGTCCTTGAATGACCCTCTCTGTTATATTTCTATTACCAGGCCTTCGGCATATCCTGAATATTACTGGAAGAGCTGGTACTCCAAAGCGTCTGATAATTGAGCAGTGCTTCGACCCAGAATTATTCCATGACTCATCCACTCCTCAGTCATGCAATCCTGCCTTGAGGGTATGAAATAACCCTGATGAAAAAGAGAGAAGCGGTGAGGTGAAGTACCCCCTATCACAGCAAAATGGAGGCCCTATGAGCTGTGGGATTGCTATGGAGAGCCGTGGATGAATCTTATCTATGCAGAGTTATGAGCAGTTGGATTTGAGCTTCCTTGACATTTACCTGAAGAGTCTTTCTCCGTGTCTTTCTGCACACCCTTCATTTATCTGTCTTTGCTCTCGCCACTTCCTCCCTCTAGCGCAGTTTCTGCCATTTATGGTGAATCACACAAGATACCCTAGTTTGCATTAGCTCCATAGCACCTAGATAAAATGTCAGGAATCATTAAACTTGCTTCATGCTAAACTGGTCAGCGGCAAGTGTGGAAATAAGTGATATTCTGGGAGTGTAAATATATCTCAGAGATAGAAATTGACATAAACGGTGTATGGTGGAACGGTATAGCCAAAGTCAGCTGGCTAACAACTGTATTATTTCTTTGGCAATGAGGCAAACAGCAGCATAAGACACCTTATGTTTGTTTCTCATACAAACTGTGGTGTTGTTGAACTTAAGGCTGTTATGTACTGGCCAACATCCTCTCGTCATCTATCTCCCGCATCTCCCACAATGCTTAGCGCGTGTGACATATGCAATGGGAGGGCCCCATGAGGACTTCCCCGGAGTTCGGCACTTGAGTTTCTCGTTCAGTATAAGTGACCTGGCCAGAACCAACTTTTTTCTTGTTCTCGCAGCCCAAGGAGCTCGGGGAGTATGTAAGAAGCTTTAAAGAGGCCATGATCTGAGGATTTACAGATTTATCATTTCATTTTGGTGGTATACTTTCATGTCACAGTGTGATGCAGATAATTAACTAAGGAAAACAAATAAAGATGACAACTAAGAAAAAACAAAGGGTGTCAAGCAGTTCAAAAGCAGTGATTTCCTTTAGGAACAGCAGCTCCCTTTGGCACACTGAACGAAAATAGGGGAAACCCAAAAAAAGCATCAATGATACAACATGTAAAAGTATTAAATTAACTGACAGCTGTGTGTTTCATTGCGCTGGTTGATAACAACAGAACTGATAAAATGGACATCTCAGAATTAAACCATTTAGAGCTTCTAGTTGCATCCACTGCAATAGGAATATAAAGAATGTCAGAACGCGGCCCTAAACTCTAAACTTTAAACTCTAAAGTAATAAATACACATGTAAAGATACATAATTGATGGTGACAAAAAAAAAAAAAACACCTGAGATTGATTGATGCATGATGCATGTATCCAGGCCCACGCTAATAAACACTGACAAAAGAAAAAAAGCTCTTTCCAACAGATATTTCCACCAAGTCTAACTGCCATCTTTATAGTTCCCTGGGGAACAACTTTTTTTTCCAATCTGTGTCCAATCCTATATTCATTCAAATACACACACACACACACACACACACACACACACACACACACATGCAGAGAGAGAGATTATCATGCTCAAGTTGCTTAAATGGCTGTGTCAGTCCCTCACAACGAGCGGTAATAAAATATCTCCAGTGTGCATTCTGATCAATGGAGGAGGAAAGAGTCGCAAGCTGGCAGGGTTAATGGGCCCCATTCCACTTAAATACCATATGAGTGACTCTAGGGAAACGGAGCTGCAGGGAGAGCGGGGGGGGGGGGGGGGGGCAGAAAGGGAGAGGGGAAAGGGAGTTTGACCGAAAAAAAACGGAGAGATGATATAACACAGTGGCAGAAACAGAGGGAATACGTATGAAAATAAGAAGGGAGTGGGAAGACCGAAATGCTGTAGGACAGAGAGAGAAGGAGGATAAATAATTGAAGCATGGTAAAGAGGCAGGGGAGAAACAGCAGAAGATGGAAAAACAGAACAAGAAAGAGAGAGAGTGTGGGATGGAGGGTGAGAAAAAGATTTTTATTCGTCAAAAAGATGCGGAAATTTTACTTGATTTTTATTTGAGGTTGAGCAGTAATAGTACATGTATGATAAACAATATAATTAGAAATACTAAGAGTACTGTACTTGTGGTGTGACTATGGGAATTCTGGTTGTGCATGTACAGTATGTGCACAAGTGTACTATTTAAATGCATATCCTTATGTGTTGAGTGTGTGCACATACAGGTCAGTGTGAGCGGTTTGCTGTAGATGAATCAAAAAGGGATTGACGGTCACCCCCAAAGCGCCAGCAGTAGGTTATTATTGGCTGAATTTTCTGGTTGTGTTACTGTAAACTCAGACATTTGCCACATATGTTAAATAACGCAAATGACAAAAACAGGTTCCCCAGAAAATCAACACATCGAGCTTTGTTGACTGAGAGGTAGAAATGCAACGTCAGCACAGATACAGAATTCGCTAAATAAAGAATTCAAAACTCCAGTTGGCTAATTTCCTGTCAGAAGATCGTCTGGCGGTGCCTCTGAACATGAGTAGCATCTATAAACTGCTTCTTTGGTGGGACTGAGATGCAATGCGCATCGTACTGCAAATCTAAAAAGAGTGCAAAGCAAGTATGACAAGAGTATTAATTTAGAGAGGGGTTTGCAAAAATGTATTGTTCTGTGAGGAGGAAATAGATCTGAAACGTTTGAAATAAAGGTCTGTTGTTGTTTGGATTTGTGTATGTGGAATTTTTCCAACAGGATGATTAAGTTGATTTTATAATATTAATTTTTCTTTGTCGTCTTTAGTAAAGTGTAACTATAAATTTTCACAGTGCAAAGTTGCTGTCGGAGGTGTCAATACACTGGCACTAAAAGCTGTTCAATATTGTTATTTAACTTTAGCTAGATTACAATTGGCTGGGGAGCAGGCTATCTATTGAAATTTGAAATTAAATGAAATTTCGCTGACTTTATTGGTCAACAGATATTTATATGGTAGAGGTCAAATGAGTCTCCAGCTGAGGTCTTTTAAAGAGTAGTTTCCAGTAAGTTACCGCATAAGGAATAGTGACTATATCACTTGAAAGGGTACTCTCCTTATTAACCCGTTGCTGTATAAGAAAGCTCTGCCATCATCCAACTTCATTGAGGTCTGAATTGTTCCTTTTTAAATCCAGGCCAACATTACTGATGTGCTCTCATTCTTCTGTGTTCTCCATGTGACGTTACACTACACGTGACAAGACATAACTTAATGCAAGCAAGAGGAGGAAGAGGAGAGCAACTCCTGGTACGACCAGGTACAATGGAAAAAAGTCCCAGTATGCCAGAGGGTAAAACTGAGAACAGGCAGTACTGCATGCCGGAGATTACCGGCCCACTTACAGCACTGTGTGTGGGTGGGAATAGGACTTCAGGAGTTCTTTGCAAATCTGAAGCTGGACACCTGCTTCAAATCGATCGATGCCAGCTTGGCCAAGGTTTAGCAGAACTCCATTCTTCAGAGATGGGATCCACCCGCAGGTTTGCATCTTTGTGGAGAAGGATTCATGCTGTTGTGTGATCCACAGCCCCCAAACATGGGGAGTTCTGCTTCACTTGAAGGTGTCAGGGGTTTCTCGACAGGAACACAGTCCTATCATGCTAGGATAACGTGGGTTATCAGATTGCGCACAAACTTGTCGAGTCCATGCAGCCTGAATGCATGCTGTTACTCAAAGTTGGGTAACACAACCAATAAAGCTGAAATAGAAGCATCTTCTCTATTGTCCCAGACCCCCCATAGGTTGTTTGTTCTTACCCTTGACACAGCCTATAGAGGTGCACTGGAGTATATTGATGGAAGATAAATATCAAACCCCTTTTTTTTCATGTGACGCTGCACTGTCGTTACATTTAACAGAAATGTATTTGTTACGAGTAAAGACCGCATAAGATTCACAGTCAAAACTAAGAATTTGAATCTAATAATATGAATTATTAACAAACAGGTTAAGAAATGTTGGTGTCAATCCAGTTTAAATGGGCACACATTCCCCTCTGAATCTCTGTGTCCGTATAGGTGGAACCAGCTGCATCTGTGAACACTGATACCAGCATTGATCCAACCTGGGTCTTTGTAATGGACTCCAATAACAACTCCATTACTGCTGGCACACTGATTAGTGTGTGGGGCCGACTATAAAATTAGGTGCAAAGGAGCCCTCCAGGTTGCAAACACACACACGCGCACACACACGCACACACACACACATGCACACGCCCACATAAAACATGCATGCTTAGAGATAATACTCATATACTATCCAATCAGGCGCTGGGGAAAATTTATGCATGGACAACACAGACATTACAAATTCACACAGATGAGTGAACACACACACCAACACAAACACACACGTACTGTGTCAATAGTCATTCAGCATGCAGGCACAGATTAGCTGGCTACAGGAGAACAAAGGTGCAACTCCCCCCCCCCACCACCACCACCACCACCACCACCACCACTGGCAGCCCGACAACCTCCTCGTCAAATTTAAGCCCAGGTATCGATTTTCCTTAACTCCTCTGCCTCTCTCCCGTTCCCCTTTTCACTTGTCCTCCACAGAAGGATATGAGGTGTAATGGAAGTACATATGCACCGAGGAACAGGGGAGTTTGTGGTGACAGGGCAACAACTGCAAGCGCACAAACACCCCATGACCACTCTCTTTGAACTCAGGTTCAATGAGGGATATGCGTATCTGTCGCCTCTTTTTCTAAAGGCGCAAAATGGGGCCCCGGCTGCATCAGGGGTAAAACCACAAGGCAAATTAAATCAATGGGCTTCCCACTGGCAGATGGCTCACTTTAACACTCAGTTAGCCTTTAGATAATTGAGGCGTTGACTCTGTGGCGGTCGTAAAAAACGGATGGCTTGTTTATACGTTTCACTGGAACAGATCAGCAGAGGTTAAATAAATGAAATCCCATTTGTCAGGGAGAGGAACCCCACTAATAATAAATGCCCCCCCTTCACAGCCCCCTCTGCAAACACCTCCACTGTTTGGCCTCATAAATAGAAAAGGAGAGGGAAGATGTTACCCACTCGCCCCAGCCATCCGCGCTGCCTTGCCACAACGCCATCCTGCCATTGATAGGGTAGCCCTGCTTAATGAAACGGTCCTTCCTTCCCCTCTTCTCCGCTTGTTTTTCGGTCCTCCTCCCTCCTGCACGCTGTGTGATAAGTAGCGAACCAGTGAAGCCTGTAATTACAATCTTACCGAGGAACCCTAGCCCAATCTGTGAATAAATCTCGCCATCCAATTACAAGATGTAATAATTTTGCAGTCAAGCTGGTAATGAGGTCTAATACTCATGCATGTGATAATCCCCCCTGGATGCTGACTCTATCAGATGTTAGCTTTGTAATTATACTGGCAGAAAATCATTATTTCATGTTCAGCAGAAAAATGAGCTTGGTGGGGGGAAGTTAATTTTCTCTATGCTCTGTGAAGCATAGACTAAATTTTAATGATCTAATCATTACCCCCGACTATCCCCGGCTGCAATTGACCCATGTAACTTGTGTGAGGCAACATTTTGCTCGTTTAAGAGTCCCTGATACGCAGTGAGGTTTGCCAGGTAAGAGCCTTTTTATTTAGTAATTATACCACAATAAAACTATTATGCTAATGATATGGAAATCGATATTGTTGGGCCACAGTGTCATTTAACAGCTGCACAGAACATAAATCACATTTTTAATTGCGAGTTGTTAACATTTCCACATTATTGCTTTGTGTTTTTTTTTTTTTTTTCCTTCTCGGAAGTGTGTGTGTGTGTGTGTGTGCACGTATACGTGTGTTTTCCGTTCGAAGCGCTGATACCAACGGCGAGAGAAAAGGTCACCCGCTGCCGTCTCCGAGCTGGAAACATCTCTGTTTTATCCTTCCTTGTTCTCTTTCCTTCTGATGTGGACTGCTGTAAATATCTCCAACATGACAGACAACAGCCTGAGTAATACAGTGTCAGTGTGCGCACCGATATCTGCCGCAGATCTGTACAGTATAAACCAGCAAACGCCGGAAGCCTGTGACATCTGTATCCTTCAAAGTCAGATTGTGTGCCTGTTGCTGATATTCAAATTGTTGTTTGAACTATTTGTCATTACAGGCCAACAAGCCCCGAGATAAACTATTGCAGCACTACAAAGGGAAGTGTGTCACTGAGCCATACAGTGAAAAACTGATCACAGGTGGCAAAAAAAAAAAAGAGAAATAATGTTTTTGCACTCATTGTCTGTTAATGTCATAACATGATTCAAAATTAAAAAAAAAAATAAAAATAGAAAAAAATGGAACAAGAATACAGCATGAAGCAGACATCAGTTTTTAATCAAACTCAAAAGACAATATACTGTTAATATTTTAATATATTATTATTTTGTTATAATGTTACACTGTACACTATATATATTTTAATAAAAAATTCTAACCTAAAAAAATTTAAAAAAATAAACTCCAATCGTAGTTTTTCTTTCCTTTTTTTCTTGTTTTTAACTGTTCTAGTTATGGATCCATATTTATTTGTTTAATTTTATTATTAATATATATGTTATATGCCACATAATCTGGATTGGCTCCCCTCAGGACCTGATGAAGTCACTGTTACCAGTTATTAGACCTTTCTGCTTGTGAAGGTGTAGTTTTGAACCCTCTCTAAAGGCACATTTGTAAAAAGTAAAAATAAAATTAGACAGCTATTTCATATTTGAGAACAAAATTTTTATCAAAAGGATGAGGAAAACAAAGTATTTCTCGTAACTTCACTGCAGGGATATGCTTAATAGTGATTGCTCTCTGATCAATACGAGTTATAGTAATGATTATATAATAATATTTATTTGGCTGAAAACATTTCAGATAACAGCTTGTTTTGTAATTAATCGAATACTAATGCCAGGGCTAAAATCATTTTAAAGCGAAGTAAAGCTTCCTGTGCCGATTTCACGTCTCTGCTAATGTTTCGGGTTATTGAGGTTACCACAGGGCCACAATGAGCAGCCGCAGCAGCCCGATAAAACAACTACAAGACAACAGGATGCCTCCAAGCACCACATGAGCGCGGAGAGAGGGCTGCAACGCAACGCGGGGGTGTCAGGGAAAGTAAAACGTGGCATGCAAGCGGTGATAAAATCTGAGCTCAGCTGTCCGGGGGTCACGGCTGGCGGAGCACGAGATATGGCCGTTAATAGAGATGATTGATTATAGCGGGGCGACCCGGCAGCGCCTGAAACATGAGAAATTATTAAACACACTGTCTGCGTCTCTCGTGAGAACTGTTTTTTGGACATGATAGAGTCGGATGCAAAAGGTTTAATATGCAGATAATATACAGACAAGGAAGGACAAAGGTTAGGCTTTCTGACAAATGTTGGCCTAATCTGAATGTCAGTAAATGTCAAAGATTACACTGTGTTTTGTGTCCCAAGTAAAGTTCACTATTGATACATGTACTGTTTGTGGTTTTATCCTTTTTAGGCCAAACCAGAGGAGTTTATATGCTGGTTACATATTTTTTACAAAGTTAACTGACTGAATGTTATTGTGCCTTACGATAAAAGCTGATACTTGTTTTTATTTTATTTTTTTGTAACCATTTCTGTCACTGTGTGCCATCTTAAAGTCTACAACCACGTTATAATACTGAACACGCAAATCTGGGTGCTTACTTTACTGACTATCGGCATGTAATAGAATGTGTATGCACACTGCGTATAGTAAATACTTGATGTTTAGGTCAGAGATTATCATAACTGATGTATTATTATTAATATTATTGTCCAGCCTTTTCAACAGGGATCACCGCAAAGCTAAAAAAAAATGTCACCTTGTGCTGTTGGGATGTTGATATTTACCTAAAAGAGGGCCCCTTATCGCGTATTTGATATGCAAAAAAACATATTTGAGACTCTGCCTACGCCCTTGACATAGTTACTGCTGCAACGACGGGGCACCGCAATCTAAGCAGATTATGTTTTCATATGTGGTCCCTCAAGGAGTGATACCGAAATCAGCATGCATTGCGCACTGGGGCGTGTGTTCACCTTTTTCTCCGCGTGATGGATGTGCGTCCTGCTCCAAAGTGATGAGAGTCATTATTTGATGATCAACCATCCATTGTGCAGCATACATTTAGTAGTGGCCCTCTCAAATAAGATTCAATGAATGGCGAGGAACGGCGCGCGATATCACGGCTAATGGCGGCGTTTGGGCTCACATTTGTTAATTCTTCCCAAATCAAGTTGAAAAAAAATCACCGGAGAACATGTTTGTTCCTGTCTTCATCATGATCTGCAGTAATATTCGACTCGACAAAGACTGCCTCAAAAGAGTCGACTGCTTGGGACGAGACCTCTTATATGAGGGGCCGTACAAGCCATAATTCATTCTTTCACTCTCACATACATACATTCTCCTCACACATACATACATTCTCCTTACACATACATATATTTTCACTCACACATACATACATTCTCCTTACACATACGTATATTTTCACTCACACACACATACATTCTCCTTACACATACATATATTTTCACTCACACATACATACATTCTCTTTACACATACATATATTTTCACTCTCACACACATACATATATTTTCACTCTCATATACATACATTCTCCTTTCACATACATATATTTTCACTCTCACACACATACATTCTCCTTTCACATACACATATATACTTCTCACATATATACTTCTCACATATATAGCTCCTCCTCCTTAAGCAGGAAGTCACTCTCAAACCAGGAAATGCATACGCCAGACTTACTCAGCTTATCCTAACTTGATATTAAATAGCAGAACTTTACAATGAAGCTATTCAAAGTTATCCTGTTTTCTTATTTGGTGCAGTTTTGCATTTTTGGAGCAAGTAGCAATGAAGACGACATTAGACATTTTTTTAACAATGTCTTACAATGTATTGAACGACTGCAAGGAGAAACTACAGATTCTTTTGTTCATGAAAGGCTGTATGGACAACTTCGTGATCACATTCAAACCTTATCTGGATTTCTGTCAATCTCAAGATTTGTTGAAGATTCAAGAAATAGAGTTGCAGTCAATACATTAGAGTCCTTGTATGGATGTCTTCAGTGTTTGCTGACTGCTCATGAGGCCAGACAAAGAACCAGGACTGACAACAGTTATGCTCTGTTGCCTCCACCTGTCATGACTGGACATCAGGGCAGACCTAGATACAGCATTTCACAGGAGCAAATCTCTCATTTAGTATCCCTTGGAATGAACTGGCAAAGCATTGCAACATGCTTGGGGGTAAGCTGTCGGACTCTCTACAGGCACAGGCAGCGGCTTGGTGTTCAGCCACTAACATATGTAACACTATCAAATGACAACCTGAACAGAGCTATTGGTGAAATTCTTCAGTCTACCACAAATGCAGGTGAATGTTATGTGCATGGGAGCTTGAGGTCACGTGGACTACGCATTCAAAGGTGGCGTGTTAGACAGAGCCTGCAAGAAATTGACCCTATTGGACGGTCCTTCAGAAGACGCCGTGCAATACGTCGACGAGTTTACAGTGTTGCAACCCCTAATCAATTATGGTGAGTAAATTCCCAACAATACAACTTAGATTAAATCAAGTAGCATAAAGTCAGTAATCAGTTTCTTACAATACACTTGGATGTGGTGGAAGATGTACTTACTTTATTTGAATGAAAATAAGTGTAAAAACACTTGATTACAAGTATAAGTCATACATCAAAAGTAAAAGAGCTCATAATCAGATTATTCATTTGATTGATTGATTACATTCATGTTCTTATTTAACAAATAAATCATACGTTACTCAACAGTTACTCAGTACTTTAGTAGTTTTTTCAGTAATTATCTGGATGACTACTTTTTACTTTTACTTGACTAATATTGTTCTAAAGTGACAATACTCATACTTGAGTACAATTTCTGGCTACTCTACCCACCTCTGATAATAATATATTAATCAAAAGAACCAAACACTTCTTTGCAATACTTTAACTACAGCAAGCTCACAATACTTATATACTTTTACTTAAATAAGATATTTAATGTAAGACTTTTACTTATAATTGAGTATTTTTACATTGCTGTATTTGTACTTTTACTTGAGTAAAGGATCTGAATACTTCTTACATCACTGTTTTTCCCACACAATTGACTATGATTTTAATTTCTCTTAGGCACATCGACGGAAACCACAAACTTGTGAGGTGGAGGATGGTATTTCATGGCTGTGTGGATGGTTTCAGTCGAACCATCATCTACCTTGCTTGTCTAGACAACAACAGAGCCTCTAGTGTTTTGTCTCTATTCATTGCTGGTGTTCAGAACTTTGGAATACCGTCTAGGGTTAGATCCGATCACGGAATGGAAAACACTGGTGTTGCCCGTTTCATGCTTTACTGGAGAGGACTGAACAGACGTAGTATTATTACTGGCAGATCAGTGCATAATCAAAGAATTGAGAGATTATGGGCAGAGCTAAATCGAGTAGTGTCATTTAATTTTGTTAATCTTTTCAACTTTATGGAGGAGCATGATGTTTTAGATTCACTTAATGAGTTACATTTATTTTGTCTTCATTATATTTATTTGCCACGAATTCAGAGAGCTGCCTCTGAATTTCAGAACCAGTGGAATAACCATGGTCTTTCAACACAAGGGGGGCTAACTCCTCTCCAGTTGTGGCAAAGGGGCATAGTCACCAATGCAGGAATACATAACCCAAGTATGAATGGTATTTGTGACATATACAGTGGCTTTGGTATTGATGCCAACAGATCACTCTCTGAGTTATCGACAAATAATGTTGTTGTTCCATCAATTAACATTTCCATCAGTAACACAACAATGGATGCAGTTCAGCAGACTTTTGATCCATTTGAAGATGATGGAAATCATGGTATTGATTTGTTTTGCAACCTTGTGCATTTTCTTCAAGAGAGGCATTCCTAAAATCATATTGAGTTCATTAAAGGAAACAAAACCCCTCAACAGATATTTCTGATTTGAAAAGGAAGAGCACGTGAACATAAATAGAAAAGGTCCACACAGGATATTTACTTCCTGTGGTTGTGTAATGCATAACACACTACCGATATTTGTGATAGTACAGCATTACACCTAAAAATATTGGCATATTTTAAAGTTCATTGTTGCCATTTATTTCATTTCTGTGTATGGGATGTTAATACCTTTATCTGTGTAATTCTGAGCTCAAACCTCTGTTTACATTTTACAGACATGTTTCTTGAAATGTTCAAAGAAATTGTTACCCAAACATTATGAAACTAATGTGAAACCACATTTTATTGAAGCTTTTGGCTCTGGAGAACTCAATAAATTGACTGAACTGTTACTTATTTTAACATGTCATCCTTTGCTGAATAGAATGCCTAAAATCAACATTAATACAGCATCAGTGGAATCTGTGAGACAAGGGGCATAAGAAGCAACACAAAAGCAGCACAAAAAATATTTACACATTACACATACACTCATCACCCACTGAAAAAACACACTTTAAGTTGTGTATGTTAAAACAGCAACTTGACTCTTGATTTAAACAAAAACAAAAACACAAGACTCAATTGTTAACTATATCTGACAATTCAGAAGAGTGTACACCATCCGCACATTTAATTAATTATTAATAATTAAAAAAAAAAATTAATTAAGTCTTAGAATACCTTTCCATTACATGCTTACATGTGTAAATCAGGGCCTGATTGTGGTGCTAGAAGAAAATCATTACAAATCATACATTTACAATAGAACTTGCCTTTGTTTTTGTACAAGTATGCCAAAGATAACCTGTTCCACCTATGACTTACCCTCAGATCCCATATAAATGTAAAGTTACTGAACTACAAAGTGAAGAAAATGAAAAGTATGAAATCAGTACACTACTGATCAAAAACAGGTGGGGACCGGTGAACAACATTGTTTACTTATCAATAAAAACAAGCAACAGTAAATTACATTCAGTTCCTACCTAAACTACAGAGTCAAGTTCCACAACAATTTAAAATTACATCACAATAAGTTTCTCATTACAAGTCTGCTTTTGCTTTCACTGAACTTTCTGAAAATCTGAACTGTAGCCTACTAAAGAAAATGTTAGCACCTTATTGTTTTAACAAAGATGCAACAATATGTATTTTTCAAACAAAACAATGTGGAATGATATCCACACCAACAACATCTGTCAGGAATTGTTTTGGAATTGATTGCTGACTTGAGTGTGAACTTGACCTTGACAGAATACTGAATACATGAATTAAGCTATGCCAAAACCATGGGTATTGCCCAATGCAAAGTCCATGTTTTCCTGAAAGTCTTTGTAAGAGGTGTGCAGTGGTAACTTCAAGCAATTGATGCAGGTGTTTGCAATGGGCAGTTTAGAAATGGTACCCGTGTTGTGCTCTTTGTGAAGAAATTCCACTGAAGGTTGTGGGGAGAAGCCAATTGGTGGAACAGTATTGGCACCGGTGGCAAAGGCGAGAATTGTCCCCAGCTTGTGCGTTCCCTCTTGATCTAGAGAAAGCAATACATTGGAAATTAGATTAAAATAAACAGAACAAAAAAAAACATAGCATGCATCACTAGGCCTACTCTTAAGTGATATACAGTGACAAGATGCAGTGCATTATTAATTTAAGTAAGACAAGAAACATATCATTTCTACATTAACCTTCTGCATCTGTTAGGTAGTCTCTCCAGAAAGTAACAACAACTTCTTCAGCACGCCTTCTGTTGCTGCCAACGGGAGATAGGCGGATGGTGAAGAGGCTGTCAACCAGGTCAGCTGTGAGGGTTGTAGGAGACCAGCATAGAAGGGGGCGAAAACTCTCCTGGTGAGCTTGGATTTTGTCCAGCACACCAAGTGTCCTCAGTCCATCCCGAAATCTGAGTAAAAATCACACTTTCTTTTTAAAGTGTTTTGGTTGGCGACTTCAGTTTTAACAAAAAAAGTTTTCTTCACATGTAGCAGATGAATGAATCAAAGAAAAAACATATAATTATAAATATAGGAATTTAAATCCTATTAAAATATGCAAATATCTTGTACTTCAGGTTAGTTACAACAGTAAAGTATGTATGTCAAATTCATATTTTTCAGGGTACTTGGTAACCAGTGGTTGAAGAACTACTACTAAGACCTTTACTTATTGTAAAAACACTCCAAATCCTACTACAGTAGTAAGTAAGTTAGTTAGTATTATGAGCCTGATGTAGTTAAAGTATTGCAATAAAAGTAGTGTTTCGGTTCATCTGACTGATATATCATTATATGACATCATTAGATTATTAATAGTGAAGCATCAGTGTTAGAGCAGCATGTTACTGTTGTAGCTGCTGGAGGTGGAGCTAGTTTACACTACTTTATTAGTTAGCTAGTTTAGTCCAGTGGTTCCCAACCTAGGGGTGGGGCCCCTCCAAAGGGTCAGCAGATAAATGTGGTGTGTGCCGAGATGATTAATGGGAGAGGAAAGAAGAAAAAACTAATTACTGATACACAAATGTGTTTTCAATTTTTGGACTTGGCCAATTCATGTGGAGGGTGGGCATGGACTAGCACACTACACACTTAAACAGGAATGGCCTTAAGAAAACCCTTAACACAAGGCAGTCTTCATGGGTTTCAGTTCTTTATTGTAGAGGCAAAAAAGCTGGATACAAGTTTACCTCTCAAAAGGACCACGCACTCTGTGTATCACTTGGAACATCAGGATGTCATCTACAAGCAGATTCTTGTCTTCCAACCTTCGCAGTGGCCTCAGGCAGCCAGCATTGGCCAAGTAATCCTCAAGTGGCTCTGTTTTTGCTAGCAGATCTTCAAATGATGTACATTCTGTGACCTTCCAATAGATACAACAAACACAATTTGAAAGGGCTGTAATTAAACATCTTCCCCTCTACACGAGTCACTAGTGTTGATACAGATGCACATAGACCACAACATATTCTAAAACTCAGAAGAAAAATTACCCTTTTAATTTTTTCACGCAGGTCACTATCTACAACATCTTCCAAAACTGGCTTAGCCAATTCTGGACCATCAACAAGGCAAGAGAAGAGAGTTGGGGACAGAAAGCTTGCAGGTGGACCCCCGTGTACAAAGCTTACTGCAATGGCCCTGCCTGCAATGAAGTACCTGTCCTCTCTCATGGCTAGAGAAAATAAAATAAAATAATTCATTTGACAGTTCATGTGTACAAAGACTTGACAAAATACCTGTACGATCATATAAAATGTAGTGATATAAAAATAATAATAAAATTATTATGAGATTACTATTAATACATACCAGTACTGTCAAAGGCCAAGTTCATTTTGCCACCTTCTCCCTCAAACATTGGAGATAGGGGCAAAGCTTCCATTAACAGTCTTAGAAATTCTCTTCTTGGTCCACCTAAGTCCACAGCCTCTTCTGGTACTCCCATATCATCAGAAAACCTGACAGAAATACTGTGACATGGATCATAGGTCCCTCGTTTAAAACCTCTGATGGCTCCATCCAGGACTGTGGATCGGTTAATGTTAAACTTGCATTTCCTCTGATAGTTTATTTTTGTTGCAAGATCTTGCAAAATATCGCTTGCTGGCACCGAATGTCCTTCTGAAACAAGATACAAGATAAAATATAGCTGCAAGCAGCAATGTAGGGTTCAAGCAGGACGTTTCGGATAGAGCTGCAATAGTACTGATAGCATCGGCATGATGCAAGGAGTACAACAGTACCATGTTTTCGAATATCAGGCATACGGGTTAAAAGTTATGAGGTAAAACGCAGTTTTGCTAATTACATCGCCCCCTAGTGGCCGAATGACACCAAATTTATATTGCGCACTTCTAAGGGAGTCTCAAAGCGTGTGACTAAGTTTGGTCCTCGGAAGTCAAAGCGTCACCGAGATATAAGAAAACTTCCTGTTTGGCGGCTTTGCCGCCAACTGCGATTGGCTAACAGGAAAAGTTGGCATGAACTGTCACTGGGGCAACCCACAGTATCTGTGGATATCACAATTTCATTTCAAATAAAAACGCATCAAGAGATATGAGCAAAAACAATGTTTTGCTAATTATAGCGCCCCCTAGTGGCCACAAGACACCAGATGCACTTGGGACAGCGTCTGGAAGCGTGATACCAAATTTGGTTTCATTGCACCAAAGCGTTGCCGAGATATGAGCTCCAATGGAAAACGCCGCCTTCGCCGCCAATTTTGATTGGCTGTTGCGGCCAAACGGTTTCGAAGCTGAGGAGGCTTGATAGTAAGGTTTATGCGCATTGGCCCGTAGACGGTCTGTGCCAATTTCTGTGAGAATCGGACAAATTTGTGACCGCTGACAATTTAGTTTCGTTTTTCAACAAAATCGTAAATTGCGAAAAATCTATCATGACGCATTATGACGTCATAGGGTGCGTTGGAATCGCGATGATCCAAGGTTTCCAACGAGACCTTGTTTTCAAAAATCGGACATACGGTTCAAAAGTTACATTCACAAATGTACTTCAAACTTTGACCAGTTGGTGGCGCTAGACCGTGCTTAGTGCTTACATGTAACTCAGTCAAAGTAATATTGAGACTGCCCTTAAGCTATGTGCAAAATTTCGCAACTTTTTACCATACGGTTCTATGAGCTGCCATAGACTCCCATGGCGGAAGATTAGGAATAATAATAATAATAAGAAAACCATGAATAACAATAGGTTTCCAGCAGCTACGCTGCTTGAACCCTAATAATAATAAGAAAACATACAAACACAATAGGCTTCTAGCAGCTTCGCTGCTTGAACCCTAACAAGACAAATATAAGTTATAGTATATACTTGTTAAGAATGCAGCATCATGTGTGTATTCTTCATGGTCATTGACAATTTTGAACATCAGAACATAACTGTCAAGTATAAAGTATATTAGTAAGCATTTAGTATAATACAAAGTCAAGAGGTTGTGATATGTAGCACAATAAGCTACGTTTTGTAAACTGTGTTCCAAGCATGCCGTGGCACCTGCCATTAAAGTAACCTCTCTCCTGATAGTAACAACCTTATCACTGTTGTTAGTCTTTGGAGTGATTCTTAACAAACAAACAAACAAACAAACAAAAGTAACTGTTATCTCCAGGGACAAAGTGCAGTTGTGTGGCTTATTGAAGTTTTTTAAAATAGTTTTTGGACAACAACTGAGCTGAACAGCACAGAAGAATAAGATATATCAGGCTTTGGATACAGGTACCGTTCTTCTAAGTAGAAATTTGTAAATTGTTGCTCTGCACAACATTTGTTGACAAAAATAAAAAATATAGAAAATTGCCAGCCTCATCATTTAACTTTTACATACCAGTGCTGTGAAGGGCCAATATACACATATGCATATAAACATAGCAGGTATGGCACCTGAATTCACTAATAATGCAAAAAAACTGTCTTTGAAAGTGGCTACCATAACACATTTGCATTTTTTTGTACTAACCTTTCACTCTGTAGGCTTGCTAGTATAGCCTGGTTCAATTCCTCATCATCAGAAGACATGTCAGACAGTGCAGCCGTTACTGAAAGGTAGTTATCATAGTTTGTTGCAGTAGAGGGTAACACAGAACAAAGACTTGCTGGAGTGCTGCTCTGGTAAGGTGAGCTTGAGCTGTTTTGGCAAGTCAGGACCACAGTTGGATCAGCTAAAGTTGTTCCTCCAAACGATGAGGTAGAAGGCTGACTGGAAGAAGGGCAGCTTTCCTGTGAGCACACTGGCAATTGACTCGAAGAACTGCTTGCTGAAGTGCTGGTGTGGTTGGTTGAGATACTGCTTTGGTGTGTCAAGGCAGGAGTTTGAGTGACTGCAGAGGTACAGGTTGGTGGGGAGGCAGTCATTTGGCTGGTAAAACTGTCTGAAGATTCAAATGAGTGTCTATCTCGTGTTAGAGATGAGGAGCGCAGCTGCCTTGCTGAACCAGTGTTTTCCTCACTGCTATAGCCTGTATTATCATCCTTGGAAAGACATAACAGATTGTCAGATATATTCATTTTCAACTGTAACTGGAACAGTACCTGGAAAGACCAAGATTTATGATTACAATTCTAAGAATTACTTTTGCTGTTCACGCTTTAAAAGTGCCCATAGAGTACCAGTATCCTCTCCTAATTTTAGCTCTCGGTTAGTCCAATTAAGCAGCTGTCAATTTATTCCATTTCTGTGCTTAGATTTAACATTTTAAAAACAGGCATTCCAACTCTGCACTAGTCTATAGAAAATGTATATAGTTTTTCAACACTCATAGCTACAAAGCTGAACTGAAACTTTAAGAACAACCAAGATAACAACATTAATCTTCATTCATTCATGTTTATGCACCAATTATAGTTGTTATTATGGTTATTATTATTACAATGCTCTGCAAGTCAGTTCAAATGTGATACAACATACCAAAATTGGCTTTGATGGTCTGATGTATAGGGCTTTAGATTTATAGACTTTATGTATGAGATTTGCATCCAGGTCTTGTCCAGCACGCAGTTTGGGTGAAATCAATCTGCTGCCACATGCCATCAGAAACTCAAGGCTGAAAAACAGTGGGTAAAAATGCAAAAGGTTAAAAAAAAAAGGGTCCAAAAAACTTTTTTGGATGCACAAGACACATTGAAAACTGATGCACTGACAGCCTGTGTTCCATTTCATCTTTGAAGATGGACACAGCAGAAAACCAGCAGTCAGAAAAATAAATGAGGAATGTAAGCAATGCCAAAAAAAAAAATCAAATGTACTAAATAACTGGCTTAATAGTTCAGGTTTGATCTGTTGTTTACATAATCTAATTACATGTGATTTTCACTGCTTGAGATATCCTTTTAATTTATACTTGACATAAATAAAAAGTGCTTACCTCACATCAGCAGAGAGTTTTTCTCCAAAGGCATCCCGTATTTGTTCAGTGACAGTCCTCTGGTCCCAGGATTTCTGGAATTCAAATCCATTCAATATATGTCCTTGTTCGTGTAACTGTTGCTTTGTGCGATGTTTGACAACAAGACTGCTTGATGGCCTCGGAAGAAGGATGACGTCTTTGTTGAAAGTATCGTGATATTGTGTTTTGGCCCTACAAAACAAAGCAGAAATATATGTATTCATCTTAAATGCATTCTGTGCTCATCAACCCTTAAAACATGGCAAATGTTAGGTTGTAGGCTATTTTTTAGAATCCTACCACAGCTGTTCATTATAAGTACATTTTTCATTTTCTCAAGTTCATAAAATATTTTATATTAAAATAAAATATATAAATGAAATTTATATTGATATATGATGTATATATCACAGCTCTTTTAAAAAAATGGCATTGACTTATTGCTGAAAGATATCCTCTAACGTTACCTGCTTGAACCAGCAGCATTAGCGCCAGTTAACCACAAACTAAAATGTGTCATTTAATTTTTGCTATTTACAATCTCTTTGACTTGTGCTAAAAACGTTAGCGATCTAAAACTCCACTGTGTTGGCAATTTAAAAAAAAATGCTTTGAAATAGTTAGGTTTGTCACTGCTCGAACTGAGTTGAACATGGATCAAATGAGCCTGACAGCTAACAGTTAGCGGACATTTTCTTAAACTAACCAGCTTTGACTGTGTTGCCAAAGTGTGTTGCTACATTAGCAGGAGTACGTTTAGGATTTAATGTTAGTTTAACGTTAGGTTGTTCTCACCGTTTCCTTGACCGGGTGTTCCAGTTGCCAAAGTGTTGCTGAGTCTGATATCGCAATGACGGCCGCCGCAGTCCTCCAGTTTGGCCTTGTGTCACATTAGCTGCTGCTTGGTCTGCTAAAGGAACTTGGTAGTTGCCTGGTCTGAAAAGTTCTCGCATCTCACTTTCCACCGCGCTATGAGTAACGTTAGGTGCAGCTGAGCCTGTCCTCTGCCGCTCAAGGGACGAGGACAAGGATGGGATGGTTTCAGGAGAAGACAAAATATTCCTTAGTACCCCAATAGCTTGCTGAAATGCCCGCGTCTCATCTCCCCCATGATCTCCCCCCTCCATGCTGATCGTGACCTGACGGACCTGACCTGCATGGCTCTGCTTGAGCTTCTCAGCCAATCACAGAGGGATTCTTCTTCCTCTTCCTTCGGTTTTATGGCGGGTTGCAACCATTATTAGGTGTATACCGCCACCTACTGTACCGGAGTATGTAGACAATGAATGTTGCCTTCCGTTTCCACTATACTCCTTCCGTTTCCACTATACTTTCACTCACACATACATACATTCTCCTTTCACATACATATATTCTCACTCACACATACATATATTCTCACTCACACATACATACATTTTCGTTTTACATACATATATTACTTCTAGTATGAAAATGTATAAATATGAGAGTGAACATATATATATATGTGCGAGTGAAAATATATGTATGTGTAAGGAGAATGTATGTGTATATGTGTGAGAGTGAAAATATATCTATGTGAAAGGAGAATGTATGCATGTGTAAGGAGAATGTATGTATGTGAGAGTGAAAATATATGTATGTGTGAGGAGAATGTATGTATGTGAGAGTGAAAATATATGTATGTGTAAGGAGAATGTATGTATGTGTGAGTGAAAATATATGTATGTGTAAGGAGAATGTATGTGTGTGAGTGAGTGAAAATATATGTATGTGTAAGGAGAATGTATGTGTGTGAGTGAGTGAAAATATATGTATGTGTAAGGAGAATGTATGTATGTGTGAGTGAAAATATATGTATGTGTAAGGAGAATGTATGTATGTGTGAGTGAAAATATATGTATGTGTAAGGAGAATGTATGTATGTGTGAGTGAAAATATATGTATGTGTAAGGAGAATGTATATATGTGTAAGGAGAATGTATGTATGTGAGAGTGAAAGAATGAATTATGGCTTGTACGGCCCCTCATACTCTTACATTTGCTCTTACTTCCTATTAGATGTTATTTAAATGTTATTCAAGGCCCCCCTGTGCATCTAGCGTCCTTGCCATGAGAAATTTATTTATTGAAAGTTTCAGTCACACATGAAGAGTTAAGCAGATGGTGCATCCATGGAGAGCACTCACACACACACACACACACACACACACACACGCACACTTACTCAACACCATGACGATTGCCGGGGCCCCTTTGTATCCTCCTTTCACTCTTCTGCCGCTCTCTTGTTCCTCCCCCCCTTCTCCCGATGCCGTTATATGTATTATCTTTATGCCTGCCCATCTCTGGACACGGACGCCTCTTGTTTCGCCATTTTAAACAGATCTAATCAGCAGTGTGTTAAACAAGAGTGGATCTTTTATGCATTGGGTGTTAGGACAAGCAAATCACTGCTGTAGATCAACCGAATAAACAACTCCACCCTGATTCAATTACAACAGCTGGGGTCTGTGCTTTTATCTGGCGCGGACATCATTTCAATCAAAATGTAAAATAATCCAATCCAATAGATGCAATAGCTGAGATAGGATACAGACTGCTGAGCTTAGTTGTTTTATTAAAAAAAAAGAGAGGAAGAAATACAAGGCATTCTCCACCCACTCTCTCGCTCTCTCTTTCTGACAGCTATCAAGAAGTTCCCATTCCCAAACTCCATTACCTTGTGTAATAGCATTCAAAACTGAATTGAAAGCAAGAAGATGGAGAGATTGTTGGCTATATTTTTATTACCCAAAGCTGTTTTCCAAGACACAGCCTGCTGCACTTTTATTCATTTAATTAACAGCAGCATCAATTTTTTCGTGTCCCCCCCCTCATGGACCTCCTCGCCTTTTTTGTCTTACAGGCAGCAGCAGCTATTGTATAAGATCATACTTAGCGGGAATTGAAAAGTTGGCATAGGCGGTATTAATGGCAAATTAATGTAAATGTTTTCTCCCTAAGTTATGGATTCCGTGTCAATAGGATCCAGGCCACTGCACTTTAGCCCCCTTTAATTAACTGAGCAGAATGCGCCATGACAGAAATTTGGAACAATCTCGAGAAGGAAGAAAGAGAGAGAAAGAGAGAGAGAGAGAGAGTGATTTCTCTCAATAATAATGTTCAAGGAAATTGAATGTAGGAGAATGTACAACAGTGTTAATATTATGGTTTGGTCTATCTACAATAATGTAATCTAATAGAAAGCAATTAATTTAGGACACAGGCCACTGCACTTTTTGCTCATTTAATTAACACATGGGATATTTGCAAGGAGTCAGAATATAAAGCTTTATAAAGTATTACACCTCCCCTGTCACGCCATGATATGTGGCAGCTAAACTCCCTCGAAGGTAAATATAGTGTAAGCTGTAATTGAACTATCTGTTTGAAATATATGCAATAAACAAAGTGTATGGGTGTTGTCGGGTTTCTGCTTTTTCAAATTTTATACCAGCGCTCTTACACTGAAGAGTATTAAGGCATTAATGGTTATGTCGATGCGCATCTTTTGATAGTCTTGACTTGCTTCGTGTTAAGGACATTTTCTGTTTGTTTGTTTTTTAAAGCAGCATTCATTCATTTGTGTTTTTCAGTTAACATTTTATTTAACTGAAAATATCGCTGTAACTGCACCAGTACACATGCTTTGGTATTCAGTTGTAATTACGGAAAGAAAGGCTGTCGGGGAATGACTTACGCACTTTGGTTTAACCACCATTTCGCAGGTGGTTTGAGGTCTACGCCGCTGTTCTGTGGTCAACTCAAACCATTTTCTTTTCGTTCACTGGCTCTTACTGGTAAAATAGTACCATTGTGTTATGTCCAAAGCCAAAACAATAAGTCTCACTCAAGTGGTCTTGTTCGTAGTAAACAAAACACAGAAACCCCAATCAGGCCCTGATGATGATGTGATGTGATGCTGAATGTATGACATGACTTCATCGTCATTTCTGAAGCTCATATATGTAATCGGAGGAAAATTGAACACAAGTGTCCTCAGCCGTAATTTCAACCAATCTTGCCCCCACCCATTGGTGAACTGTTCGTGGGGCTTAAGGAGGTTTTATACCAGCATGAATGTTCATCTGCCCAGTTACGCACACTTAAACAAGATACTTGGTAATACCCAAGCAAGGCAGAGTCAGCACTCCAATTTTACGTTCAGATCTTAAGAACTGTTGTTGTTATTCATTCATTCATTCATCTTCTGTACCCGCTTGTTCCTGTGAAGGGTCGCGGGGTCTGCTGGAGCCTATCCCAGCTGTCATCGGGCGAGAGGCGGGGTACACCCTGGACGGGTCGCCAGTCTATCGCAGGGCTAACACAGAGAGACAGACAACCATTCACACTCACACTCACGCCTACGGCCAATTTAGAATCACCAATTAACCTAATGAGCATGTCTTTGGACGGTGGGAGGAAGCTGGAGTACCGAGAGAGAACCCACGCAGACACAGGGAGAACATGCAAACTCCACACATAAAGTTCCCAGTCAGCCCATGGATTCAAACCCGGGACCTTCTTGCTGTGAGGCATCAGTGCTAACCACCTCGCCACTGTACCGCCCGACTATTGTTGCTGGTAGAAGATTTAAAAAAAAAAGCAATCCCTGCCAACTTTGCCAAGTTTTTCTTGGTCTGGTAGTTGCTGATTAATGTGTGTACTGCAATCAAAGAGTATAAAAGTAATGTAACTTTAGGTTCATTATTTGCAAATCCCCCCACTGTGGGCTCTCTTATTAGTGCTACTTGCACTGTACCACTCACTTTAAGTATAGCTCCAAAATGGCACGCTAGCGACATCATAGATAATTAACATAAGTGACTGATAAAGAGCCCAGGCTATAGCCTACAGGTACTGGTAGCCTGCCTCTGAGCAGCTTTTGTGGCCTGAGTGGTCACAAAAAGATCCTCCTTTGCATGGACTTCCCAATCTCATTTCTCACCTGGAACCCCGCAGGCCGCCTTAGCAAACATCTAAATCTTCAGACCAGTGAGTTATTGGTATACGGGTGCAGATGTTTTTTGAGACAACTAAGCCTGATAACATGAATATGTCCCAACTAGCTGCAGCAAAAGGAGCTAGGGCTAATGAGGGAATGTCATAATCAGAAGAACATGTTTCACCAGGGCAGATTTATTGTTTGTGAAGGTAAAATGCTGGAATTTGGGTGCTATGCTGATTTTCTGGGGAAGAGGAAGAAGAGATGGCACGATTTCCAAAAGTTGATGGTGCTTCATAAGTCTTTGGATTGGATTGTGAACAGAATAATGCAACTGTGAAAAAAACGTATGGTGCTGCCACATTTGAGCCTCAGTTACATGTCAGTTACAAGAAGCGATAGCAGGTTATGTGCAACGAGTCAGCAGTATGTGAAACCAGTCCACAGAAATACTAAAATCTAAAAGACGTAATAGTTTTCTGACATCTACACTCAATGTTTTAATGCCTAGTGTCACTACTGACCCAGTGTATGTAGACATTTTGAAAAAACAACCATACATGAACTGTATGTTGTTCATTGCCTCTTTTAATTTCTACCAATGAATGGTTGGTTTGGACAGGAAGAACTTTGAATTACAGGAGGTTCAGCTTCCTCCTGTCGTGTTTATTCATTTCTGTTGTGACTTTCTGACACTTGTGCACAGTTACGCTGTGGCCAGTTCACACACCAACTGACTAATGTCATGCATAAAACTATGTTACTACCTTTTTTTATTGAAATGTCCCAACATTAAATTCCTTGCTCCCCCCTTTTTTTTTTAACATAGTCATAGTCATAGCAAAGGTTATAGAAGTAAGGAGAAGAAGGGGAGTCATACTGCCACTTTTCTAGCTCCCTCACACCCAAACAAGCATTTGATAATTCATCACCAGTCCATGACAGATGAGTCCTGCTGGAGAATATTAGAAAATGTCTCAAATCTCATATATATGCTAATGGTATGCTGAGACCGGTTGGGTAGTGTGGCAGACTTTCTAATCTGCTCTTGCTACTACTAGGACCACTGAGTGAAAGTGGAGGAGACAAGTCATTGCACTTCAACAATTTATGATCAAACAACTTCGGTTTTGGAAGCGGCACAGAGAGACAGAGAGATCAAGGGAGGAGGAGGGAGGGAGGAGGATGATATGAAAGGGAAGGTGTAAGAAAAAGATGGTAGAGCTTGTTTTTTTTTAATATAATTTAGCAAGTAGCAGAAATTCAAGCATCTGACTGTAAAAGATGTTGAATTAGTCCTGTCACCGCCTCTTAGTTGCTGCACTGCATTGTAATCCATTTCATTTTCATTTTGATTTATGGCATTTTGTGTTCTGCGTGAATGCATTATGCATTCCTGTTAAGCAAAGGACTTGTAATGGAGATATTACTGTGATACACACGTGTATGCCCACTGCGGTTATCTGCCGAGCTGGTTTGCTTTTTCACGCCTCGCAGTGTATTAATGATGATTTGATGGTAACTGCAAGCACATACAGTTCGCCGAAAAAGAAAAAAAAAGAAAAAATCACGCAATTATTATTTCACTGATACTTGGTGACATTATTAAACTGCACCGCATGTTCGCAGTGATAAACGAAATTGAACGGTTGAAATGGACTCACTGTCCCCGCCTATCCGTTCCAAATAGGCTTCTCCCTAAAATAAGTTGCATCGTCTCAATCAGGATTTGTTTCATCTCTTTTTTTGTACTCTACACACAATTTGTTCCCTAAACCTTAAAAAGTTGAACGCGGCGCATCTGCAAAAGCGTAAACAAATGTAGACGCATTTGAATTACGGCTTGCCCCCTTGTGTTTTAATACATTGTCGTGGCGAGAGTAAGTATTACGAGATACTGTTTCCATTTGCAAAGTCTGCCTTCCCCTTCCCCTGAGCCTCCCTCTCTGAAACCTGTGCACGTCTATGCAAAACATACACTAAAAGTGATAACATAATCACTCAAAGCCCACGATTCCCGCTCTATTGGACCTTGTGACGAGGCATTAATAACAGCGAGCCCGGTGCTTTATTTTTCATAAATTACATATGTCAAAGATAAAACTCCTTTGTTGAATGTCCATAGGTTGGGCTGGGCAGCGGGATAATAAAGTTTCACGTAATTCCGATGACACCCTTTCTGTGTCGTTTAAACATTGCACCGGGGACTTTGAAAGAGACATAATGGCTAATTAAAACTCTATTGTTTGGGCTCTTATGAACATGCGAGACGAAGAGTCAAGGAATAATTCTGTTTTGACTTGTAACAGGCATTTTTTTATGGCAATATGAAATGTGTGTCCTCTCATAAATAAAATCACGCTTATATTTCTAAACTGTACTGGACAGATGATAACCTATGAGTTTAACGCCGCGTGCCCTGTGGGGATTGAAACATTATTAGAAAAAATAACCACTGTAATAATTACTGTTGTACATATGATAAAATATTCTAGCGCACTGCAATTTTACGGGACATTTGTACCCTGACAGTGACACTGTCTCCTCCACACACACTCTGAAATTATGCCTGACATTGTTTATGCGTATATTAAACCTCTTCTGACGCCGCAAGCGATTCCTGCTCCGTCTTAAAGAATCAAAGCGAATTCGAGTGCAAATGAAATTTGTTTCTTTTATAAAAGAGAAATGAGTCAAACATTTACTCGGCGGAATGGATTCAATCAGCACGCTTTGGTTGCTTACTGACGGATTAAGGGCTTTTCACCTGCTTTCACCAAGGAACTTGACTTTGTTTCTCTTTGGCAATTAGTTAAAAATCAATACAATTGTGCAATACAGTACAATTTTTGATTGGATTACAACTGTAATCTGATTCAGGTGCCTGTTTTCACTCGAAAGCATTCACTATTCCTAATAGCAGATTTAACTGCATTGCCTCTGTCGACATTATAAAACCTGTCCCCTCTTATTTGTATGTTTTTGTATAAAATTTCCCTTTTTCTTTTTTTTTTTTACTGCCTCACCCCCACTACAGAGAAGACCTGCCTCGTCTACTAACTGACAACAGTGACAGCAAATTATTACACGTCATTACACTTCTTAAATCACAATTTACTCAGCCTCAGCAAATTATTCTCCGGTGGGGTACCAGGGGTAATGGAAACTGTCTTCTTCATTTTACGTCCGGCGCCTCTCCTACTTGGTCAAAACCACGTCATGTGTCTGTCTCTGGAAGTGGCAAAGCAGAAGAATTTCCTTCCCCTCGTCCTTTTCAACGTTGGTCCCCGTGTCCCTTTCATTCTTCTCCACCTTCTCCATCTTTCTCTCCCTTCCTCTTGTCCTTTGTTCTCCTCTCTGTTTTCATATCAAAAGGACTCCATTGTGTCTCCTCTGGCTGACATTGTTTGGCGCTAAATTAGACATTATGGTAGCTGAAGGTGTGACACTCGGGTTTCTATTAGATTAGTCTCTGGATGGAGCACTACTGACAGGGCATTGTCTTACCCAATTTTATTTAACTGACAGAGCAGAGATTTTTATTTTTTTTAATTCTTTTTGGTGACTTTCGAGGAGTTTCCCAACAATCATAGGCAAATTAAATTATAGCCTCAAACTCTAAGGCATGGAGCCCATTATCTCATCCAATTTCTCTATACAGCCCATATTTAGTTTGGCTCTGGACTAGATAGTTCATGCCCTTCTAACCTGAGTTATGGGCTCCATTGCACATTGGCAGTGTTCATGAGTGGAAAGACTACCCTGGGGGCATTAGCCTCCAGACCCCTAGTTAAGGGCGCTTCCCTCTTTCTTCTTCTCCCTCTTCTCCTGTCTTTCTCTGTGACTTCAACTGTGATCGGTGCCACACTTCATTCTTTCCCCCTCTTCACACTTTCTAATCTCCACTGACATCTTGTCTGTCTCCCGGATTACTCAATCTCATTACTTATTTCCTTTTGTGTCGCTGTTGTCCCTTCCATCTGTTCTCCTCTCTTTCCCGCTAACTGTTCTTCCAGGAAGCTTCCTTCTCGGGTACAGTCCAACCAGACAGAAGCCGAAAGTGCCGCCGAACCCACAGTTCTGCCCCGTTTAGAACGTCTTCTTCCAGACATGTGTCTCGCCTTTGCCCAAAATAATTTGGGGCAGGATGAATGGGTTTTGGCCTGTGTTAAGTGCTCCAAAAGTGTCCAGGGATTTGAGTAGAGAGGTAGTGAGAGATTAAGTGAAGGGGGTAAAATAATAGATGGTGGTGGGAGAGACGAGTAGAGAATGGAACACTTTATTGCCCCATCTTCCTCCTTTCCTCCCCCTCTTGCTTTACTCTCATCTTTTATACCTTTGCTTAACATCCTGTCCTCCCTTTCTGCCTGTTCCATTATTCCTCAGCGGTAGAATGATGATGAATCGCCTGGCTGCGAGGAAGCAAAATATATCAAGTCCGGGTAGGTTTGGGAATTGGTTAAGTACTTCTGCAGAGCCCTGACCTCATAATCGCTTTGAGCCTGCGAGGACCTCCTGATTTATAAAGTAGCCGTTGATTAATGCCCTTTTAAGTGGACAAGGCAGGCCAAAGACGCAGAGGCCCAACCACTCAGACATGAATAGCACTTGTAAAAAAAAAGTGTGTGCTTATGTGTGTGTGTGTGTGTGTGTGTGTCAGTGCGTGTAGAAGGCAGACGCCGTGGCAGAGGCAGACGGAATAGCATGCAGTCAGTGTGTGAGTTTAGCAGTAAAGGTAATTGTGGCAGCAGCAGATTCTCGCCAGTCAAATCTTGCTGGCTATAAATCATTGCCGTTTGGCCTCCCTTTGACACCAATTGCCGCCTGTCCCCAAAGCCTGCCTAAAGCCTCTGTAGGTCAGCAGCGAGCTCTTTAAATGCATCTTGTCAGACAGACGAGCAAGGTGGGTAGCTGCCGTTGCGATTGATAAGTGATGGTAAAAAATACAACCGTTTAAAATTGTAACGTGATACAAAGCAGACACTATCGTTACTAGCATAATGAGTTTGGCACATGAATGCATGAATGCCACAATATACAGCATAGGACGTAAAATATACAACAAATCAACAGTGGAAACAGACAGAAATGTAGCGTGGAGCTCCTCAACACTAGCTTCAACATTACAAGTGCTATCCTTGGCATACCTGAAATGGGCAGAGAATTGGCATTACTCTTCTTTTCTATAATTTGTAGCCAGTAAATCTGGAGCAAATTTAGCAAATTTAAGCTAGCAAGTCAGCCAGGGATAACGTCTGCTGCACTAATCGAAGGTGTGTGTACAAAAGAGAGCAGGGATGGCAACTTTGATGAAGTCTCTTTGCAAAGCCCGAAGAAGTTCCAGACTTCCTTCTGTAGAGAAGTAATCATTCTCTCCTGAGAAGGAGTCCTTGGCAAAGTGCTTGTTGGGCGTACGAACAGAAGCCCGTACATACTCCTTCGCCTCCAATCCTTGGACAAGCATTTCCTACTCCAGGAGAGGGGTTCATGAAAACCATCCCAAGCACTGCATCCCCTAACGGTACAGCCCTAATCCACTGGCATTTTATGGCTTAATGCATTGGCACAAGCTAGGTTAGTGGGCAAAGGCAAAACAAAACAAGACCAAAAAATTGGGAAGAGGGTAGAGGGAGGAAAAACTCATGTCTCCACAAATATGAATGCCTGGATTTGCCTCCACAAGGAACACTAATGGAAAGCTGACATTAAAGCATCAAAATAAATAAATAGATTACCAACAGAGCATCTTTAAGTTTTAGTTAGGTGGTGTCACAGCCGCGGCTAGTAACGAGTTATTCATTTTAGTTTTTTAGATTATTTTCAGCAATACAGTAATAATAGTTGAATGACAAGAAGATTCACAACAGCTAAAATTATTTCCAAATGAACTGTGAAAAAATTCAGCAAAAGCAACATGTATGTTTTGTTATTTTCGCTTATTTTACTGCCCTCTCAGTCCCGCTTCATTCGGATTCGTTAATACATATTTAATGATGATAGCATGGAATAAGATGATACCTGTAGGTCGGGTCATGAGATGTCATTCAGGGGTCAGAGAGGCATATCTGTGCCTACTCCAGTACAAGTCCCTGGACAAAGACACCCTGTGATCTCATTAGGTGACTCTAATTAGACAGTGTCACTTTTCATTTCAGAGACACTATCTCAGGCGGTAATTCTGCTCGACTCCCTCTCCCTCTCTTATTCCTGCGACCAGACCAGAGACTGTGTGAGTTATAATTGAATGAAGGCTGATTAATTTATGGAATATTAATTGGTGGAAATGGTGGCGGGAAGTGACAGATACATACAAGTGAGTGTAAAATCTCAGAAGTGGATGGAAAATTTCTTGATCTTTGCACCACATTTTTATACACAAAAAGTAAGAAGTGCATACTTAAATGTCTTAAAGCATGTCTTGACCCATTGTGGTTTTTATATCCTAATCTAAATACGATAAATGCAACGCTTTTTCAACACGAGTATCCACACTTTCAGCTCTTTGTTATTGTCCGTGCAGGGAACGCTGACTAAAACAGGTATGTTATTTATTCAGATAGATACACAATGTTGACCATGTTCCACTCCACTAGAGTATGGTGCACCAACCTGATGAGGTGACATTTTGAAATCTATTTTTCTCAGGGTAAAAGTTTCTCCTCCTTGTCTCTTTCACAGCGCTGTGTTCTGAGATTGACAGCTTGCTCTCCGGGTTCTAGTGGAGGGTTTGAAAGGAAATTTGCTCCAGCGAGTTCTTTCCTCCCCTTGCTTCACCTGCGGCAAGCGAGATGGCCTGGCGTGCGGTAGAGACGCGGTGAAGAGAGGAGGAGGGGGGGTGCGAGACATCGCCTTGCAGTGGAAATGGCAGTGTCAATTAAATATCACTTTCAATTTCCTTGTTTTATGATCCCCAGGCTACTAAGCACCAATAATCCCCCCTCGGCAGGCCCTCCTACCTTGTCTTGAGGAAGATTGATTACACTTGTCGCCTCCTATAAAAAAGACATTTACATGAAAATAAGAAAACAACTTCTTTGTTTGCATGGAAGTGAATCAGGGAAAAAAGCAATTCCCAATTTGATTTTCATACAAAGGCGAGGCCAGATAACAATCTCATGGCGTCTCATCTGAGTGAGTTTTGGAGGTAGAGCAAAGCGGGAGGGGGGGCAGGCGAAGACGTATGTAGATTGAATAAAGCTGGCAAATTATTTTCATGCAGCGTTGATGGATGTTGTCTTCAATCACACAATGAAGATGTCTCAGATTCTGCAGCGGAGGTGGCTTTCGACATGTGTGTTAAGGCGCAGTGTGTTTCGTATATTTCTGCCTTGAAGAGTAATCAAATATAAGATGCCAATTTCAAAAAGAAAAAAAAGAAAAGTTTGACATGGAACATTTCAGTAATATCTGTTTCATTTTGTGAACAGATGAAAGGAGCAGAGTATGTATATTAGACAGGTAAGTTGTTTAATATGTGTGTCAAGCCTTTTTGTATCGTTGTCTTGTTGCATCATTGGAATAGTAATTGTAAAAATAAACTTTAAATACAATCAACACACGACTGTGTGGGGGTGTGTGTGTGTGCATTTATATCATTAGCAATATCTCCAAATCGGAATACTAATTTAGTCTCTTATTTATCTTTTGTTATTTTATGATTTTATGCACTCAGTACATTTCACACACACGACAGTTTAAGGTGGTAACTGTTTAACTATAGCACCAGGATGAGCTTGTGAACGTTCAAAACTTTCATGTGCTAAATAATCCATTACCCAGAACATATTATTTAAATTTTGTCCAAGTATTGAAATGCAAATTGAATAAAAAATCAAACTTATTTGTCGAGCGTATTACTATTGAACAATGTACCAATTTTGTCTCAAAATCACATCCGGCCAGGCACAGTAAATAGACATGGTTTTGTGAAAAGGCAAACTTTTTAATCTTGTGTGAGCATTTACTGTAACATGGAGAATTAGTTTAGGAATCTCACAATCATTTGAAAGCATGATATCACAATGAAAACTCCTAAGTACCTCACACAGTACAAACTACTTTGTACAGTGTATTGTCCAGCAAACCATTCAGCAGATCATTTCCAAAATAGCAAAACTCTAATTGTGAAGTAAGAAGCTGTTGGACAAAATAAATAATTATACAAAATTAGGGTGACCATTTAATCTTTCTCCAGTCTCTGTGTAAAAAGCAGCTTTACTGAGTAATATTCAGCAACAACTTTTACGTTCCTTCAAGAGCAGGAATTACCACAACCATAAAACACACACATTGTCACATGATGAGCAGTTAAGATCATGTTGTTATTACTGTGCCACCTCCAACCAGTGCCCACTTTTGGTTGCAAACTGGCTCGTGATAATGTGGGTACAGAGGAGCAGCTGAGTTGGTATTTTTTTCAGAGTAGATAGTGTGGTGCACTATTTGTACTTTCCTGTAAAAATGTCCTATTAATGGATATGCAAGAGAATAGATTTGTGGTTTCAGCTGAGGTGAACACAGCCTTCTGTCAAGTCACAAAATATATTAACAATCATATTCAATGACTTTTGTATATTTGGACGTTCAAATATGCATCAAATCAACATTCAGTCCAGTTAAGGACTCTAAGGTTAAAGTCTCTACAGAGTTTGTTAATAGGTAAGTCTTATAAGCCAATCAGTTCCAGAAGGTAACTGGTTTAGCTGCATAAACTATAAAATCCAGCACACACACACACACACACACACACAACAGGTCTAGGTCTGTGTCTGCCAGTATCGCTCCCGCTTTTATTTCTCTCACACAGGGAAACAAGCTGAATTACATGTCAGAAGCAAGACAGTTCTCTCAGTGTTTGCCATTTGAGGACAAGTTAAGAAGATAAAAGTTAATTAATAACGGGATCGGAAATGTGTCCGCTTTCTGTAATTCCATGTAGCTGTGGTCTTGTACAGTCATCTCAAACACGGTAACATTATTTTTCACACAACACTGCCTTGCAGTGGCCACTTCTGAGGAGACCAGCCGAGCAAACACTCTTTCTTTTTATTTTAAAGATGATTTCTGTACCGGTGAGAGGGAGAGAGAAAGAAACACAAAGATGAGGGGATAACCATGGTGGGAAAGGGACGGACACAGAAAAGTAGACAGGTGGCAAAGCAGAGACGGAGTAAGAAAAAGGGGAGGTGTGATGTGGTGGGGGTCAAAGAGAGAAAAAAGGGATTACAATGGCTATTATCAGATAGGGCAACCATAGGTATTTCTCAAACAATGGCAGGAGCAGCTGATATGTCCATGCATATATGGTAAACAGTGAAGAGAGATTAGTTTAAACCAAATCTCCTCTGTGCACCTTTAAGTCTTTTGTCAGTGCCACAGAGGCTGTGTAGCAACCGGGTGTGTTGAGCATGTTTACACAAAGCATAAGAGCATCGGTGTCCAATAATTCGTGTCTCACATGGTCTTTCACTACTTAAACAAGGTCAGAGCGGCAACATGAACAAGTGAGCTTACATACACACACACACACACGGTCATATCTGGGCTTTGAACAGTGCCGTATTGTGCGACTCTGTGTGTGTGCCGAGATAAGCTAGGCCGCTAATGCCGAGCATAAGACACTAATAAACAAACAGTGTTTAAATTGGCCTGAAAGGAATCGGTGATGCGTAGGAAGCGACCCCGGAGCTTCAATGGCTTAATCTGCCTTCTTCTCACTCTAGTTTTTCACATTCTCACAACAGATTAGGTTGTAAATGGACAGAAGAAGAAGGGATCGGGATCCGTGCCACACGGGAACTTTCCAACCTCGCACTAATTTGTGGTATTTTGATGATTAGCTGTCTGGATTAGACCAGCGTGTGACAGTTAAGTAATATTTTCTGTGGGCTGAGATGTCTGACATGCGTGTCCAGCTTCGGTCAAAATTCTTTAAGTAGCTACCATGCTGTGCCACACCAAACGGGGTCAAAAGATCTTTGGTTTCTGTGTGGGTTCTTCTGCTAATTATAAATGACTTGAAAGTTAATATTGAGTTTTACATGTTAGGGTCTATGAAAATTAAACATTACAAATATTTCCCACCTTAATCGGAAACTATAAGATCCATAAGTATAAGTAATATGTATGCAAATCTGTAAGATATGGCCACACTACTGAGTGAACATATGCATGGTCTCTTACATACCTTATAAATTCATTATAAATTCTGTGTTTTCTTCCATGTTGGCAGGCACGGTTATGTTATAGTAGACAGTTTAAGCTGACACACTCGTGTGCGGTATCTCAGTGGGATGTACAGCAGTGTTACTGACTTAGTGGCAACTAGAGGGCAGACATGACCATTTGTCTTCATTGTGAAGTGTGTGTCCGTGCCTGGGTTGTCAACATGTGTGTTGTGCACACGTGTAAATGTGTGACTGTGGGCCTGGTGCAAACGTCTAATTGAATTACTTCTACTGATCCCGTCCATTGAAGAAAGCTGCTAAGAAAAAAAAAAAAAAAGGTGAATTGATTTTTATTTTTTGGTGAAAATGCCATTTAAGGAGCATGTACATCATGGCTTACATTACAAACCTAAAGAGTACAAAGAAAAAGCTTTTACAAACAAAGCCGCTAAGTTGTAATTTTTCTACGGTGTGGTACCAGATTCCAGCTGAGCATCACAACAGTGCAGAACTCTTAGAGTCATGTGTTGAAATGTATTAGTCATTGTGCCAGTGGAGGACGCGCAGGGGGAGAAAAACCACGGCCCTTCCGGAGAGCGATTCATCAGGTTTTTCCCAGAGCCCTCCCGGGTCAAGTTTTTATGGCGCCTGTTTGGTTTCCAAATGCTCTTTTCTCTCACCCCCTCTCAGCCACGCTATAGTGTCCAAACTTGTCTACATTTGCTTCTCGTGTTTTTGTGCATGGTAGATGTCCTTTTAAAAAGGCCGATCTCAAATAAGTCTTTATTCTTGTTTTGTTGGCTCATATTCTGTGTTTTCATGAACTCTGGCCCCAGCCATGGCAACAGCTAGAAAAATGTTAACATTGATTGACAGGATTAAAAAAGGCCCCCTTCCCTGGTACGCATTTCAAACACTTTGGGAACAATGGTGCTTGGTGTGATTGAATTAATGAGGTATTGCCGACTGTCAAAAGAGCACACATACTTTACATAAACCTGATTATCTTTGCATGGCAGAAATAGAAGAAAAGGGGGAAGCAAGGAAGGGACAGGGAGGAGGATATGGAGGGAGCAGGGAGGAACGAGAAGGGTGAGAGAGATTTGGATTTTAGTGGGCATCTCCCAAAAAAAAATAAAAAAAAAAGGCATCAAAGTGTGTGCTGGATGGTGGGGGGAGACTTGGTACGCACAAAGTGGTGATGCTCTGGCTTGGGCTTGCCTTGGCCTCTCCCCCATGCCTGTGCTCTGCTTAGCATAAACCAACCATAGGGGCTTTAACAAATCTATTCAAGGAACATGGGGCCCCAGAACAACATAGTTTTTCACAAGCCACCACTCCCAAGTAAGACTTTTTTCTTTTTTTTTTAAGCAAGGCAGCCATTGTTCCACTTGAACCGCACAGAGATTTCATCGTCTCTCCGACCTCAAGCCCCAGGAAAAGGAGCAGCGGTGCCCTTAGTGAACCCATGAAGTGACACCCCGGAGTGACTGCCAAGAGTCTCACTAATTCTACCAACCTATTGAGACAGGAAAATGGAGTGGAGGAGTGGAGGGAGGGATAGATTGTGGGAGGGTAGGAGAGTGAAGGGAAGGATAGAGGTTCTCTGACTGAAATGCTCACCAGATCAGCAAAGTGAACCCTCTGAAACGTGAGCTAATTCTCTATTTAATCCTTTTAGCTGCTTTTTCTCCCCCCTCTCTATCTGTGTCACTTCTGTCCTCGCTCAACCCCCTCCCTCCATCCCTCTCTCCCTCTCTCTTTTTACTCTTTCTCCCTCCTGTCTTCTTCCGTAAAAAAAAAAAATCGCCTTTTTCTGAGGGAAGTGTCAGCAAAAGTTCTTGTCGAGCAGCAGAAGAAGAGGCAGGGGAGGACGAGGCTTCTAGGAACGATTCGGTGTGTGTGTGTGTGTCAGTGTGTAAGCGCCAGCTAAGTGAAGGTGGTAAGTGTGAAGAGAGCTGACTGTGTAGGCTGCTCCTTTTTCCTCTGTGTTTTTTTTTTTTTCACCCCCCCTCTTCAAGAAAAGCTTTGACAGCTGCAGTTTGATTTCTCGGGTTGTCAAAAGTCATCTTTGTTAGTACGCTCTCACCAATGAATGGCAGTGGATTAGGAAAAGAGGCGTGTTCGCGCATCGAGCTGTAGGTGGGCTTTGCCGCGAGTGGTTTCCATAAAGAAAAAAGGGAAAATCTCATAACATTACTCCAGGGGCCTCTGAAAGGAAAAGAAAAATCACACATTACTCCAGAGGGCCCCCATTGTCTTACCTACTAAACCCAAGCATATCAAATGCCTACAGATCCCTTCCCTCCTGCTTCTGAACTCATAGCTGAGAGCCTGCATAGAAAGATACAAATTGTCTCTCGTGCTGTGAGGTTGCCGGAACATAAATTGAGGGGAGCGGCATTGTTGTCAGTGAGTAATATACTTAGCATTATTCATAAAGAAGAGGAGAAGATTAAAAGGTGCTGGCTGGTATTGAAAAAGAGGTACTTGACTGTTAAGATGACACAGAGAGTTACATATGGCCTAATGTGTGATTTATTTTTTTTTATCTGTTGCAATTGTCAGAAATATATATATATATATATATATATATATATATATATATATATCCCTAGGGTTGTATCCACTATGCACGTCTTTGTACTGATATGAACAAAACAAATGACACGGCATAATAATATATCACTATCAGATTTGTCGCCAGGTGGTGAAAATTACAGTGCTAGCTTAAAACTATTCAGCTTTTGTGCGAGCACACGGTTTTCACATTCAGTGACACGGTGTTAATGTTGATGGCATTGCTTTTATTCATTACTTTCTATATGTTCCCGTTTTCTTCCGCAGTATGGTAAAAATGTTGACAACACACTCTTGAAAATAACATATTACGTCTTTGAAACATCAACCTGTGCTGTTTCGGTCAGACCGACCAAATTCTGTGTGATGTGCAACTTTTTTATTCCCCTCCCCAGTTAAAACCAAAATTTAAGCTCTTAAAACGCAGGAGGGAAGTTTGTTCAGTGTAAACGGCGAGTAAAGTGCAGCACGGACAACTGAATTTGATTTATTACGTCCTAATGAGAAAGTTAATAAAATGGTTGTTAACCAGTTTTGCTGGGCCACACTCTTCTGTGTTCAAACATGTGTTGAAGGTATGGTTTCCAGCATAGTCAGCTGCTTGCTTGAAAGCAGCTTCACTCAGAAGGGTTTGAAAGGCTAATCTAGTTTTTGGCAGCTCTTTTCACCCCCCACACCCCACCCCACCCCAGCCCACCCTCTCTTTGCCGCCTCTACCCACTCCTATAGATCCCCTGTGTCCTTCCCTTAAGCTCTTAGGAGTGGAGAAAACACTGGGTTAATTTCACCATATTTACTAGTGAGGATTCGCTCAACAATAAAGCTCCACAGTGAGTCCTAACTCATTCAAGACTTTTATCTGAGTGATCCTAAGATATTGGCTTACCATTAGCAATAAAAGCTTAATACAGCTCTCAGAGCTTGCTTCTATTATATCAACACTCTAAATGACTCAAACGTCTTATCCTCGACTAACCGCAGCCTTTTCTTTGGGCTGTCATAGGAGTCAGCACTAAATTAAGCAGAGGGCTGAGCAACAACCCCTTGACTTTTATTGAGGCCAGGGTCTAATTGTAATTCACAGGACCAGACCTTTTGTGTCAGTGAGTGCTTCATTTGCAGTTTGCAGTTTGCATGAACCCCGGAGACATTAACTCCGTCCCCTTCTCCATTCATTACAATGCTATTAGTCTCTGCGAATTGATCAATATATCATGTATAGAACATCTTGAATGTGGACGTCTGGCTCCTTTGTGCGCCCAGAGATAATGGTTTCCCCATTCAAGCTGGCTTGTAGGAACATGGAGATAAAGCAAGGCAGGGAAGAGTTATACCGCTTACAGCTATGGAGAGGGAGCTATCTCATCCAGATTATAAGTGGGTGAACTTAAAATGCATAAAAAGGGACAGTTTATTGTGAGGAGGAGAGCAGCTCTGGAGGAGGGTGTAAAGATCTGAAAGACTCAAACTGGCACCTTTTATTCTCCTCAGGCGTTCAGGAGGGAAGAAATCATCCATCCATTCTCCTTAGCACAGCTTGATAGAGCTGTGCACAGTGTGATGCAATGCCAGGCACCACAAAAAAAAAAAAAAACCTAGTCAACAACGTACAGGATATTTTAAAAAATAAAACTTAATCACATTAAGAGTTTTGGTGATACTTTCTTTTAAATGTGTTGTTATGTTGACGACATGACTATAATATTCAATATATTGATTATAAAACTAAATCTATGTTCAGTTCAATCACTTTTGGCGAGAACGCATGTTGTGATTCTCCCTGTTTCTGACATCCAATATATTTCTCTATGAATCCGTGACTAAATGTTCAGTAACATTACAGGTATATCAGTATACAGGTAAGTAATCTCAACGTGCTTCACATTAAAATCATCAAATAAGCAACAAAACCTTTACAATGAGACTGGATCATCCAATGGTGAGAGTTTAGGTCAACAACAGCACATCTCTCTTCGTCTTATGTTGAGCTGTTGTCCATTCAGTAGACTCTGGTTAGCCAATATGAGAACCCCTCAACACTGGGAGTCGTATCCCATCCAAGGCCGTATTCACACATGGCATTAACATTTATCTTCGATGATCCAGTCACCCCTCTAAGTACATCCATTCACACTTAATGAGAAATACGCCTACTCATATTGAAATTCATTTGTTATTCTTGGTTAGATGTATCTATTAGTTATTTTAAAAGCAAGAAGGACAACATTCTTAATAGCTCTCCCTAGCAATGAATGCACAACAGCTACAGAGCTGTGTTGTAGAGCAAAGCGAATGAGCAAAAACACCTGTTACGCAGACAACGATCAACTGAGGGACAGGGGATCTTTTCATGTGCCACGAGACACATTTGCATTAATACTGCTAAAAGAATGTGGCCAAATGTGGATCAGACCAGTCGCAAATGTGGTCTCAGTACATACTGAATGCATCTACTGTATGTGCCGTTCACACTGGTGATTGGATCAAAGGATTTTATTTTCAACGCACTGTTCAACCACAGGCGCTCCCTGCTCTGAATAAATACTGTGTTGATGTGCATGCTTTTAGAGAATAATACACGATCAGGCACAACATTATGACCACCTTCCTAATATTGTGTAGGTCTCCCTTGTGCCTCCAGAACAGTTCAGACTCATCAGAGAATGGACGTGGGCCTTCTGAGGGTGTCCTGTGGGGTCTGGCAGCAAAATGTCCTGGGTAGAGGGAGGGGCCTCTGTGGATCATCCCACACATACTTGACCAGATTGGGATCTGGGGAATTTGGAGGCCAGGTCAACTCCTAGTGCTGTTTTTCATGTTTTTTGAGTTGTTCCAAAACCGTTTTTGTGTGTGTTTCTGTGTCAGGCTGCATCCTGCTGGGGATGGCTGCTGCCAACATGAATGCCAGGTCTAAAAGTTTCCCAGCAGAACACTGTATTGTCACAAGATGGTCAATGTTATTCACTTCTCCCGTCAGTGGTTATAATGTTATGCCTGATCGGTGTATTTTGGGTGATATACTTGCACAAATACCGATCATAAGAGAAAACATTGCTAAATTAGGTGGAATCATGCAAGCCAAAAATGACGCTAAGCGAAGAGGCATTTGGAAGCCAAAAGAGTCAGCTCTCATTGCTGAGCTGAGCCAAATGATCTGGCTCACTAAAAAACCCTTGTTTACAGCCAGCTAACCATTTTTGGGGGTGTTTGGGGGAGCTGGCAAACCAACTAGGAGGTGCATTACTGCACAGCTAATGACTAGTTAATGTTACTTGTCTCACAAGTACCAGTGTGTGAAAGTAGTATCAGACCAGTACTGGTGTTGGTATACCCTTAATGTAAACGGAAATATCCAGAGAAGGGTCAAAAGTGACACCTACACTGAGCAGTCATCTGTCAGCAACACTCAATCTCAAGTGGCCAACCGTCTACATGTGTTATCTTGTCACAAAAATAAACATACACCACATGCAAACACAGAGAGGAAGAATCTTATTCTCATCATATTTCCTTTGAAGTACATCCTCTCACTACACTCCGCTGTCGGGCCTTACAGATAGTCTGTGTATTGCGGCACCCCTAGAGAAAGCAGACACAGAAGAAGGTCCTTGATAACATTTGTTGTTGGGGAATGAGATTTGGTTCCTTTAGCGAATCCCTAGAGGGCAGTAGTACAAATGTTTTATATTCAGAGTAGACTTGCCTCTGCCTGTGATAAGCAGCTGTGATCCAATTGGCTTGTGGGAGAGTGGCAATGGTTTTTAAAAGGAAAGGCTGCTCAGACGAACTGCAGTGGAGGCCTCCCTCTCAGACACTGAGGGGCTGAGGAAAAACTTCTTTGTCTGTATGAGATGAAGGAACTGCACCCTCTAAATACCCCCGATAATATAGATTAATGGGGCATTAACGTGAGCCAAATGCATGTTAGCATCCACATGTAGGAGTTAAGAAGGTTTTAGGGGTTTAACCCTGAAGCACTTCACCATGACAGGGAGCAAACGAGTGGATTTTAGACTGTTTGCTCTTTACTTTGACGTATTTAGACCTATAAAACAAACACAAAACTAGGTTGCATTTGATTTGTGGCAACATAAATGTTGCTTCTATTACCTTTCTGTTTCTAAATCAGCTCCGGCAATATGCAAGGCACTGCAGTGGCCATCTGATCTTTACTTGCCACTGTTTTCGTATCAACAAAATCATGCAATGCACCTCTGATTTATGACAAAGTATCTGAAAAACATCTCCTGCGGTAACAGATGCAGTAACATCACCAAAGGAAAGTCACATGTTGTCCCTTTTGTTGTTACTTGATATTTACAGCAGTATGTGCACCTAATCGATGATGTAAATGCATCTCTCTTGGTAAAACTCCTTTCCTCCTGTGGAAGTTAACCGGCGCGCAGAGCTGTCAGACACACAGGACAGAAGCCAGTTCATGTTAGCTGCCATTCCTCTACATTACATTGCAGAGTTTTGACCTTTAGGAGATGTCAGCAGAAAAAGCCACGCATTCTCACATCCCTACGGAAATCTACGCAGGTGGATGTATGAGAGGAGGGCAGGCGGAGACAAACTCCCCGTGTCCTCTCTGAGGTGCGTTCACAAACACACACACTGCTGCTAATAGCTGTGGAGACTGGGTTTGAATTCACTCTGCAGTGCACCGTTTAAATAAGCCTTAATTTAGCATCCTGCTGGCTCAGTTGGGATTGTAATAGAACACATTGCACCTTGTCCTGCAACAGAAGCTCCCTCTTCCTCCGTCTCCCTCTCTCAGGGCCTCTCTCTCTCTCTTCTCTCTCTCTCTCTCAGTCCTGGGAGAATTGATTTTTCCAAATGCGGGGGAACAAATCAAAGGACAGAATGATTGTGTTGCACAGAGAAACGGTAGACATGGCATTGTAATCAATTTGACTATTAACTAACCGATGTTTTCCTTCGCTCTACAAGAATTTTTTAGACTTATTATGTAATGAGTTAGCAACACATTACTGTGTAGTAATTACACACTTGATAAACAAATGCAGGTACACTAAATTGGAGAAGGCTTTGTCAAGAAGCGAGTTGTGAAACAAGCATCAGCATTAAAGGTATCGTGACAAAATTGGATGCCAAGGTATTGGTGTAATCACAGCTAGCAGTTCTCGCTCTGTAATGAATCAAGACTACTGTACTTACTCATCCCTTTAATAAGTCATGTAGGGTCCTAGAGCATTTCTGTTTCATTAAATCTCTTTCCCCATGAGCTGCAATTAAATACAATTATACCATACCAGCTACCTTCCTATTCCCAGAATGACCGAATATAAGTACTGTATCTGTGTTTGGTATGTCGAATACAAACTATGAGTCACTGAATTAAGTTACATTTAACAACATGCCTTTCAAATATAAATAAAAACGCAGATTTCCACATGCACTCCACTTCTAAAATAACACAAGGTAACTTTTTCTTTCTTATATTCTGCTGAAATTGATTATGTGTTCAGGCTGATTGTCAATCTACCAGCGCAACCTACTTAATCTAACAGTCAGTCAACAGCAAATCAGCTGGTTAGCATTGCCATGGTGTGGAAAGAAATATTTCCCCAACTTTACTGACGAATCATCTACTTAGAACAGGGTGACTGGAGGTCCAAATATGTTGTACTGTATTATTGTCTGTGGTTAAATACATTTTAAAAGAAACCTTCCAAACAAGGATCAACCAGTACCATCAGGGAAGCTTCTAGTCGCTTACAAATTCCTTCTGCGGTGTGACAACAACCCCTATCATACAGCTTTATACACCGATCAGGCATAACATTATGACCACCTTCTTAATATTGTGTAGGTCTCCCTTGTGCCTCCAGAACTGTTGTGACTCATCAGATAATGGACATGGGCCTTCTGAGGGTGTCCTGTGGTGTCTGGCAGCAACTGAATGTTGTTAGTCGGGGGCCTTTGGGTCCTATGGGTTGAGGGGAAGGGCCTCTGTGGATCAGACTTGTTCCAGTGCATCCCACAGATACTTGATCAGTTTGGGATCTAGTGAATTTGGAGGCCAGGTCAACACCTTGTGCTGTTTTTAAACGTTTTTTTGAGTTGTTCCTAGACTGTTTTTGTGTGTGTGTGTCTCTGTGTCAGGATGCATCCTGCTGCCATCAAGGAGTGTCATTGCTATGGGGTGGGGGTGCTTGGTCTGGTAACATCCACATGAATGCCAGGTCTAAAAGTTTCCCAGCAGAACATTACATTGTCACAAGATGTTTAATGACATTTACTTCTCTGGTCATAATGTTGTGGCTGGTCAGTGTATGTGGTCTGTGAAAAGAAAAAGAAGTCCTGCATTGGTCAGCTTGGGATTACATGACAAATGAGACACTAACCCTAAAACCACAGAACTATAAGTGCTCTAAGAAAATACTTAATGTCATTTAGTTTGAATGCATCTTGACTTTAAACGCACACTGCTGTAGCTTAACAATGCAACATACTTTTTATTTGTTTGCCTCTGAAACAAACAGCGACTCCACCCCTCCTCCTTTGCTTCCCTCTCACAATATATCCATCCTCTGGCGTCAAAGGAGCTCACCTTGACAGCTCCTCCAGTCACCCTGTTCTAAGTGGATGATTAAAAAGAAATGGAGGGGTTTTACTGGGGGCTGGTATGCGTGGCATCCCAAGAGTCCTTGCTCCAAGCTAGCCAAGCAGAGCGAGCTACAGCTGTCCTCCAAACAAGCCCACCATCCTTTATTTATTTCTGCTGAAATATTGATGCATGTTATGAAAGGTTTAAAATAATGTGTCTGCCTTTTTCCTTTTCACCAGCACACTGTTTTCTAATGCATAAATAATTCTTCCCTTGGACACTGCGCGGGCACTGGGTCCCTCACATTAGGTCGGGTGTATCCACTGTATCACATTCTTTCTGCCTGAGAGAAAATACCCATCCCTTGTAATTTCCTACACTTATACAATCGGCGATGACAGTAAATAATTGATGTATGAATTTAGGGCTGAAACTCCAACACAATATGACTTCATGTCAAGGGTTAGTCCCTGCAGATTTGAAGCCAAATCATCTCACAAAATGGATTATTCCTCTCCACAAAAGGGTATCCTTTTTTCAGTCCCTGCTTTTTATTCCTCCCTCCATCGTTGCCTCTCCCCCCCTTCGTTCCCATCTACCCTCCTCACAGAGGAACGAGTCCTGGGTCTAGCAACCTTCTTGATGAGGTCTTGCTTTGCATGGCTGGTGATAACTGAGTGATTTGGCCCATTATTAGTCAAGGATATGTTTTGTTTTTGAACGCAAATGGGTTTTTCACACTGACATGAACTCGTTTTTGATTGTGTCGGCGAAGGAGTATGAGGCGAACGCGACGCAGGGAGCGCCCTCTCACTTCTCATCTCCGTGCCCGCGTTGAGATGTACAATTACGCCCACAAATTTGCTGGCCAGATCCATTTGTGAGATAAGAAAGGAGGGAGAAGAGATGAAAGGTGAATGGAGTAGAATGGTAATTTCACTCTGCATGCTTCAATTAACACGTTATGGCAAGTGCAAGTGCAACTGCTCTGTGCGCTGAGCGGTTCAAACACATCTCCTTGTGCTAGTCTGGTATAACATGAGGTGCACGAGAGTCTTGCAACAATATAATGTGAACATTGAGCTCAGTTCAGAGGTAGTAACAGGGGGGCTGGGGGGAACGCCAAACCTGGTGATCTGGAATGTTTCAGCAGAAGAATATGCAGGAACACTGACGTAAATATTTTGCAGATATGTCACTGACTGAATATTTAACTTTCTAAATATCCCAGAACTCCTAACATAACATATATATGATTGTTTGCAGAAGTTACACATGGGACGATTCACAAATATGTCAGAACAGTTACATGCCGAACTTCCTGCCAGGGCTTGTTGTTGTTTTTTTCAACTGTGTTGACTGATCAGTTCATTTCCCAGTTGCCGTTTGGTTCAGTTTAGGAACCAAAAGCAACTTAAAAGCCATGATTTGAATCATTCACAAGCTTATACATGCTACTAGGTAAACTTCTCTGATCTGCGACAAGCATTTCTGCCATTGTCTAGGCTACCCATGGTGATGAGTGCTGCTCCAGGAAATTCTACATGCACTTATTCACACAATACACAAATCTGTTCTCACAAGGGACCCACCTCTCCCTTTTCTCTCTGTTTTCGCTTTATTATTTCATGTTTTATGTGAGTTAATAAGGAGAAATAGCAATACCTATACAATGATATAGGTTGGTTGTCAGTGGCTTCCAAACCAGCTCATATGGCTCACATTGCTCTTAAGCCCTTTCTGACAGTTGTTCATCCCAAAAATTTCACCAAACACCAATATGTATTGTGGTGTTTCATCTATAGGACATTGTTTGCTTATTCTGATTGCTTTAGCCAGTAGTGTTTTTTAGCAACTGGTCTGTAATAATGTTAAATCTAATAAATATATAGCATCCATTTGTACTGTAAAGGAAACCAGAATGAAGAGGGTTCATCCAGGTGCATCCAATGAATTCAGCAGATGACATGACAATGATGTATAGTTATTGCACTTATAGCTTCCTGTCCAGCAATATAGGCTGACTGTGTATAAAGAAACTACACATATATAAACATAAATCATCACATAAAACTAATCTCCATCAACCTAACCTTTCATGGGAGGCCTAAGTTAAGAGAATTGAGCTGTTTGACAAAAATGACAGCCACATAACGTTGCTCAACTCACACATTCTTCAGGGAAAAAAAGAAAAAAAAAGGTAAATCTGCTCCGGATTGTTGGTGGTGGTAATGAGAGAGTGAAGGGGACATATATTGTTTTGATATGAGATGGTCATTCAGCATTGCCTCTGGGGTGTTCTCCAGACATTTATCATGAACAGAAATGACCCCAGGACCTGCCCTGACCTCTCTGAAGCTGCTGGATCAATGGCATCCTCGCCTCCCCCCCCCCCCCCCCCCCCCTTCTACCTCCTTTCTGCCGCACCGGCTATGAAAACAAGAAAGTGCTTGGGGCTACACAGACGTTCTGGCCGCCACCCCCTCTTGAAATTGTGTTAATGTGCATGTGTGTGTGTCCAGGCCCGCGAGTGTACCCTTGACCACCTTGCACTGTAATCACCGCACACAGCTGCCACCTGCCTCTTTCTCTCATCCGGCCCGGCCTTCTCTTTCTCACCCCCTCCCACGCTGTAAGTGGTATGATCTCAACAGTGGATCCTAATGTCTCTTGCCATGATTAATCTGATAAATAATAAATATATCAATCTAGCCTCTCGACAAGGACTAATTCTAACCAGCAGGAAGGCACAAGCCCCCTTTAACTGCTGCCTGTAGCTGCCAAATTAATTATTTAATGATTAATTCTTTAGGAAATGGGAAAGTTTTGATTAATACTGTCCAGGCATCTGTCTTCAGTTGTTTGATGTATGTCAGAGAATTCAACCCTTGCTGTCTCTCTGTCCGACCTTACGAGCACACACAGAAAATACACATGTACACACATACACACACGCACACACCCAGGGTTAGAAGAGAGAGACGTTTTGGCCCTCATGAACGAAGCCAGAGGCTACTGTCACTGAGATCAGATGCTGAATATCTCACAATAAATTACAGCTGGATCTCAGAGGCCTTCATCCTTGAACCTTGAACATGTCAGCTTTGGATAACACCCCACCCACCCACCAACCGCTCTGCTGTGTGTGTTTGTGTGTGTGTGCGTGCGTGTAGATTTGAGTGAGTTTCCGACCCTATTTACTAATGGAAACCTCCGAGGCTCCTGAGTCGCTATACATTTTTAATGATGTCAAATTGTCATTTCGCTCCGCTGTTTGCTGTTCAAAGGGAGGGGGAAGAAAGAGTGTTGAATCAGACACGATGTAATAAATTGTGTGTAGACACAATAAAAGAAAAAAAAACTAAACAAAACAAAAACCATGCCCGTCTTACATGGAGAGTGTTCGGATTGTATCTTGGATATTAATGAACGGAATATTGCAACATGTCGTCACTTCAGTAATTATTTGTGCATATCAACCATGAACGGCATTCTAGTAAAAGTAAATTAGTAAGTCAGCAACTTAGTCAAGTAACAGACAACAAATACTGTTGTATGTAACTGACTGGTAATATATTATGGATGTAATGTTGATACAAATTTGAGCAGTGTTACTAGGATGTAAATGATTGCAAATAGTCCTGTCCATGTCTTCAAATTAATCAGTAAATTAAGTCCTAATGCGAAAACCTGCTGAACGACACTCTGTGGTGTACTGCCTTAGAGCTTACGAGCCATATTTGCAATTCACGAAGAGATGCGGAGACAAACTATACAACTCTACCAAGATTTAAGACAATAGAAAAATCTGTAAATGTATAGTTTTTGTTTCCACCTATGCAGCCACTTTCTTACCCAAAGTCTGCAGTATTCATTACTATTTATTATTTTAAATGTTGTATTATGAGATTTGTACTGCATTCTGAAGTGCTTTTTTCCCCTAAACTGCTTTTGCACAACTAAGTTCTGAAGATCTGCTGCATGGTATAAGATGCAGCTGCTGACACGTCATACTTCCTAGTTCGCGTCTCACTTTGCTGGAGGAACACATGACACTTGTCGCCATAGATGCCAAACGACAACCAGCACATCTTAAGTCATTTCATTTCAACTGATTAGTATAGCCTCAGACCTACCACACCTCTGGCAATGATGTACTACCTCAAACGCTGAAAAATGTCCCCTTCCTCTTCTGTGCTTGACTTAGAAGCACAGAAGAAGTTATGATGTGAATGGGAAAGCTCACTGTTCTTGTATTCACTTGAAAATGACTCTAAATGTAGGTAACGCATCATTTAAATATTACTGTAAATTATAAGTATACACCAGCTACAATGTTAAAACATTTTATGATTATAGAAATGTTGGTTTTAAACCTTTAGTCGTCAGTCTTCAAAATGTTTGTTTAAATCTCAGTAGAATAAAATAACCTAAACATTTCAAGTGCAAAGGAAGCGAGATGTCGTTCTCATCTCATTCGTCACTGCTTGTTTTTAATCACGAGATGACTCCCCTTCCCCTCTCACCCTTTGCTAAAAGGCAACCTGCCCTCAGGGTGAGGAGAGGAGACCTGCCTTTAATAGGGCCAGCAACCTGACAAATCTCGCCCTGTCTTCAACAATATATCTTCACGCTGAGACAAACACGCACAAATGGATATATAGACATATATACCCGAGTTGGCTACAAACGCAAAACCACAAAGACAAGAACGGCAGACACACTCCAACACTAAAAATGAGTGTTTGTTGGCGAGAAAGACAGGAGGCCGGCAACTCGCCGTCAGATTGACAGACTGCATTGTCCAAGCGAGCTTTGGTGGTTGTAACAAGCATCAGGACATTAGAGCAAACAAAAGCAGGATTGGGAGTGTCATCAATCAATCGGCTGACAGTTAACTTCAGTCTGTTTGTCCCGCACTCTGCATAATAAGTGATTGGATCTCAGCTAATTAGATATTGGGTAATCAATCATTGCCAACAAGGCACTTGGCTGGCCGAGGGGACTCTCCCTTTGCGTGTGCCTGTTGTCATGAAATAAATTAGAAATAAAAATTATTTAGTGCCAGCCAAAAGGTAATTCCCACCAGTGAGCCGTCCAACCGCTGCCTTTGTGCAAAAGAGACACATGGAGAGACGGCGAGGGGGTGGGGGGTCTCGTGTCCTAACCAATTACTGAAATATTCAGTTGAGGAATTTACATAATAAATGAAGCAATGAAATATTGATATATTTGCTCAGAATGATGTTTTACTCTGCATAAACATGCATCTAACAATATGTCCACACAGAAGCAAGCAGATTTCATATACGGGACAACACTAGCACACATTATTTACAGACTTGCATAGATAGAAGGTGATGTCACGTTTATACATTAAAAAACATAAAAAAAAACTTAACTAGAAAACTGTGAAGTTAGGACCGCAGAATGATATTCAAACGCCCATTTCATACAACTTAAGAATATTAGATCACTTTAAATGCATTTAAATTTTAAACAAGTTAAAAACTTTCGCTCATAACTCATCCTCTTTAGACCAGAGCAGATGGTGTGATATCCGGTAGCCATCCCTGTCCCCAATTTCTTCAAAATCACATTTGAAACTCAACCGAGAGCGAACTGTGCCAATGAAACGCGCAGCATTTGTAGTGTCACAGCTCGTTCCCACTTTCTCTCTTCGTGCTGTCAAAGTGTCTCCCCAGTGCGTTCTCTTTCAGAGCCTAGCCCAGACTCTGGAGGTGCAATGTTTGCTCCTCTTACTCTTTTTTTTCTTTCTTTTCTTTCCATCCTCAGGTAGCCGCTGTTATGTGCGCAGAGTCTCCGGTAGCGCGGAGAAGACACAAAACATGCAGTCGGGGAAATCATGAGACACGACAGAGAAAGAAAGAAGGAGGGAGGAAAGAGAGGAGCTAGCGCGGAAACAAGTATGTGACAGAAAAGTACAAGCAAAGGGGTGGCTAGAAAGAGGGAACAAATGAGGAAATGAATGATAGCGAAAGAGAGAGGCCGCGGCTTGAGATGGGGGAAACGCTCCCTTATTTATTTATTTTCACACAAAGCCACAATGTAAGTAAGTAAAGCAGCCAGCTGGGCCTCAGTCTCTCAGCAGTGTGTCGGCGCCTGTCACCGCCGCTGCCACCGAGACAGCTACAAGTTTACAACAGCTGCCGACTAATGTTTGATCAGTGATAAAATATGCCGGGGTGACAACACCATGCTGCCCATGCATTTGTGGGGGCCTTCCGCATTAAAGATTCAGCGCCTGGCAAGTATAGACGGCCCTGATGGTCTCAGAGCTGCTATCGCCGCTCCCCGTGCACTGTCGCCCCACCCTCCTCCACCAAAAAGGTGCACCCGGGGACGGAGACAACTTCGCAAGATGTCAGAAACCGCCGCCTCCGCTTTGTGTTCACCGGGTGAGCTTCTTCCTCGGAGTGAAGCAGCCCTCGACGTCAGCTTCTGCGCCCGACGGCCGCTGCTGAGAGTCCTTCAGCGCCACACAGGCGGAGAGGAGGAGCGCAGACAAGTGATACAATGAGAGGAAACAGAAGAAAGATCTCACCATGAACGTTCATAAGCTGTGGTCGTGAGGAAATCAGTATGCTAAAACTTTTTTCAACTTAAATAGGCTAAAAAAAAAAGGCAAACGTTACGTCCGTCTGGTTTTCAGCGCCCATTCATTTAAATGTCCAACAACGTATTGTATTTCTTTGATCTCATTCAGTATTTCAGGGTTATTTAACAGAGCTTTATCATTGACTCTGGCGCGGGGCATTTTTGTCCTTTCTTTTCTGAGGCATTTCCAGCTGTCTGGTTGTCTGTTTGTTCGCGGTGAAGCCAACAACGTGGGCATGCCAAGGAGAGTCTCCTGGTAAATGTCAACTGTCAGAGAATTGAGGCCTCCTCATCAATCGCCCTGCCACGGCGCTCTGGGCAACGGAACCCCTCCGAGGAACACCAGAGAGATAGAGGGAGCGAAAGAAAGAGAACACAATGGCAGTGAATAGGAAGGAATGACTGAAGGAAGTCATGGTCAAAAATGAGAGAGAGAGAGAGAGAGAGAATATGGATGAATCAGATTTCCCTTCCCCTGTGACAAGGTCCTCTGACAGTTTTGTTGCTGGCAGTCTGAGCAGTCGGCTATGATTGCCAGAGTGCATTAGAGGCCCTGTGTGTAATTTGACATCTCAATATTGAAATAGTAATGCATCCTCACACAGCATAAATTGCCGCCTCGTAATTGGATTCCAGACATGTGGTACAGAGAACCGAGATGTCCTTGCGAGCTTGATAACGCTGTGTCATGGCGGCCGGCGAGAGAGCTACAAAGAAATAAATAAATGATGCGGGGTTGCGCGACGTGGAAATAACTCGACCGCCGATAAAGTGTGAACTTTTTAAGCGCCGAGACGAGTCGCTCGACGCCCACCTGCGCGCCAAGCTGTACTCCGCTCTTTTGTTTCTCCTCGTTCAAGCCGCGGCTTCTCGCCCACCTAAATAATTCAGTCCGAGTGAGAATCAGCATATCTTACAGCACACTTAACATGCCAAAAAGAGCAACAGACAAGAGACAGGAGGCCCAGCTTCAATTAGGTCTTTTGTTACAGACAATAGGGCGACAAATTCATTTTGTTACAATGCCCGCTGCATTGTGAGCCATCAATTTTGTACCTGGCTCTGTCCTCCACCCTCTCTCGTTTTTTTTTGTTTTTTTTTGTTTCACTAATGCTGTTGACGTCTGTGCCCACTCCCTTTCCCTGCCTCATTTTATCGTTACACCATTAGCCCCAGGTATCAGGTGTTTGCGGGTGCGTGTCTTTATACGTGCGTGTGTGTGCGCATGAGTCCACAGCCCTGGGTATTGTGTTACTCGGGATCAAGTGACGGTGGAGCCTCGAAAAGAGCCGGCTATTCTTCAGGGTCGCCGAGATACCGCCGGCTAATTGGATGAGGTGTAAGTCAAGCCAACGGGCCTCAGACTTTGATGTGACACACTGGAGGGGGAGGGGGAAAAAGAAAAAAGAGAGACGGCGACGTAGAGGTGCCGCACACACGTCAGCGTTTGCTCCAAAAGAGAACCCTTTGCGGCCACCTCCACCTGTTCACATACGCACGCCCATGCAAACGGTGCCGATCCACTTCGTTTATGGCAGTTCATTAATACTGCAAGCAGTTCTTTGGTTTCCTTATGTTGCCTACTTGCTTTTCATTTGCTCCTCCTTGTTTGTTTGCTGTTTCATTGTATACAGGAAATGTTGGAGGTAATCAACCAAGGCTGGTAATTCTTTTTCCTCTTGTGATGAAAAATTGATTTGTTCATTTGTTTTATTCTAAACGCTTCAGCTTCTCTGGGGAGGGAAGAAATAAAAAGTTTAAATGGAAAGAAGATTGCCAGTTTTGAGAGATGAGGAGTTTTGTTATTTTTTTTAATTAGCAAGAATAAAATGTATTAACACTGTAATTTTCTCAGAAGTTCTGGAGAGAGTGCACAAAAGTTGCAATTTGTTTCATATTATGGGATAAAAGTACCATGAATGCTGTATAACATTAGGTTACATTAATATTTGAAGGAAAATTGGACTTCTGGGTCATTTAGAGTTGTTCACTTTACTGTAGCTTGGTAACTATTTAGATTTGTAAAGGCCGATAGATTGAATCTTGTAACTACACCTGTAAATGGAATAATAGTAAAATTGCCAGTGGAATAGATATTGTCCAAAATGCTTCTTTTAGCCAGACGACATGAACTTTGACTCTTCGGATCCTCTCCCCGGATATAGTTTGATCACTGTTAGTACACAGTACAAGGCGGTGGGGCCGAGGCTACTATATTGTGGCTTCCGAATCTCACTACAGCAAGCGGCGTCTACGAGGTCTCTCCCTCCACCTTGTCAAGCCCGAACTCTACAACAGAGATGCATTTTATCACCAATTCTCCAACCCTTTCATAACAGCACACTTCCAAAATGTCACCGCATCAGAGCAGCTAACACAATGTCTGTTGAACGTGATGAGGGACTGCAGCGGGGCCTTTTGTGACGCGATATCACCAGATACGTTAAAGACGGAGCTTGTCGCCGACCCTTATTCTTCTGACCTAAAGAGTTAGAAAAAAGAGGCAGCGAGAAAAAAAAAAATAAAAAAGATGGGGTGGAGGGGAGAAAGGGTACGTGAGGGGTGAAGTTACAGCAACAGCTGGTGTATCCTGGGATCCTGGCCAGGATGTTGACTCTCTCTTTCACTTCCCATCTGCTTTCATATTACCTACAATCCCTTGTCTACACTCCCTCTTGCTTTTACTCCCTGCCCTTACCTACTGTAAATGTCTGTGTCAAGACCCTTCTGACTTCTTTATTTATTTATTTATTTATTTGCATTTTATGGGATATCCCAACAAGAACTGGGAAAAGACACCTGCTCAGCTGTAGGCCCCTAAGAGGTCCACAGCTGTGGAATCGCTCAGACAGTGCAGTAGATTTCTGTAATAAAAATCCTGATAAACAAATGACACCATATAACCATTTTATACTGTATAGAGTAAATATTGATAAGTTGTAGCAAGGGGATAAAAGAAAGGTCAAAAAGACAGCTGATTCAGAAACACATTCAACTTCAAGGCCTTCATCATAAGAGCCCCGACATACAGAATCATTATCACATGACCAAAAAGCGGCCCGGTACGGCACGCAGCAATCACAGACATTAACCTTTAAAATATTCTGTGAAATTACTAAAGCGAGGTTAGCAGCTGCATGCAGACACATACCGTACATGTACACCAGGGGATTAATGTGTGCCCGACACCGTAATGCCACAGTGTTGCCTTCTTTTTAAATGTCACACGATACGCCATACTCAGTGTAATCATGACATGAACACACTGTAGTCCAGAGTGTTGCGTGCTCCGTTCACCGGCGTTCAATTGTCTGCGCTTTGGTAGTGTTTTCCGAACGGTAGCGTCACAGAGCAGCAAATGTGCGTCGCGGAGCGGGCCCGAAATAATCCTTTTAAAATGTGTGAAATAATTGTGTTCCCATAATCCCTGAAAAGCCTCAGCAAGTATTACAGGGTAAGGAATGGTTAGAAAATGACTATTTACACAAGAAAAGAGGGAATCATTAAGGGTATTTCACTGCAAGGGTAATTTGACATGCAATTTGCAGTGAAATACTTCTGGATACACAGGCGTCTTCTTCTCATCTGACTCTTAACTAACTCATCTTGCCACAGCGCATTGTTAGAAGTGCTACTTGCCCCCCCTCTCCATTCGCAGTAGGCTCTAATCTTGAGCGGGTAGCGCAATCATCGGAGTGGCTGTACAACTGCGGGGACTTTTTGATTCTGAGTGCTGTTTATTAGCTTGAAGCATCTGGGCAAGGATCTAGTGATTAATTGGGGTGAGCTGCCCCCGATATAACAAGGTCAGCCCTCGCCGAGCCTTCTCCACTCTTTCCATTTAGATCGGTTAGAGGCGTGGAGCTGCACCTTGGTCTGACACACACACACACACACGTCTGAGAGAGAGAGAGACAAAGTGTGCGTTAGAGGGAGTGTGAAAAAGAGAATTACATGGAAAATATGGGAGAGGGAGAGAGAGAGAGTGCCATCATATATGTTGCTCCAGTCAGCCTCAGCTTAAATATAGCTCAAAGAGTGGCCTTTAATTAATTTAATGCAAATGAGACTCTCTTTTTTTTTTGCTATATGTTCCTGTGCTGCTTCAGCCCTTTCACTACAACTACTGTACCACATGAGCCAATTAGAGAGCCGGCATGTCAGTGCAGAAAGACAAAGGGATAAGTCACACCTTATGAGAATTACTTCTCATTATTTTTCTTATTGTGTGAATTCCTTCCTCTTGTTTCTTTTACATTTGGCTGCGTCGTCACGGTCGGCGGTTGATTCTACGGACCTGCCCAACGCAAGCCATTGTCTGGCCCACTCTCGCCGGAAAGTACTGCAAATTGAGTGTCATCCTCTAGCTTTTGTTTCTCGGCCCCTGATTAACTTTATATTCATTAGCAAATCAGATTAGTGATTATGTGCTCGTCGACTCGGGACCCTCAATTGTGACAGTGACAGCCCACCCACTCGCTCAGTTCCTCAACGTTATTAGAGAGGCAGGCACACACACACACACACACACACACACACACACACACACACACAAGCTCCCACTGTGTGACAACTATCCGAATGCAGCGTGTACAGTAGAGGGCGTTTTCTATTACTTCAGACAGAGGGCGGCCTTGTGTCAGCTACCTCTCTCGCTCTCTCATCAGTTAGATAGGGACACAGGAGGCGCAAGAGCTTGAATGAAGGTGGGCTCTGTCTCAGGAAATAGAAGACACCTTTCTTAATTACCTGTAGTAATTTTTTTCAGGCTTCATCCTTTCACATGTGACAGTGTGGCAGTTTTTAAGTGGCAGAAAAAAAATCTTTATTCTAACCTTTAAAGTCCAGCTTTGTACCGAAGTGAAGCTTCGTAAGAAAAACTTTAATTGTGTAATTCCACAGGTGTACTTACAGAATATATTTAATCATCTGTTAACTGCAACGGCGATCTTAGAACAGAAATAAGATGGGGGAAAAAAAAATCGCACTAACTGCCACAACAATGCCCTGGTCCGTCATAATGGAAAAGAAAAGGAGGGAAATCAATGAAACCATAGAAAGAGAAGAACGGAAGAAGATGGCTGACCACGACGCATTCTCCTCCATCAGATAAGGACACAATATGTGGATGAACACATGTTTTCAACTGTAGATTATGACGGAGCACTGTTATTTCCTGTACGAATACACTTTCAATTTCCTGCCCGGCACTTTAGTTTTATTACAATGATAACGTGATACCATCGGCTGTAGCCATGGGGACGAAACCAACGGTGCTTACAATAGAAGAGAGTGATAAGAAAAATGATGTGAAAGACAGAATAAAAGAGAAAGATAGGATAGGGCTGAGAACAATCAGTCCCCGACAGAGGTCTGGTTGGAGGCAGCAGGATGATCGTATAATTACTGTTATATAGCTATTAGTTACAAAAGACCATGTTATAAGGTATATGTTATTATAATCCTTCGTTCAATGTGATTCTTGAGTCTTTTCAAGGCATACTGATTAGGTTTCCTTATGGTCTCCGTTTGGTGCAATTGTGCATACTGTCGTCAGTGAACAATAGCTTTGTATTAAAATAATCATATCACATCTGTTTGGTCATTTGACAATGGGGTTTCATAAAGTGTTCGCTTTAAAGGCCTGGTAATTACAAAATCTAGTTTTGCAAAGATTGTAGTAGTGACAGGAACTGAATGTAGTTTCATATGCGTCATGTTCAAAATAAAGAAGAAAGTACTTGTGTTGCATACAAGCGCACGGACTTTCTCTTCGTCTCCTCCTCCGTCTTCGTCTGTGTACCCTCAGGCTTCCGTCGGCGACCCCTTGCTTCCACAAAGGTCCACAAACTGATTTCCTAGCGACACTGCAAATTTCCAGCCAGGTCCTGATCCCCACTTAGACCAATTGGAGTCAATTTGTTATTGCAAATATAAATGTGGTAACTTGTAATATCCAGTGGGCCAGGCAGGGGAGGCCGCTGGCAAAGGCCAATGCTATTTTCACTTCTGACCCCTCATTGAGGCAAGCCTTTGTTAGCTTAGGCATTCAGCTGCCAATCAAAGCAGAGTTTTTCATTAAATTCACTTGAGAAACTCCCCAGGTCCCAACTGGGCAGCCACCACAAGAATCCACGGGTTGGGGGATTCTTCTGAAAATAACCAAGGAAGAAACGCTGACCTGATTCTCATTGCTGAGTTTAAATATGTCCAAGAGCAGCAGGGCGCAACCTATGGTTTACCTAACACTGTTTCAATGAAGCATGTCATAGCTTTGGACATTTTATATTGTACTGTATTTTATTACATTACTTTGTAGTAAAATACCAGTCATCACTGTGTAAGATGTGCAAATAATAAATACCTACACTGAAAATCATCCTGTGAAAGCTTCATAACGTACAAATAACCTCATAATGAGCAGGTATGGAGTAGGCACCAGAAGTATGAACACTTGCTTAACCCTTTGGCCTGAAGGAGCACGCACATAGAGGCACACACACAGTCTTAGGGGCCGGTCTGATTCATCCTGAAGCAGTTGACATTTCCCCCAGAAGGATAATTGAGGAGTAACATTTGCGTTACAATTTAACATGACCCTTGCCTTTGGAAGCCCTTTCATATTACCTAGCTGAAGATGGCTGCTGACACCCACTTAGGGCGGTATGGGGGGATGGTGGTGAGGGTGGAGGGGGCTCTGTGGGGTGATATGTGTGTCTATTTTTGTGTCTTCTATTTCCATTGTATGTTCACCTCTTGTGTGTTTGCGTGTTTATGTTCCGTTGCATGCGTATATTTCGGTGTGTGTGTGTGTGTGTGTGTGTGTACGTGTCTAAAGCTGGCCAAATATGGGAGGTGGATGGATGTCTTCAGGCTCAGTGATAGGGTATTGTTAAAGTTGGAGGAAAGAAAGGGAAAATAGCTCATTATTACAATGGCAGAGTCAATGTCAAGAAGAGCCTCGCTGACCTTTTCAAGTCTTTGCATAGCTACCATTAAAAAAATGTATCAAGGCGGGAAGTGGTGTGTGTGTGTGTGTGTGTGGGTGCATGCCTGTGTTTGTGTCCGCAAGACTCCGAGGTAGTGACACGAGGCAGCCGCTAAAAGCTAAGGTTAATGGATTGACTGTTACCTGTTCTCGAGGCTTAACATTGGCCCATACACAAGGGGAATCATCTGCGGCTGCTTGCACAGCCTCGGCGCTTCAGCTGGAAGGCTGAATTAACAGAGCTGTGGCTTGTTTGTTTTAGGAATTTTGGAGGGTTTATCTCAGTCCAGGATACAAGGTCGAGACACAGTCTTTAATCACTGTACCTCACAGTGATGGCTTTATCCTGAGGTGGTGGGTGGTGCTTTCAGTTCGTTATGTGTACACAGTGGACATAATCCCAGGAATTGTTTGCGTTTGTGAAAACGGACATTGATTTCACCACACAATCTGTGTGTCATGGTTAACTCTACGCATCCAAAGCATCTCATTTTGCATCTGGAAGTTGGTAAATGTAGGAGGGTGCCTAATTATTTTAAAGATTTTAGGGTTGATTAGTCGTATGCACAGGAAACATGTGCAGTGAAATCAGCAGGAAATCAATATCTAGTATTTCCTAGGTGTTTTACAAATCATGAACCATTGTTGCTCTTTCAGCTGACCTGCTGGTAAAAGATGAATGGTTTAGAGCTATTTTAAACATCAAGTTCTTCATTTTGAATGGACGACAAGGATTCACAGCCCCATCATGACACTCAACATAGTAAAAAAGTTATAGTGAAATAATGGCCAGTTCTAACCCTCAAAGCTATCTTGGCTATGTAGTGGAAGGATAGGGATCATCAATCAATTTTTTATAACATACTTTTTTTTTTAACATACACAGGGTGGCTACTTTGTTGGAAACATAACAAAAGAGCAACTGGTGTACATCACTGAGTCATTGTTTTCCTTTTTTAATGGTCACGTCCAGTCATTTGTTTCATCGTTTCTGCAAGCGAAGGAAATCTGATAATGCAGGAATCATAAGAAACTGACAGGGACAACTGCCACATAGTAGAGTAATTACTGAATGTAAATAGATGGAATGGCCACTGCTGAAAAATGCTTGCGATAAGGGAAGTTTGAGTTTGAGCAAATTATAAAGATTTTAAGTTTAACCCCAAAAGCAAAGGTCTGCTTTAACAGACATCCCGTTATTGTGAATCAAGTTGAAAAACATCCATCGAGTTTTATCTTTGGTAACAACTTGGCATATGGTTGGTGTATAAACCAGTGCTAGTGACAACAAGGTGATTTTTGATATTACACTGTATCCGGTAATACTGATTTTGCCACTGATGTCTGTCACCATGTGACTTTTTAGTGCTGTCCTATTAAAGGTTGCATTATAAAGTAGCACTTCTACATTAACTGCACTTTTATTCTACCATGCTATTCCCATTCCTCTTCATCAGAGCAGCCAGGCACACCGTTTCACATCAGCTTCCTCCATACCAACTGCCTTCCACTGATAAATGAGAGGATTAGTGACTGGTACACTTTATTAAAAAGTAATAACAATTTTTGTTGGCACCCTTCATGTGGTAAGGAGTGCCATGAATCACAGGATATTGGCTGTCTGTATCTGATGAATGCATCGTTTACCAGCCGAGGAGTTATTTAGTAGCAGCTATTAATTTAAATCACATTTATCTCACCCCCCCTTTAGCTTGGGTTGGGGGAAACACAAGCTCTGCAGTGGAAGGAAAGCTGAGAGTGAAGAATAATCCCTCACGGGATGGATACTGAGGAATTATATCCAAGAAATTTCCTTCAGCATGCCTGAAATGACCGCTCTGTATTTTGATACAGCTATTTGATAGGTATGCTGTTGTAGAAACTTGACTTTTGTGTTATGTGTTTTGTAATGTTAGCACCAATGGTGAGTAGCTGCAAGTCTCTGAGATGTTTATAAAACTGTGGTACCCAAGATATAAAGTGACCTTTACTGAGATTGTGGTCCAAAGAAAATTAGCTTATAGGTTTTTCCATTCAGCTTGTTATAACCCATAATTTCACTCTATTTAATGACCTTGGGATGTCAGCAAAGGAGGAAGTGAGGCAATGAGCCAAAGAGTCGGCTCAGGGAGGAGGTTGGGGTGGACGGATGTGTCAACAAAACATTGGAATAAAACATGGGAGATGGTTGTTCATTTCAAACCGATGCTCAGCATCTAACGTCACTTTTAGTCATGACCATTCCTTAACCTTTTCTGTGTTTGTCGTCGTAACCATGACAACAAAGAACTGCTGTCTGTCTTACGGCAATTTTCCTTTTGATCATGCCCCTGCGCCTTCACTTCATGTTATTGTGAAATACTGATGATGGAGCTCCTCTATTTTAACCAAAACCCATTCCCTAAACTTAAACCTGCTCCAGTACGTTAACCTTGCAAGGCAGTTAGATTCTCACGAGACATCATCTTGCAAAGCTCAAGCTATGTGCTTGTGGCTGATCCACAGACAGGCAGACCAATCAGCGTCTTGCAAGGAACCGGAGGCAGCTTTGCTATGCAGCGTTTGGTGTTTTGGGGGGATGAAAATTTACAAAGATATCCACAGACATATTAACTACATTGCTAGCTACACTAACTGATTTCAAAGCTTCTTAGACTGCGAACATTTGTGTTTAGGCCATAATAAATGGTTCATCCAATTGTAGTGCTACTAAATACTACTACTACATTTTTCCATACAGATTCAAAAGAAGACTTCCCAGATGGTTCTGTGTAACAACCACAGAGACATCATAGATGGAAACATTGCTTTACTTAGACCACATTTGCTGCCGTTACACGTTTTGACACTGATTGGTGGTATTTTTAACAATCGTACAACTCATAAAAATCCTATCGGCTACATTACAACACGTAGTATTGTATGTCACTGTCTCTCTTTGATATCCTCCGTGATCCCTTACCCACAAGACCGTGTCATGAAATGCTGGTGGTCCTTCATTTCCTCTTTCCTGTAGAAGGGTTTGAAGGCTATCTAAACATAAAATAGGAAGGGGAGGGGTCACGTAAACACATAACGGTCTTCGCCAGACGTATAATCAATTATTCAATACAATAACAATGTTTCAAGACAAAATCACTTGCCCACAGCTATGCATTTTGAATGTTGAGGCAGGCACACCTGAGCAGGAGTTGGGCAAAGAAAGATTAAATATCATGCTTTTTATGTTCTTGCTGAACAATTTGAAGACTCTAGAAAGACTTGGACTCTTGACTTTAAAGTCATTTGAAACTAGTATTTTAGTTGTAGGTGATAATTACTCAAATTTACTACAGAAATCCAACAGTTTTGACTGGACTATATTACTTGAATTTTCATGTACTCAACAGAGTATTGTATTATCCATACTGATTTTTACATTGGAACAATATTATCATTATCATTTACAGCAATGATATAAGGTAATACTCTCTTTTTATGGTAGTGAACTGTAGGAAAGGCAGCACATAATGAAAATGACTTCTGTGTGACCTTAAAGCTCGGGGCCACAACCCAAATTACCAGCTCCCCCATAAACAATCCAGGCTCATATTTACCATAAGTCTAAGCTTAAAGTTAATTAAAGAGGCAGACAGAAGCATTTAGGTTGGAAATGCGTGCACCTACAGCTCGAGCTTAGACTACGTCATGTTTGCTTAACCTTCCTGTGGACTCCAAAAGGTGCGTCTGGTAATTGAAACATAACAGAATTAGGTTACAAATGTCTAACAGAGCTCTGTGTGTACAGTAGAAGTCCATACACCGCTGAGCTTAGCACATGTTTTCATTTAATTAGTTTTTCATTTGGCCCCAAATGCCTTCTGTCAATACGGGCAAACAAGTGGATTTTCTGTGCGCATGACTTATGCCCAAATAAATGTGTTCATTTAGACGTTCTGCTACCCTAATTTGGCAAAACAATGAGAAGTGAGATGTTCATTCCTTCTAAACTGTTGTGGTGATTTCCTCTGTGACTGGATGTTATATAGCAAAAAAAAAAAAAAACTTTTATAAAGAAATTATGTAATTTTTATTTAATGATTTAATCTCTTCCCACACCAGCTGAGTAAGTGTGTCAAAAGCGAAGCTCAACGAAGTATGCTAAAAGCTAATGTACAACTGGCTGCAAAGTGCTATTGATCTTTTTGTTTTTTCTACCTTTGGTGTTAAGGAGGAATGCATCTCCCCTGTCAACTTCTTTCGCCTTCAAACTTCACTGCACACAAGCACCAACTCGGCGTCCTAGCAGAGAAACTTCATGAAGACCCAGCCGCAGCCACAACATCCATCGCGTGCACACTTTATTTTCTTTGTTGTGAATTTTCCCCATGCAACAGTTATATGAGAAACATATTATTTAAAAAATATTCACGGTGGCCTGCATATTTGTCTACCTGCCATTTTACCGTCGAAGAGTTATGTCTGCTCAAATACATTTGAGATTTTTTTTTGTGTGTGTGTGGTTTTGTATGTCATATCATGTTCACATCCAGCAAGCCAAGGAAATTGGACAAATAGTAAAGATCACTTTATTTTCACTGTAACTTTGAGGAAGTTGACTTTTTGACACTGTGAGGCCTTTTTTTTTTTGGTACATTGGTGATATATATCTGTATTCTTGCCACACTGTCACTCCGTCCTGATGATTAATGTAAAAGACTTTGACAGAATTCCAGGACTCACGTCCCTTCTGGGCGATGAGCGATAATCTCTGTGCTCCAGGCAGCTCTCGAGCAGGAAGGGAAGCTGCGTCGGGCCTCCTGTCCCAGGTGAAGAGCCCCAGGGGCTGGGGTGTAGAGCCTGGAGGCTGCCCAGGTGCTCACTGTTATTACTGACTGTCTGTCCCAGATGGGGAGAGAACAGCATAATATCAGTGGATGTAATGTTTGCGTTCAATGTCAGGTTGTGCTCTCGGTCTGTCAAGTTTGTCTGACTTTTTTTTTCAGCCTCTTGCTCTGACCTTTCTCACCCACGCAGACACTTTGCTCCGAAATAATGTGCAACATGACATTTTCATAACTTTCACTCCTGCTAAGCATTGCTGCCATTGTTTCCTACTTCATGTTGTCATTTTTACACCTTTTAAAACCTGGGCGAGACCTCGCTGCGTACATCCTGCCCGCATGAGCAAATTTTTTTGCGCGCCGACCAGCAATTGTTGTGAAAACACTCCACCGTTCACACATTAACCGACTCTAAATATCACGCTGGCTTCAAATTGACACCGAACACAATGCCGCTGTACTGTATCTGCGCTGTGAAGGAATGAAAGCTGGCAGAGAGGCAGCATAATTTCTAGGGCACAAAGTCGACACTAGATGGCTGCAGATAATGGAGAAAAGGAGCTAATGATACACACATAGTGAAGGCTGGGTGACAGAGAGAGGAGGGAGGAAGTGGGGATGAGAGAGAAAAAGGGGAGGGCGAGTAAAGCAACGAAAGGCTGGAAGGAAGATATTAAAAGAGAAAGAAAGAGGGAGAGACTAAGAGCATTATATTCACATACTGTATATTTTTTCATAGGAAGGTATATATTAATTTTAGATTTATTCACACACTGAAAAAGAAGTTTGCCATTTTACCAATTTTACGCAGTAATTTTCCACTGAGCATAATGCAAATGGCATAATTTTCTTATTATCTAACAAAACAAAGCGGCAAACGCGAAAGGAAACGTAGATATTTGTGCAGCAATATTTCAAACGGAAGCACGGCCATATTTCCTCTTTGTCTACGGAAAGATTAAGCTCCCTCGCAATCAATGGAGCAGCCAGAATATGTTTTATTGGGCGCATTACATTGCAAATGAATTGTAGAGCTCGATAAAAGCCAATTGGATAGGTGATGGAATATCTGCGAGCGTCTGTCTGACAATCGGTTATATTTCCAGAACATGTAGATTAATGGCGTTCACAGCTTGCTACATCTTGGGCATTCATTATACACACACAGACACACACACACAGAGACACACACCTAATTTTAAACCATTCAACACTCAAAGAAGGCTGTGGCGAGAGGGATAACAAGAGTCATTGATTATCTCTTTAAAAAAAAAAAAAAAGGCGAGAGGACGATCATCATCACACAGGAGGGGGGTAGTCTTTGGATGTAGTTTAAATATGGTCTCCCTGGTTCTGAAATATTTATCATCTTCAAAATGCAATCGCCGCATTTGCTTGGAGTTTATAGCATTTTCCTTTCGCCGCTGCTCGGGGGATAAATGGGGAAAAGGGGGAATATAAAGGATGTGTCTTTATCAGGATTGGCTCAGACAGACTTATTAAGCACTGCTGCGGTTCGTACAGTGGTGCAGACTCTTGTCTTAGGCGCAGATCACAGCAGGAACATCAGTGGAGAAATTGGTCTTATAAACTGGGTGGGTTTATAAGTAATGTAATATATTTCCATTGCTTTGGGACTTCTGTTTTATTTATGCTCTGCGATTTCAGGGGAAATATCTCCATTATTGAGATAAAGAGGCTGCTTAAAGGGTAGGTATGCTCAACACAGCCATGCACTGCGTCTCTATCCCTCACACATCTGAGAGGAATGAGAAAACTGCAGCCAGACAATCAGCCAACTAAAGCCACCCGAGGTTATTATTTAGATCGATTGTGTGCAAACCCCGCTGTGCAAACACTCCCACAGCCGAGTAAAAAAGAGTAAAACAGGTTTAAGCATTACCTAAACCAGTGTGTTACACAAACCGTTAAGACTTTCATTTAGCATACTCACATGTGCCTGATGGCTAGTCTTAAATTTTCACACAAGCATGTTTCCCTCCGAGTTCCAAATCGAGCATTATCAATATGTGCAGCTGGTAGTTTCACTCACAACAACGCGAGCAAGATGTCTGGAAAGCGGTAATTGAAATTATCCGGCCAGATGAGAGGAGCTTCAGTACCTGGCTGACAGAACGAGGGAAGGAAACTCATTTTAAGGTATATGGTTCGCACCCTTTTGTAAACAGGAAAGCGATGCCCGCGATGGCAGCTGAATGACAAATCTAGGAAGTATGTGTTGCCTGAAAGCTAATCCTGTTTTTGATTTCGCCGAGCCTGTGTGATGAGTTGTGCGGGACCTAGTTTTAGGCTCTCGGTCACTGCAACACACTGGTACTCTTGTGCACGAACAGGACCATTTGCTCACTGTGTGCTCATCCTGTCGGTGTAAGAAATTCAGAAGGTTTTAACCTTAGTACTCGATTTATCACTGGTTAACACTAGATTCATTATAACATATTTATACAGAAATAGAAGCAGCAGTGACTTGGTCTGGCATAACTATTCACACTTGGGAGGTGTTCCTAATCCTAATCCTAGCCATCATCAGGCCGCCTCAACTCTGCTCAAACTCCATGTCTTGACCAGACAGCGCCACCACACTGAGCCTCATGACCTCTCTTCAGGAAACAAGTAGGAGGCATCCATTCGTTCACCTTTATATAAAGTTTGTGGCCTTCTTACACTTCCCCTTTTATATTCCCACTTATTCTGTTTTCTCTGTGATAACTGGATTGGATACAGAAAACCAAATGATGCCAGATGCTGCTTTAATCAATTTGAATTAGCCTATTTAAAGAACTAAGTTAAACTTTTTTTTAACCATATTTGTTTTTATCCTTTTCAAGCACACACCATTAAAGCTAAAAGCTATAAATACAATCAATTTAGCATTTCCTTTTTGGCACTACACGGATACAAGCTTCACACAGAACTCAGGAGAACACATTTTCTCTGGTCCATGATCAAATATCGCATTAGCAGCTGCGCAAAGTCAGAGCGGCTGACACACACGCTCTTTGAGGGCGGCCTAACAATCTGCATACAACAGCTCTCCAAGAGTTATATTAGAATCTCCCTGAACGGGAATTTGATTCTTATTTCAGAACTTCAGAGGCATGTTCATTACATCGGCAAACAATATCCGGCAATGAGTGATCTGACATCGACAGGCTTTGTTGTTACAAAAATGCAAATACTCGCGATCCAGGACGGGGTGCAAACACAGAGACAACACGCATTGTTCCTTTCAGTTCAAATTAAGGCGAAAGCAAAGAAAAGTGGTTCCAGCGGGACGTGTTATCCCCTTCTCCGAGTTTATCCGGGTAAAGAAATGATTGGAGGAGCTGCTTTTAGACTGAAATAAACAGAATTATAAAGAGAATTGTGATAGCATTGTGTTTGGGTGAAACATCAATGCATCATTAAGCTTCGGAAACAAAGTTTTTTTTATGTTTTTTTCCTGGTTAATTACTCACTAGTTGACTCTTTTTAAATTCTTTTGGCATTACAGAGGGTGTCTCCCAAACAACATTCATTTTAATGAAAAGTGAAAATGTTCTTCCTAAATTGAAAGAACTAGCAGGGAGGAAAAAAGACTTTGCTGTGACCTTGTGAAAATCTGTATTTAGTTTTACCGGCAACACATTTGAGATATTTACAGGTCTTTCTGTTTAGTAAAGAAATATTTAAATGAAAGTTGGTGATCAGATTGTTGGTGTTTAATGCATGGATATGGATATTTCACTGCATATGCATTATATATCTGAATATCTGAATGTATCTGTGTTTTGCATAAGTTTTAATTAATAGGTTACTAGATATTGTCAGATGTTCAAAGTCGCAGGAGGACTACATTTCCAAGTTTTGACTGCCTTTAAAAGTTACTTTTATCACTGCAGTGCAGACTTTGTGTTTATTCTGTATTCAGGCAGAAATAATACTACAGGGAACAATGTATTTATCTCCTGATGTTGGAAGAAGGGCTCCTCTAGGGCTGGCCTGGGGCCTCAGTACCAGACAACAGGACAGGGACTCCCTTGTTACAGTGCCAGTAGCATATTCAGGGGGCAAACAAGCCCTTAGAAGAACAACTATTTGTGGACATGGCTAAACTTCCTCTAGTCTCTGTAAGTTTTTCATCATTCTGACATTGGGTTATTGTTTTTTGAAGTCGTGTTGATCGCTTCTGCTCCTAATTGTGGCATAGTCCACGAAGCACGGGTCCAAGTTGACTTCTAAGTAAATCCTAAATATCAAATCCAACAAGGCTGATTTAATTACATATATGGCCAGAGTGAAGGTTGCCTAAACAACGTTGCAGCTTTCAGTCATGTGATAATTATGTTAATGGCCCAAATGGCTCTCACAGGAACACACGCACAAACCTTTCCTACTTCACACTTGGCTGCCTAGAGAGATAGCGGGGCTCCTATAGTGGCCCGCGGCATAACAATATAGTATGCATATGACCTATGTTAATTAATGATATATCCATTAATATTAACGCACTGTGGTCAAGGTAAACGAAGATCAGAGTTAATTTAATTAAGTGCTTGGCTTCACTTCCTCTGGTTATGTTTCAGCGGTTTCATTCAATTCTGAGTTATTCATCAGCCACAGTTTTATAATACCTGTGTGGCCGGTCATCATTGATTGTAGAAAGAGGGGAAAATGTTGAAAGAGGTGAATAAAACTACCATATAGAGGAGTGATGTTCATATTGTTTGGTTAGTAGAAATGTTAAGCTCGATCTGAGGTGTTTTATTTCGTTTTTTCCCCCTAGTAGTTTCAGCCGACGGCCTTTATGGTACCAATGCAGACCAAGTTTTGAGCTTGATTTCACACGACGCTAACCCTGGTTTTGTTTTTCTTGTCAAGAACCTTATATTTTCAACACAATTGACCTCCCTTTCGCCTTGCTTGTTTTTATTATATACGTATATACATTTCCAGCAACATCAAGCCTCTGTTCCTCTCTTTCACTTTTTTCCACTGCGACGTGTGAGACGCGGAGGACGGCTAATTCCTGTTAGTCATGAGAGGTTACATGAATGATCCCTTAAGCCAGGTGAGGAGAGAGAAGGACAACGGCAATATTCCGACACAGGTTCTAGTTTCCAGACCATCTCGTGTTTTCTCTACGTCATGTTAACACTGCCATTCGATACGTCGGGCAAAGTAGACATATTCATTACAAACAACTAGTACAGCTTCTAACACCCCTAGCTAAGATCCAGGCCCAGATAATGGGCCGGGGAGAGGCAGAGGATGTCTTGTTGTTTTCTAAGCACGGTCATTATAACATTTAAAGGACAAAATAGGATTGCATGACTCGGTTGGGCACGGTTACAGCGTCAGCCATCTTGCATAGAAAACCTCCAGGAGACTCATAATTCAGGGGTCAAGTTGCCGTTTAAACGGGACGCTACACCACATGTGACAATTTCCAAGAAGGGACAGCACTTTTTATGTATCTTTTAAACATGCACTGTTTTGTCGCACTTTCTTACTTCATTGCTTTTCCAGGGAAACAGGGGAAAAGCTACTCCAACAGTGACTTAGAAGATTTAGAGAAATATACATTTATTACAATCAAAAATATAACCATTTGCTGTGTTTTAATGTTAACGTATTTGATTTTTACACACGCTTCGCTCTTTTTCATCCCACAACCAGGAGAATCAAGACCCAAACAAGTCAGAACAATTACTCATGCTCATTGAAAGCGGTGATATAGCGGCACATTTTCCCTCCCCGTCGCCCGCTCAGTGAAAACTGCATTTGTGCATATCTATGCATGGTTGGTCAGCCATATAGATGCTCATCTGTGTCTTTCATCAAGTTGACAGCTTTTTTTCTCCTCGGAAAGATAACATTTATTATAAGCGTAAGCAATACATATTGGCCCGGAGTAAGTTTGTGGCACATTCCCGCACCTCATAATCACGGCTGTCGGCAGTTAAGTATCCCCCATGATCTATTGACTCCATTTTTATTCACTGCATTTCCACCCTGGTAGGTAGAGGGAGGGAGTTAAGCTGAGAATGTAGAGCAGCCGTAATTCATAAAACGGGAGTGAATTAATTAACACGAAATAATAATAATAAAAAACAAAATAAAATCAACACAAGCAAGAAATTAAGAATTACTCTCATTTAAAAGCTCCTCTCTTTCATAAATGAATGCAGAATAAATGACGATTTAAAGTAATGACTTTACTGATGAACATTAATGAAGTGCAATTTTAGCCTCATTCAGATGAAATAAATAACATAAAGTACTACATGTGCCAGTGGTCTGCGCTGTGCTCGTCAGCATGACTCCAGTTGTACTTGGGCCGAGTTCATTACGTTATTGTTCTTTTGTGTTTGTGAAATATGCAAATCGGGGGCCTTAAGAGACTTGAACCTACAGCAATGAATAAAGAAAGAAATATAATGAAAGAATTCACCGGGAAATTAATGTTTTATTAATTACGTTTAAGATAATGTATGATAAGGCTAATTTTACTCCTTTTCATAAAACAAATCCGAGGGAACGATATCTCAGGAGAGAAACCGCGTCGTTCTTTAATTTATCACGAAATTAGCTTTTCTGCGCTAACTGCCGTCATGCCATGGGACTTCACATTGTGTAGTGTTGTGTTCTCATATTTTAATCACTCTATGGGAAAAGCACTCTCTTGCCCCCAGCATTATGCTAATATTTATTTTGGTTTGCATTACCCTGGTGTTTACAGCAAATGCGCTGGGGTCAAATGAGAGTCAGTTTAACTAATGTGATCAAGTTTCACATAATTTTCCTCCTCTTTTCTGTTTACTTACAGTAAAACACATCCTTAAATAACATCGGGATGCATTTGGGATGATGTGCATGCTGCGGCGTTTAAGCAAATTCCAGGTTGAGATCAATTCATTGGAATTACAGACACCAGAGGACAAAGAGCTGGCAACGCACGCTTAAAACTACAATGATTTAAAAAGATTCTCTTGTGGTGCGTCTTTTTGTTTTGTCTTTTCTTCACAGAAACCCTAACATGATAATCTCACATTGTCAGTCTATCTCTCAAAACAACAAAGCCTAATTGTCATGTGGGTTTGCAACATTTGTTTGGATATAGAGGGGAGGGTTGCCAGTTTTGCCAAGCCAGTATGCCATATGGCTTGTGCTGGTACGTCTCACAAGTGCCCCTTGTCGTATCCCAGCCTAGCGGCTTTCGATTACCTAGCTGTGGCAGCTCCTTTCCCAAGCTGCCACTACTTCTGGCAGATTATAATAAAGATGACTCTTTCACAGTGTGAACCGCTCTCTCGCGGCCAGGAAAGCAGACACACACACAGACGCACACAGAGATGTATAAAGTACTGGAGAAAAGTAGTGGAGTAGAAGTACCAGTACTATCTTGTCAAAATGACTTGAGTAAAAGTCAAAAGTAACCTTTCAGTACCTTACTCAAGTAGAAGTACAAAAGTATTCAAAATGTTTTGTACTTAAGTAAAGCAAGTAGAAGTATTGCAAGTTTTGCTACTTGAGTACTTCAGTAAAAGTAGAAGTAGAAGTAAAAGTACTGCATTAAAAAAAACAACAACAAAAAATCAGTCAAAAGTTTGAATACCATTTGGTTTATTATCAGAGCTCTTTGTACAATGAGTCTGTTGTGAAGTGCAAATACCATTTGGTTTGTTATTAAACAGCTTTGTAAAACAAGTTCTCAGTTTTAAGAAAAAGTAGGGCAGTAGTTTTACTGCTTAAAACAGGGCTCCCAACCAGCTCTTTGTGCTTCAAGTATTATTAAACTAAAACCAAAGTCAGAAGTGCACATCAACAGCATCAAACAAAAAAAAATATATAAAAAACTTTTCTGAGCTTCGTCGCCAACTCGAACCTTTCACAAGGATTTGCTTAAAGCAGCCAGTTAGGCAGCAAGAAAGTTTTTGTTTACCTCCTCGCCGCAATGTGAGGTGGTTGGTGTTGGTGTTGTTGATGGCGATACCTCGTGGTCTCCCTCTTCCATCCTGCCAGCATGCCAAGACCGCATTCTCGCGCATTCTCGCACATGTCGCGCATTCTCGCGCATGTCATTTGGCGCGCACAGTTGACACAACTGTGCGCGCCAAAGGACATGCGCGAGAATGCGCGAGAACGCGAGAATGTGAACAGTGAACATGTTCCATCATATCTGCCGATGACAGAGCCATCTAGCGCTCGGGCATAGAACCAAGTAACGAGTAACGAAAGCAGCACATGAAAAATATATCGGAGTAAAAGTATTAAATTCATCAGAAAAATGTAGTGCAGTAAAAGTACAAGTATGAGGAAAAAATATTACTCAAAAAAAGTACAGATACTGCATTTTAGTACTTAAGTACAGTACTTCGTTACTTTTACTTCGTTACTATACATCTCTGGACGCACACTGCACATAAGTGTACTCTGTTCATGCAGAACACACGCACACGCACCACACCGTGTTAACAGTGGGAGCTGGGATGTGTGCGTGCGTGGATGACTGAAATGTGAGGATTAATGGATATTTATATTTCATTATGTTTTTATACCGGCCACCGAATAATGTATCACTCTCTGGGAGATAGTGAAACATATGTCAACCCCTATCCACTCACAGATATAATTCAATTTGACTCTAAACGCACTGATCAAATCTTGTTAGCGTCCGATACGTCTTCCAAAAAGGCACGCAAACACAGTAGATGTTTCACATTTAGCAGTTATTGGAGCACATGTAAGGTTGTAACCCGGTTTAGGGAACCATTTCGGCCGTTTTTGAAAGATGGGCCAAAAAAAGTGATCACCAGAGAGTG